>NC_053024.1:103853832-104015287 GCF_003073215.2 Triticum urartu
CCTCTGCCTTAACGAAGGGCCGTTCCCCGGCCAGGCACGTATGCACCCCGAATTCGGGAGAATGCGGAGCCAACAGGGGATATATAGTAGCCCCATCGTCAAACTCCTATGGCTAAGTGAAAGTGTTAAAGCATTATAGTCCGGTTGCCTCGTTCGCTGCGCTATCACCTCCTTAATAGGACCAAGACGTTGGGTTAAGTGTGAACACGCGTCTTCTGCGAACACCTCCGCATTATATGCGTGGGGGCTGAAGCCGACGACTGCAATCTTTCAGGTAATACACATGTATACATAAACGGCCGCACAGGAGGCATCATATTACTTTTAGGAAAAAGTATAAACACAACCTTAATAAATTTCATAAAAACATTGTGTTTACAATGGGAATACATGTCACTCAAACATAATATTCTTCGAGCACTGGGCCTCTATCAAACGAGCACCCTCGAGAACCTCTCCAACATAGTGCTCCGCAGCCACTCGGCCTACGGCCGAACCCTGCGCCGAAACAGTGGTAGCATCCATCTCTGCCCAGTATGCTTTAACACGGGCAAGGGCCATCCGCGAGCCTTCTATGCACGCCGACCTCTTCATCGCATTGATGCGTGGCACCGCACCAAGGAACTGCTGCACTAAGCTGAAATAGATGTTCGGCTTCGGCTTTTCCGGCCACAGCTGATCCACGATAGACCTCATGGTGAGTCCGAAAAACCTATTTAGTTCGGCCCATTCGGTTAGCTGATCAGTCAATGGAAGCGGACGCTCTGGAACGTTGAATTGCGACCAGAACAGCTTGTCCACTTCACGATCTGTTTGACCTTGGAAGTATTTGGCCGCATCGGCAGCGCTCGCCGCCAAGTCCATATATGCGTCTGCCGAACTCCACAGCCGATCCAGAGGGGCATACTTTGGATCCCCGAACTTTCTCCGTAGCATGAAGGGCTTCCCAGCCGCAATATCCCCGGCTTCACGCAGCTCCTCCTTCTTCACTCTCATAGCAGAGCGGGTGTCTTTGTTCGCCATCGTGGCCTTTTCAAGGTCCGTTGCCTTCGCTCGGTTTTCTTTTTCAAGGAACTGGCAATGGTCGGAAGTGTCTTTTAACTTTACGGCCATCTTCTCTTTGCTCTCGCAATGCGCAGCCTTCTCGGCTTTCAACTCTTCGGCCGCCTTCAAAGCAGCCGCATTACTAATCCTTGCTTCTTCTTTGGCTCGGGCAAGTTCCGCCCACAGGGTTTCCACGGTGGCAGCTCCATCTGCAGTCACAACATATTAAAGATACTGGCATCATGCTACTCTTACTATGTGGCATTCACCAGAAAATAACACTTACCCTATGCCTCGTCAAGCCTCTTGTTAACAAGCTCGATGTCGGCATCCGCCGCATCCAGTTGCCGCTTCAGTTTTGCAAACTCATGAGTCCGGCTAGCCACCGGAGCTCCCACTACCTGCACATTAAAGCGGTATGGTTATTTCCTGGGACTACGATCCTCTGTTTGCCGCCGTCCTCGGCGATAACAAGAGTCTCAGGGGCTACTATCTACACAGGGCACACCTAAAAATGTGCAGTACCATCACAAATGTACATGTCGGGTGGTAGGTGCGACATATGCCAACGGGTGGCTTATCATTGTGGGAGCCAGTAAGACATCGCCGGTGCCTGGAAATGGGATAAGGCGAAGACACGCACGCTGGCGGATCTTACCCAGCTTCGGGGCTCTCCTTGGAGGTAACACCCCTACTGTTGCTCTGCGGGGTCTCCGCATGTTCACTAGTCGAACAAGTAGCTACACAATGCTCCTTGAGCTGTTTGGTAGGAGGAGGAAGAAGGGCACGGCTAGCTTGCTTCTTCTCCTTGTGGCGTGTCTAGAACTAGCAGGGGGTCGAACCCTTTGCATGGGTGCCTCGGGGGGTTTATATAGGCCTACCCCCCGAGGGTACAATGGTAATCCGACTAGGCGCGGGGCCCAGCCGTCTGTGACTGCGCTCGCCGGCTTCTGCGCCGGCTGCTGGGGCCCGCCGACTGGTGGGCCCCGCCGGCTGCCGGCCCTTGGTCGACAGGCAGGCCCCACTGTCCAGGGCTTGGTCGGCGGCTGGTTACTGTGGCTCCATCTTGGCAACGTGCCCTTCGTCGTGGTAGGCGCGGCTACAGTGCCGCCGCCCGTCAGGCGATCGTTGTAGCCTCACCGCGTCTTGTCTCCTTAATGGGGCGTCTTCTTCGAGGGAGGTGGCAAGCCGGCTGCGGGGAGCCGGCTCTGTCTTGGGCCGACTGGTTGGAGGCGTGGCTGCCTTCGGGCGTCTCTCTGCCCGAAGGGGCCCACCATCTGTGGGCCACGCTGGCGGCCCGTCGTGGGTGACACCAAGGTCAACATGGCAACAGTGCCACGCCGGACGGGTCATGCCTACTCCGTACGGCGCACTGTGCCAGGCGTGCTCCAGGATTCGGGGGTGGCAGGCTTCACTGTAGCCACGCCCCGTCGCACCACCGTTAGGTGGGTGCAAACTTTGAGGGTACGGTCTCGACCGCTTTATGGGAGCCGGCTTCTTGGAGTCGGCATCTTGGAGCCGGCATCTTGGAGCCGGCTTCTTCGAGTCGGCCTCCCATGGTTTGCTTCATGAGGGGTAAAGTCGGGCCGCCTTCTACGAGCTGGCCTGGGTGACAGCCAGCAAGGGGAAGGCGGCCCCATGTCTTGGATTCCTGAGAGCCGGACGGGCTCGTAATTTTTTCAGAAGGGCCAGGGGAAGCCGGCTAGGCTACCATGGCTATTTACTCCAGCAGTAGTCCCCGAAGCTGATCGAGCCTCGAGGCGGACAGAGGGACGAGAAGCTTGGTCAGCTTCCTATCCTGAAGAGCCGGCTTTGCTTGTGCACGCCGACTTCAGAGAGCTCCGGTTCTCGCAGGCGGGGACGCGGACCACGTGGCGAGGAAATCCTGCCAACGCACGCGTGCGACGGGACGTCGCCGCAGGCCCGGGCCCGCCACTCGCAGGCCTCGGTCTGAGCGCGGATCTTCCCTGGCCCACATGGGCCTCTCACCTTCCCGCGGCGGTTTTTATTCCACCATCATGGCACAGTAATCGCGGGACGTGGGGGAGTGGGCACGATCGATCCTCACGCTTCCCCACGCCGCGCCTCCTCGGTCCCGCCACGCGAGCCTATAAGTAGGGGGAGGAGGGGGAGCGACAGAAGTTCGCACGCTCTCTCTCGCTCCGCCCCCTCTCGTCCTTGCTTCTTCCTCTCGTTGCCACCGCAGCCTCCCGTCTCAGCGCCGCCGCGCCTCCACATCGCCTCGCTCCCATGGCGCTGTCAAGCTCGTGGGACGGCTCCAACGTCCATGAGGATCACGTGGAGTTCCTCCGCCAGACTTGGCGCCTGCCCGACGCCAACCTCGTGCGGGTCCGTCTGGCGCCGAAGACGGAGATCTCGCCGGCGCCAGAGGAGGGCGAGCGGGTCGTCCTTCGCTCGCACTTCCTGCGCAGCTTCGGCCTTCCGGCGAGCGGATTTCTGCGCTCCTTCCTCGAGTTCTACAACCTCCAGCCGCATCACCTCACGCCCAATGCGGTGATGCTGCTGTCGGCCTTCGTCTCCCTCTGCGAAGGCTTCTTGGGGCTGCTCCCCACGTTGGAGCTCTGGGGAGAGTTCTTCCAGAGCAAACTCGGCACCGTCATCGCGGGCGTGCCCGCCCCCTGCGGGGCCTTCATCGCCATGAGGAGGGCGAGCGAGAACAACCCGTTCCCGCCCATCCCCCTGATCCAATCGGTGAAGATCTGGCAGAAATCATATTTCTACATGAAGAACGTCGCCGAGCAAGGAGACCACGTCACCCTGCCGGCTTACGTAGCCGGCCCGCCGGCTGGGAGGCAGCCCTCGTGGAGTTTTCGGTCCCGGTCACTGTCTCAGGCCGGGAACGCCGCCGTCTCCCGGCTTCGGGTGATGATCCAGTCGGAGGGCCTGAACGGGGTCGACTTGGTGGCCGCCTTCGTGGAGCGCCGGATATCTCCTCTCCAGAGCCGGCCCCACATGATGTGCCAGATGAGCGGCCGCTTCGACCCAAGCCGGCTGAGCACCAGGGAGATGCCTCATGCGGAGGTATCGTATATGGTAAACTACATCTCGAATTGCAAGCTCGCCGAAGACTGGCGATACGGCAAGGCGTCGTATTCTCACGCCAACCCTCCGCCCGTGGTAAGTTTTTCTTCTCTTTCTCCTTTTCATGGGTAGCTGGCTTTATGATGGCCGGCTTCTAATCAGTCGGTCCTTCTTAGCAGAACCCCCTTCTCCCGCTGACGACCGGGGCAGCGGGGATAGAACGTCAGTATGCCCCCGACCGCACGGCGGACGACGTCGACGATCCGGACTTGGGAGCGGCCGCCATGGAAGACGCCGTCGTGGGGGACGACGCCGAGCCCGGGGGCACAAGGCTCACCGCCAGCTTCGAGGACTGGCCGGATGATTTCGAAGCCGAAGTCGCCCTGCGTCGCCAGCCGGCGGCCGACCATCAGGGCGCGGGCTCATCTATCGCGCCGGCTGCCGGCGGTGGCGCACAGAAGCGCCGGGCCGCTCCAGGACTCTTCGGCAGTCGGCCGAAGAAGTCCAAAGCCTCCACCGCGGCGACCAAGTGAGACGAGGCGGCTGCGAAAGCGGCCCGCTTCCGCAAGGCGGTGAAGTAGCCTCAGGCGGTCTCAGCGTAAGTCTTCAATTGCCTTGCCGCATGCTCTTCATCATTCTCTTCTTGTTCGAGCATTCTTCTTAATTTCTTCCGCTTGCTAGACAGGGTGCCGCTTTCCCTTGAGCGTGGTCCGGGCGGCTCCGTAGTTGGGCCGGCTGGAGGTTCTTCAAGCTCCCGCCGCGTGGACCCCCGCACCGACCTCAGGGAGGCCACAGAGCGGAACGCCCGTGAAGTGCGGGAGGAGCGCGAGGCGGCGGAGAAGGCGGCCGCCCAGGTGGCGAGGGAGCAGGCCGACGCGGCAGCCAAGGCCCAGACGGAGGCGGCGACCGCGGAGTCGGAGGCGGAAGGTTCGCGCAACCAGCCTCCGCTGCTCGCCATTCCCCTCCGAGCTGTGGCCCCCGACACCCCATTGCCCTTGGCGGAGGAGATCGTCCAAGAACCGCCGCTGATGGAGAGGGGGGAAGACCCCGTGGCCTTTGCGAGGAGAGCGCCGCCAGCAGCGCCAACCGGAGCGGGCCAAGGCAGCCAATCGTCAGCGGCGCCAGAGGGGCCGACCGGGGGTGAGCCGGAGAACAGAGCCGGCCTCGAGGTACAGCCGGTGACGGGCCGGCACGCGGGGGGAGGCGCTGCTCCGCCGGAGTTGCGCCGAGTCACGGGCACAGGCCAGTCGGCGGAAGATCTGGAGGCGGCCAGCACTGCCACGTCCGAGTGGACTCCCAGCGGAGGGACTGGCGAGCTGAACGTGGCGGCTCAAGGGGTTCGGAGCCGGCTGGAAGCTCAGGCCGCCCTGCTGCAACAGTTCACCCAGGAGTTCCTGTCAACGCGAGCCACCATCCGGGTGAGTCTTTCATTCTTGGCCGCTTTTGATTTCTTGATTTCTTCCATGGGGGCGCGTCAGCGCACCCACTGGGTGTAGTCCCCGAGATTCGGGCCGACTGCTGCGCAGTCGGGTCGGATCTTTCTCGACGGCTACCTTACTTTGCTTTTTGTCCGAACTTTCAGGAATATCACAACCTCCGTGCTGCCGCCTTCAACTCCCAGGCTCGGGAGTTGAGCCGGAGGACCGACGACCTGGCCGACAGCCAAAGTAAGTACTCGATCTTGTCTGTCTCCTGTGGGGGCGCGTCAGCGCACCCACTGGGTGTAGTCCCCGAGATTCGGGCCGACTGCTGAGGAGTCGGGTCAGATCTTTCTTGACGACTCTTTCCTTATTGGTTTTTTCTTTTTCTTTGTCTTCAGGGGCCAACGCCGACTTGAGGAAGGAGCTCGGCGAAGCGAAGGCCACCCTTCATACCAAGGAGGCCGAGTACGCCGCCTTGGTCCAGGAACGGGATCGCCTAGCCAAGAAGCTGGCCGACCAAGAGGAGAGCCACAAGGCGGCCCTGCAGGCGGCGCAGGATAGCGAAGCCGCCTTGAAGGCAGAGTATGAGACCGAGGCGGCGAGCTGGGCTGAGACCCGGCGAGCCCTGGATGAAGGCTTCGGCCGGATCGAGGATTTGATCGACGGTAAGCCGCCTTCCTCGCCCCTCCCCTGCCCCTTGCCGCCTGGGTTTTTGGCTTATCTTGAGCTGCTGCTTGTTTTTTGGTGCAGACTACTTCCCCGGCTATTCCGCCTTCGCTGCCCAAAGCATTGAGGCCCATTGCGAGGCGCGCCGTTAGGCGGGAGCCAACATCGCGCCGGATGCGAACCGGGCGCTTGAGGAGCAGCTCTTGGTTGTCCAGGCGCGGTTGCAGCCGGCTCATCGGATGCTTCGCCGGCTCCAACGTGCCGGGGTGCAAGTGTTGGCCGCCCTCTGGCCCGGCGAGACGATCCCCTGCACCCCAAGCCGAACTGCCGACTGGCTAGAGGTCGCAGTCGGTCGCTTTGAGGCTTGGAAGGCGTCGGCGGCCCGCCTTGGAGCCGGGCGGGCGTTGGAGTTCGTTCGGGCTTGGTACCCAGGGCTGAGCCTGGACCAGCTGCGCACTTGGCGGATGGAGGCCGATGCGGAGCTGGAGGAGGTGAGGCCGGCTATCGCCTAGAGAGCTTCGACGATCACCGAGTGCACCGACATTAGCGTTTTCGCACCCGAAATCGATGATGACGGTGTTGCTCAGCCGGAGGAGTGGTTCAGGCTGAACCCGGCGGTGGGCGAGGACTCGGCGGAGGAGGT
Organism: Triticum urartu; assembly: GCF_003073215.2. Lineage (NCBI taxonomy): Eukaryota > Viridiplantae > Streptophyta > Magnoliopsida > Poales > Poaceae > Triticum > Triticum urartu. Next base: position 103,860,649 of record NC_053024.1, read on the forward strand.
TGCCTCCAGCGACGAGGGCGAGGATGACGAAGAGGAGGACGGCGAGGACGTCGAGCCGGCTGGTGGAACAACCGGCCGACCTCAGGCCGACCGTGCCTCCAGCAACGAGGCGCATGGAAGCGCGCCCTCTGCGGGAGGCGGCGACCAAGCCGAAGTTCGCCAGCCGGCCACTCCTTCAGCTGGCACGACCGTCTCCGCCAACCAGTCCGGCTCGTCGGTCGCTCCGCCGGCTTGACCTGCCGTCTTTATCTTTCCTGCTTGTTATCTTTTGAACAATCTTCATTAAGTTTTCGCAGTTCCACCCACTGGGGGTGTATCCAAACTATGTTGAATGCTGGCCTCTCGGAGGTCTTTTATGTAAATATTGTTATGTGCATGTTTGGTTTCCATTTGCGTATGTTTTTTATCCTTAGGCTTTTTCCTTTGCCACCTTCCCTCTTTGGGGAGGCAAGTACTTGAGCTTTCTTGGATTGAAGTGAAGTGAATGGAAACAGGCCGGCCGGCTACTCTGGTAGCCATTCGGCGGTGGGAGAAAACCCGGCTTTTGTTATATTAGTCCGTTAGTCCCTAGCCGTTTTTTCGTGTGGGCACCCGTTCCTGCCTTTAACTCTTGCCAGTCAGACAGCCGGTTCTTCGAACTGCGACTTTTGGCAAGAGAAAGCTTGGGAGCCGGCACACTACTTATCTGACTGTGGGTAGGACTTCTAATATAACTCCAGTCAGCCAGTCCCCGAGCCGACTAGTCGAACCCGGTGCCGGACGGAACAAGTAAATGAAATGACAAGGTCATAAGCATGATACTTTTCATTCATAGATAAGGGATGGCAGTCCCCGAGCCCTCCTCGGGGAGCCTATTGTCTTGTACTTAATACAAAAGTTAGCGTGGTACATACTGCATTTCAACTGTAAAATCTTCGAAGGAGGTTGGCGTTCCATGGTCGTTCCGACTCCTTGCCGGAGTCTCCTCTCTTGCGTGCCTTCGGCTTCTGTGCGTCGATCAGGTAGTAGGAGTCGTTGCCTAGAGCTCTGCTGATGACGAAGGGGCCTTCCCAAGGGGCCGAGAGTTTGTGCTGGCCGGCTGTTCGCTGGATCAGCCGGAGCATAAGATCGCCCTCTTGGAAAGATCTTGGCCTGACCTTCCGGCTGTGGTAGCGGCGCAAACCCTGCTGGTAGATGGCAGACCGGCTGAGGGCTAACAGCCGGCTTTCTTCCAGCAGGTCGATGCCATCTTCTCGTGCTTCCTTGGCCTCCGCTTCCGTGTACATGGTTACTCGAGGCGAGTCGAACTCAATGTCAGTTGGGATGACCGCCTCGGCACCATACACAAGGAAGAAAGGGGTGAAGCCGGTTGACTTGTTTGGTGTAGTGCGCAGACTCCAGAGGACAGCCGGCAGCTCATCGAGCCAACAGCTGGCTGAGCGCTCCAGAGGTACGACCAATCTGGGCTTGATGCCGGAGAGGATGAGGCCGTTGGCTCGCTCGACCTGGCCGTTTGACTGCGGGTGGGCGACGGATGCTAAGTCCAGTCGGATACCTTGCGCTGCGCAGAAACGTGCCAAGGCTCCTTTGGCAAAATTCGTGCCATTGTCGGTGATGATGCTGTGTGGCACGCCGTACCGAGTTGTTATGTCTGCAATGAACGTCACGGTAGTCAGCCCATTCAGCTTCTTGATCGGCTTTGCCTCAATCCACTTGGTGAATTTGTCCACGGAGACGAGCAAATGCGTCATGCCACCGCGCGCCGTCTTGAATGGGCCCACCATGTCCAGTCCCCAAACGGCGAAGGGCCAAGTGAGGGGAATGGTCTTGAGTGCCGAAGCCGGCATGTGTTGCTTGGAGCTGAAAAGTTGGCACCCCTTGCAATGTTTAACTAATTCGTTGGCGTCATCCAAAGCAGTCGGCCAGAAGAAACCATGGCGGAAGGCTTTGGCGACAAGTGATATTGAGGCCGTATGGTGGCCGCATTCTCCTTGGTGAATGTCTCTGAGGATTGCAATGCCCTTCTCTTGCTCGACGCACCGTTGGAGGATTCCAGTGACACTGCGCTTGACTAGTTCTCTGTTGACGATTGTGTATGCTCCGGCTCGATGTTGGACTTGTCTTGCTTTTGTTTCGTCAGCCGGCAGGTCATGGTTTACTAGAAAGTTGAGGATGGACTGATCCCATGACGGAGCCGTGACTTCTCCTACTTCCAATGTGGCTACTGCTACCAGGGAGGGCGGGCTGGGTGGTGAGATGCTGGAGTCGGCCGCCGGCTGTTGTGCTGGTGCAGTCCCCGGGCCGGCTACCGCAGTCCCCGAGCCGGGTGTGGCAGTCCCCGAGCCGGTTGCCGAAGTCCCCGGGCCGGCTGCGAGAGTCTTGGGGTCGCCTGCTTGGTTCTTCGAGCCGGACCCGGCCGCATCGGGGTCAGGCGGCACGAAGATGGAGTCGGACTCTGGAGACGGCTTGATGGACGGCTTGAGGAGGCGTTGTAGAGCGACGCCGGTTGGAATTGCTTGCCGAGTGGAGCCTATTCGAGCTAGGGCATCGGCTGGCTCGTTGTCGGCTCGCGGTACGTGGAGGAACTCGCATCCTTCAAAGTATCCGCTGAGTTGTTGGACCAGGAAGCGGTAGCTCGCCATATTTGCGTCCTTGGCGTCCCAGTCGCCGGATGATTGCTGGACCACCAGGTCCGAGTCGCCATAACATAGGATCCGGCGAAGCCGGAGCCTGTGTATGAGTGCCTCGTACTCGGCCACGTTGTTGGAGGCAGCAAAGTGGATCTGTAGCATGTATCTGAGCTTGTCGCCTTTGGGAGAAGTAAGGACGACGCCGGCTCCCAAGCCGGTGCGCATCTTGGACTCGTCGAAGTGCATGCGCCAATGGGTGGAGTCGGGAGCCGGCGGCAGGTACTGGGTCTTGGCCCAGTCGACGAGGAAGTCGGCCAGTGCTTGGGACTTGATGGCGGTGCGGGGCTGGTAGAAGATCGTGTAAGGGGCCAGCTCGATGGCCCATTTCGCCACCCGGCCGGATGCGTCCCGGCTGCCTATGATCTCGGCCAGCAGGGCGGTGCATACGACCGTGACGGGATGCTCTTGAAAGTAGGGCTTTAGCTTCTTGGCGGTGAAGTACACGCCGTAACACATCTTCTGGTAGTGCGGGTAGTTCTGCTTTGAGGCGGAAATCACCTCGCTCAAATAATACACCGGCCTCTGGACCGGCTGGGCTCGGCCTTCTTCTGGGCGTTGGACTACGATGACGGTGCTGACCACCCGGCTGGTTGCGGCGATGTAGAGGAGCATGGGCTCTTTCTCAGTCGGCGCCGCCAGAACGGGCGGCGTGGCCAGCATCTTCTTCAGCTCGTGAAAATCTTGGTCGGCCTGGTCGTTCCACTCAAAGTGAGTGCTCTTCTTCATGAGGCGGTAGAGGGGGAGAGCTTTCTCTCCGAGCCGGCTGATGAAGCGGTTCAAGGAGACCAAGCACCCGGTGGACTTCTGAATGTCTCGAAGCTTGGTGGGGATCGCCACTCTCTCGATGGCCTTGATCTTCACCGGGTTGCATTCGATGTCGTGTTCGGAGACCAGGAAGCCTAGGAGCTGGCCGGCTGGCACTCCGAACACGCATTTCTCGGGGTTGAGCTTGATTTGAAATCGGCGCAAGTTCTCAAACGTTTCCTTGAGGTCTCCCAGCAAGGTGCCGCGCTTCTCCGTCTTCACCATGATGTCGTCCACGTAAACGTGAGCGTTTCTGCCGAGCTGCTTGAGGAGGCACTTTTGCATGCAACGCTGAAAAGTGGCACCGGCATTTCTCAAGCCGAATGTCATAGTCAGGTAACAGAAAGCTCCAAATGGCGTGATGAAGGCGGTCTTCAGGCGGTCGTCCGGATCCAGCTTTATCTGGTGATATCCGGAGTAAGCATCCAAGAAACTCAATAGCTCGCATCCGGCTGTGGAGTCTATCACTTGGTCTATCCTTGGCAGGGCAAAGGGATCTTTGGGGCAGGCCTTGTTGAGGCTTGTGTAGTCTATACACATGCGCCACTTGTTGTTCTTCTTTAGCACGAGGACCGGGTTGGCGAGCCACTCTGGAAAGAAAACTTCCATAATGAAGCCGGCTACCAAAAGCCGGGCTATCTCCTCCCCTACAATCCTGCGTTTCTCCTCCGACAGTCGGCGAAGGGGTTGTTTGACTGGCTTTGCGTCTTCTCGAACGTGTAGTTTGTGCTCGGCGAATTTCCTTAGAACACCCCGCATGTCCTTGGGGGACCATGCAAAGATGTCCCGATTCTCACGGAGGAAATCGGCGAGCTCGCCTTCCTATTTGCTGTTCAGGTTTGCCCCGATGACGGAAAACCTCTCTGGATGCTCGGGGTCGAGAGGCACCTTCTTCGTCTCCTTGGCCGGCTGGAAATATCCTTGAGCATCATGCTCCTTGGGGTCGGGGGACACGGCCGACTGCTTGCCGGCTATGGCCATGACTCGGTCCTGCATCTTCTTTTCTTCGGCAATCACAAGGGACTCGGCTAGCCGGCTGCTGGCTGCCGCGCACTCAGAGGACTTCTTGTAATCGCCGGCTACGGTGATGACGCCTTTGGTTCTTGGTATCTTCATCTTGAGGTATGCACAGTGGGGAACTGCCATGAATTTGGCCAAGGCAGGTCGGCCAAGCAATGCATGGTAAGGGCTCTCCAGGTCCACCACTTCAAACCAGATCGCTTCCCGGCGGAAATGCTCCTTGTCCCCAAAAAGTACATCGATCTTGATCTTGCCAATGGGGGCGCAGGACAGGCCGGGTACGATGCCATGAAACACTGCCCGGGTAGGCATGAGCTGCTTTGTCTTGACGTTTAGCTTCTCCAGGGTGTCACGGTACAGGATGTTGATGCTGCTCCCGTCGTATATCAACACACGGGAGAAACGGGCGGCGCGTCTGTCCGTTGCAAGGGTGGCTTCCAGGACCAAAGCATAAGAGCCGGGAGACGGCATCACCTCGGGATGGTCGGCCCGGCTCCAGCTAATGGGCTTTTCTGACCGATGCATGTGTCCGGCGAGGTTGGCAGCGACCACGCTGACTTCCTAGTGCTCTCGGCGTTTGCCGCGCCGGTCTTCGGGCTGGCTTGTAAAGATGATGTAGGTTGCTTGCTCGTCGGGGAATTCATCATGCACGGCTCCGACTGCGGGCCGAGCGGCCGGAGGCGACGGGGCCGGAGGCGGCGGGCCGGCAGGCGGAGGCGGCACGAGCCCCTCGCCTTTAGAGATTCGGGTGAGCCAATGGCACTTCCGGGTTGTGTGGTTGGACAGCTTCGCGCCGCTGTGGAACTTGCATGGGGCGTCGAGGGTTTGCTCGTAGGAGAAGGCGGGCTGCCAAGCCGGCCGGCCGCCCTTCGGTTTCTTGGGCGCGGGCCGCCCTTCAGGCGGCACGTCTTCAACTGTGGCCACCTGCCGACTGGCGGGAGGCGGCGCGGGGCCCTTGCGCTTGTGGTCGTTCGAGTGGGGGCGTCGACCAGAATCCCCAGCCGGCGTCTTGGGCGCCGGGTTAAGTACTTTCCCGGACGCGTCTACCCGAAGCTCGGTCTTCATCGACGAGTCGGCGGTGGCGTACTTGTCCGCTATGTCCAGAAGCTCGTCGAGGGTAGTCGGCTCGTCGCAGAGGAGCTTGTGCTTGAGGAGGGTGCCTTCTCGGCATCCGGCTGTGAAGTATTCTATGGCTTGCACCTCGTGCACCCCTTCGCAAGAGTTGCGGAGCTCGGCCCAACGCGTGAGGTAATCGCGAGTGGACTCGGCGGGGCCTTGTACGCACAAGGAGAGCTGTCTGGGCTTGGGAACCCGCTTGTAGGTGCTGGTGAAGTTGCGGATGAAGGCTTCTGTGAAATCTAGCCAGCTGTTGATGCTGAGAGGCTTGAGGCTATTGAGCCAGGTTCGCGCCATGCCTTGTAGCATGAGGGGCACGTACTTCACGGCAATGCGCCGATTGCCGTTGGCTATGCTGACCGCCGTGGAGTAGTCGATCAACCAATCTTCCGGCTTCACGGAGCCGTTGTACTTGGGCATGTCTCTTGGGAGCGAGAACCCTTTGGGGAAGGGCTCGTTGCGGATGCGGGGGCCGAAACAAGGCGGGCCGACATCGTCTTCTTCTTCCAGCGCCAGGGATCGCGCCAGGCGGTCGATCCGATGGCGGGCATCGTTCTCGCCGACTCCTTCGCGGCGACCTAGTCGGCCGCTGAGAGTCGGGTGCGCCACTGGCGGTGGGGTGGGATATCTCTCTCCACAGGGTCGAGGCGGAGGCAGGTTGCCCCGCCATTCCATGGCTCGGGGATGGCCGTCCGCGTCTCGCTCGATGGAGATTCGGGTCCGGCAACGGCCGGCAGCCGGCTCTTTCTCGCGCCGCGCGCGGGTGTCGCTCGTAGCCAGCGTCCGGGACGTCGCGCCGTGATCTCGGCGCGGGGGAGGGCTTCCCGCGCGGACGTCTGCTTCGTGCCGCTGCGCGGCTGCGTCGATCAGTTGTTGGATGCGCCGGGTCATGTGGGGGAGATCTTCGGCCTCCAAGCCGTCCAACTCGTCTACGGCCGCCTGGGCGGCACGCAAGTTCTCGAGCGGAGTGGCATAGACCGGGCGATCAACTCCCAGCATGTCGGTGATGACGGCGTCGCGTCGCTTGACAAGGTCGGCCCGGCTTGGCCCGCTTGGGCCGGCGTGCCGAAGGCGGCGCGGTCAGCTTCGCGCTGGTAGGCCTCAATGAGGCGTCTTACGGAAGCCAGCCTCCGGCCCTCTGCGAGGAGGGCGAGGCGGCGTGCCTCCAGTGCTTCGTCGTCGGCATCAGCCGGGAGGGGGGTGGACAAGTCATGGGCCGCCGCGTGCGGGGCGTCGTGGGCGCTCTCGCCGGCCGGGCTGCCGTGGCCGACAACCATCACTTCGGTGGTGACAACGTCGCAGCCACCGGCTCGGGGAAGCGGGTCGTCGTAGATCGCGACGTTGGTGGGGAAGGCGTCGAACAAGGCCGTGTCGGAGTCGATAGGCATCGGGTCGGTGGAGCCAACCGACTCCAGGTCCACAGCGGGCTCGCTGGAGATATAGAGCTGGCCGAGAAGGTTGGCGAGGTGGTCGGTGCCCGCATTGGAGGCGAGCTCGTCGGAGATGAGGGTTTCGTCGAGGAGATCGGCGAGGCTGCTCGCCGCGCAGATGCTGGTGACGCCTTGCAGCGCGTCGTGGCAAGTGCCATCGGGCGTGCCGGGCTGGCTACGCTCGCGGGGGAGGAAGAGGGTTCCCGTCCAAAACAGGTCTCCAGACGACGGTGCACCTGGCCCCACGGTGGGCGCCAAATGTCGGGTGGTAGGTGCGACATATGCCAACGGGTGGCTTATCATTGTGGGAGCCAGTAAGACATCGCCGGTGCCTAGAAACGGGATAAGGTGCAGACATGCACGCTGGCGGATCTCCTTGGAGGTAACACCCCTACTGCTGCTCTGCGGGGTCTCCGCATGTTCACTAGTCGAACAAGTAGCTACACAATGCTCCTTGAGCTGTTTGGTAGGAGGAGGAAGAAGGGCACGGCTAGCCTGCTTCTTCTCCTTGTGGGGTGCCTAGAACTAGCAGGGGGTCGAACCCTTTGCATGGGTGCCTCGGGGCGTTCATATAGGCCTACCCCCCGGGGGTACAATGGTTATCCGACTGGGCGCGGGGCCCAGCCGTCTGTGACTGCGCTCGCCGGCTTCTGCGCCGGCTGCTGGGGCCCGCCGACTGGTGGGCCCCGCCGGCTGCCGGCCCTTGGTCGACAGGCAGGCCCCACTGTCCAGGGCCTGGTCGGCGGCTGGTTACTGTGGCTCCATCTTGGCGACGTTCCCTTCATCGTGGTAGGCGCGGCTACAGTGCCGCCGCCCGTCAGGCGATCGCTGTAGCCTCACCGCGTCTTGTCTCCTTAATGGGGCGTCTTCTTCGAGGGAGGCGGCAAGCCGGCTGCGGGGCGCCGGCTCTATCTTGGGCCGACTGGTTGGAGGCGTGGCCGCCTTCGGGCGTCTCTCTGCCCGAAGGGGCCCACCATCTGCGGGCCACACTGGCGGCCCGTCGTGGGTGACACCAAGGTCAACATGGCAACAGTGCCGCGCCGGACGGGTCATGCCTACTTCGTACGGCGCACTGTGCCAGGCGTGCTCCGGGATTCGGGGGTGGCAGGCTTCACTGTAGCCACGCCCCATCGCACCACCGTTAGGTGGGTGCAAAATTTGAGGGTACGGTCTCGACCGCTTTATGGGAGCCGGCTTCTTGGAGTCGGCATCTTGGAGCCGGCATCTTGGAGCCGGCTTCTTCGAGTCGGCCTCCCATGGTTTGCTTCACGAGGGGTAAAGTCGGGCCGCCTTCTGTGAGCTGGCCTGGGTGACAGCTAGCAAGGGGAAAGCGGCCCCATGTCTTGGATTCCTGAGAGCCGGATGGGCTCGTAATTTTTTCAGAAGGGCCAGGGGAAGCCGGCTAGGCTACCCATGGCTATTTACTCCGACAGTACATCATTTTACGTACCTCAAAGCCCGTCAGTAGACTCACAAAGGCATCATGCAACCCACTTTCAGCGGATGAAATCCTTTCCATCACCGTACCCATCAATGTACGGTGTTCCTCTAAGATGGCTGCTCGCTCCAACAGCTCCCTCAGTACGTCCGACCGCATACCAGACGGTGCCGGACTCTTTTGTTTGCTCTATTCAAGAGCCGGACGCTGAGGACTTCTGGTAACTATAGGATTATCTTCTGGCCTCAGCGGATCCGGAGAGGCCCTCCGCGACAACACTTCAAGGTCGCCCGCTTCTTGAGCGGGGGATTCCGGGGGAGGCGGTTCTCTCTCCATCATCTCTGTAAGAAGATCCCCTGAAGACGAGGTCTGCTGAGAAGGGCTAAGATCTAACTGCAAGAGAAACGCTTTGGTTATTTTCCTCAGAGGTAAGGTAGTATATCTCCACTATTAAAGTACTTTCTGATTACTTATAGCTCGTTGGAGGGCTGATCCTCGCGCGGACTTTGTGCGGCAAAAGCACCCTCCAATGCAGGACCCTCTAGTGGAGACTTCTTCTCCCGTTTGGAAGCCTCGATTTCCAGATCTTCAGAGGCAGTCCTCTTCCTTCCCCAAAGCGAGAGAAGGTCGGATTCTTCTCCTCGGTTATCCTCCTTCACGGAGGTGCTCATTCCCTCGGTTGGAATTGGTAGCGATGGGGGGCCGCTTTCGACCTCATTATCCCCCCTTTTATCTTCCTTTGAGGGCTCCGGGCAGGGTGCTAGCTCGAGCATCTTTTCCAGTACCGGATTCTCCAAACCCTTAGGAAGGGGGCCGAACACCGAATCATCTTCGCCTTAGTTAGCAAGTCCTGGTCAAAGAGTGACTTCTTAGAATGACGTCGTGGTAAAGAAAAGACGGTGTGTTCGGCTAAAGGATTACTTACTTGGTCGGCGGCACGGTTGCTGCTCAGGCCCACGTCCTCGGTAGTATCCGGACACTCTATTTGGGGTCCGAAGAATGATTTGTACATCTCCTCATGCGTCAGGCCGAGGAAATTCTGAATAGTACGCGGCCCTTCTTGGTTGAACTCCCACATGCGGAGGGGCCGGCGTTTGCAAGGCTGCACTCGACGAACCAGCATGACTTGCGCCACCATAATCAAGCTGAAATCTCCTTCGAAGAGATTTTGGATGCGGCTTTGCAGTACAGGCACGTCCTTGGCAGGACCCCAGCTCAGCCCCTGCTAATCCATGACATCAGTTGTGGTGGAGGGCCTGAGCGGAAAGTAGGGGCAGCCACCCACTTGGCACTTATGGGAGTTGTGATGTAAAACCACTCATGTTGCCATAATCCGAAGACCTCTAGAAAGGAACCTTTGGGCCACGGAGCTCTTGCTATCTTGCTTATTAATGCGCCTCCGCACGCTGCATACTGCCCCTCGACCATCTTCGGCTTCACGTCAAAGGTCTTGAGCCACAGGCCGAAGTGAGGGGTAATGCGGAGGAAGGTCTCACACACGATAATGAATGACGAGATGTGGAGAAAGGAGTCCGGGGCTAAATCATGGAAATCTAGCCCGTAATAAAACATCAACCCCCTAACGAAGGGATCCAGAGTGAGGCCTAGTCCTCGGAGGAAGTGGGAGATGAACACGATGTCTTCGTTAGGTTCAGGAGTAGGGACGACCCGCCCTCGGGCAGGCAGCCGATGCGAAACCTCGGTGGTCAGGTATCTGGCCTCCCTTAACTTCTTGATGTCTTCTTCCGTAACGGAGGAGCGCATCCATCGGCCTTGAAGGCTAGATCCGGACATGATTGAAGGTCCGGAGCACCTGACCTGGGCTTTGGGTGTTAGAACTCGAGGCGGGGGAAGGATTCGATTGAGCACAGGAGGGAAAAAGTAAAAGCCTTGTCCCTTTATAAAGAGGGTGAATATCAAGCGTCCTCTCCATAGCCATTTGGGACTTGCCTATAATCCAGGAGTCCTAGACACGGTTGGGTTACCCACGCCCGTATTGCTGAGAATCCCATAATAAGGGGACACGATCTCTGCTTCAACGAGACGTGTCAAAAAACCGCATCGCGTTATGTGCGGGGCTAGTTAAAGGAAACGGTTCGAATAATCACCGGGCCACGGCTTAATGTCATGTTGCCAAAACAAGTCAACAAATTAGATTTGTGAAAATATTATTCTGTCTACGGTGGTATATGGAACTTATTTTGCAGGGTCGTACACTATCCTTATATTCAAATTCTTCCGTGGTATATTCGGAGGAGGAACCCGCCTTGCAATGCCGAAGACAATACTGCGCACCGTACTCATCGTCATTAAAGCCTGGTTCAGGGGCTACTATGGGAGTCCTGGATTAGGGGGTCTTCGGACAACCAGACTATCTCCATTGGCCGAACTGTCAGACTATGAAGATACAAGATTGAAGACTTTGTCTCGTGTCCGGATGGGACTCTACTTGGCGTGGAAGGCAAGCTAGGCAATACGGATATGGATATCTCCTCCTTTGTAACCGACCTTGTGTAACCCTAACCCTCTCCGGTGTCTATATAAACTGGAGGGTTTTAGTCCGTAGGACAACAACTACAACAAACAATCATACCATAGGCTAGCTTCTAGGGTTTAGCCTCTCTGATCTCGTGGTAGATCTACTCTTGTACTACCCATATCATCAATATTAATCAAGCAGGACGTAGGGTTTTACCTCCATCAAGAGGGCCCGAACCTGGGTAAAACATCGTGTTCCCTGCCTCCTGTTACCATCCGCCTTAGACGCATAGTTTGGGACCCCCTACCCGAGATCCGCCGGTTTTGACACCGACAGTGGCCTTGTATTGGTATGCTGAGCCGTCTGTTTTAACACACAGGAGCTGGTGTGGTGATTATACACACACGCACGCATGCACACGAACTGCATCCACGCAACACATGCACCCACGCACGCACGCAACACTCACACGTACACACGCAGCCATGCACGCACGCAACACTCACACGCACGCACACATGCATGCACACACCAGTACACCACACGACCAACACACACTCTCACGCTCAAGTGCTCAACCTACACATGCATGCGCACACATCAGGCCCTGACAGACACATACACAACCAGGTGATTCCCATGCATGGGTTGGAGCCTTGTCGCGCCTGCGTAAATTTGTATTTATCTGACCTTTTGCCTATGCAAACTGACAGGTGGGACCCACAAGGAACGTGGTCAATTTAACTAGTCAACATGGCGCCACATAGACTATTTGGCTGGTCAACAGAGTGCAATCCAATGCTGAACTGTGAGCAAGTGACCGTATAATCACCGCAAAATGTATATAGTGACCGTAATCAGCTTATTCTGAAGTTCGGTGAGCGTATTACGCTTTTCTCTCTGTACGCCCTCCAAAACTACATCTCTACACGTTCTCGCATGTTACATCTAACAACTATGCAATACAGCACTACTACTACACTCTAACACAATAAATCATATGTGTTTTTAGTTTTACTAGATATCATATTGTTACTTAATTATAATTATTCAGTTTGCATACATTAAAATTGCCTTTGAAATGTATGGCCAGTATCATCTACCGCGCGGGAATAATCCCGCTCTTTCCTGTTTAATCGGGTTTGTATCGATGGATCATGCGAAACAGCAAAACTATAGTACTATACAGTACAAGTGACAGTTCATTGGGCCATCGTGTCGTCTACTCCTCCGTCGTAAGAGTGGAGCTCTCGCTTTCATAAATCTTCTAGTCCCTTTCGCCGACATGTGGGACATCAAGCTACCGGGTCCACGTGCTATACTGGAATACAGTGCAGAGCAGTCGGGGTGAAGCACCCCAGTCATGGCGCCGGCGTAGTAATGAGCAATGAGGCGTCAAATCACAAAGCTGCACCATTCCCGCAGTTAAGTTGGAGGGACGAAGAAACCATCATTTCACTCGTTGCTGAATCCGCTTCTCCCTCATCTTCTTCAACTTAACCACGTGTTGCTTCTGCCGTTGTTATGCCTCATGTGGGACGCGGATCGGCTTGGTAAAGCACTGACACGTGGGACCGCATGTTAGCAAACCGCGAGGACAACGTCCTCCGAAAATAAGAAGCCTAATCCTAGACTTACATAGGACTACGTAGCTGCGACGTATACTTTCCATCTAATCTATATATGCCCCCCAGATTTTCAGGTGGGGAAACCTCCCCCGCCATCCGCGCGGCAAAATCACCTCCTTTTTACTAATCTTGATTCTATAATTTTTTAGATCAATATAATTGAGATTTGTATAGATAGCACACAGGAGCAAAACCAAGTGGTACGGTTAAGGGCATCCACAATGTGTAGCCAAATGTGAAAATAGCTTTTGGCATCGTGGGAACCATTGTGGACGGTGTTGCCAAGGCCAAAAAGATGGAACCGAAGCTCCCTGATTGATTGATTGAAGGAATAAAAATGCAACGTCTCTCCTCTTTCTCCCATGCTTGGACGCATGTAGTACAGTATAGAGCACAGAGTCTACTCCCCTGTCCCTTCTATCACAAATCACAAAGCAGTGAGGCGTGAAATCACAAAAGCACGGACGAAGCAACCATCATTCACTCTTCGCTGACTCCGCTTCTCCATTGTCTTCTTCGAGAAACCATCTCACCGCACTAGTACTCCTAGTAGTACTCCCTCCAGTCCTTTTTTGTCTGCGTCAAAGAAAATATCGTTTTCCCCGCAATGCTCTGCGCATTGGCATTTTTTCGCTGCTCTTTCCAACCGGGTCCTCCATCCCTTTCCACTGCATGCGTGCCTACAGTAATCCCATCTCTCTTTCCCATGTGCTTCACATCTTCCCAAGGCAGAGAGAGCTGCTTGCATGCAAAAACAGGAGAGAGAGCGAGAGGCGCATGCGTGCAGAGAGATGGACAGGGGAGAGAGAGACGACATGCATGCATGCGGAAGTGAGAAGGTTGGTTTGCATGGCGCTGCATTAATCAAGCGATGAGGAGTGAGATGGTTAGCTCTTTGGTCTTTGGAGAAAAATATGCATTAATTGACACGTGAAACGAGGATTTGTATCGATTAAATCCCGTGAAGGAAAACCCCGCCTTTCTTTTTTAACACTAGTACTCCTAGTACGTACGTACTTATCCTGTTTGGGTCTAGGCCTTACATTGCCAAACTTTGCCACACATTTTTGCCAAGCTTGCCTAAAGTTTTCAAAATGAGAAGGAGGTACACTTGCGCACGGCTGTCACGGTCGCACCGCACCCTCACACGGTCGCTCCTGCACGCCGCGGTCGCTCCGCACCCTCACACAGTCGCTCCTGCACGCTGCAAACCCAACCAAGGGAACGCACCCTCACTGACACGTGTTGTCACATGTGAACAAACCAAACTCAGTCATCCTATCGCTGACACATAATTTTCATTTATAGAGTATGTTTATCCAACCGCGTGTTGGGGAGTATCCGTACGGCCCGTGCGGTGGTCTGTTGGGGAAGAAGAAGAGGTGAGGAAGAAGGGAAGAAGGGTTAGGAGACGTAGAGTATTCATCCAACCGCCTGAAATGGTAGACTGACCCAAGTCAGGCGACTTGCGTAACAAATATATGTGTTTACACAGCAAAAGATCCATAAAAACAACAACATAAAGAAAAAACTATCACTGCTCGCGGAAAGAGACGGCCTCGTCATCTTTGGCTGTCGGCGCGAACCAGCCATCGCTGCCGACGTGTGTCTCCGCACCATGGTTGTCCTCGGCCTCCAGCTACTCGTTCAAGTGGAGCGCGCGGGTGCTCTACACGGACAAGAGCACAGCCCGGTTCAAGTCGACGACATCCGGTTCCGCCTGCAGGAGGGCCTCGATGGCAGCGGCATCGGCGTGCTCCGCGTCGAGTCGAGCCTCCGCTGCCCGGTTCAAGTCCAGGACGTCTGGTTCCGCCTGCAGGAGAGCGTCCATGAGAGCGGCATCTGCGCGCTCTGCGTCGAGTCGAGCCTCTACCGCCCGGTTCTAGTCCAGGGCATCTGGTTCCGCCTGCAGGAGGGCCTCGATGGCAGCGGCATCCGCACGCTCCACCTCAAGTTGAGCCTGCGCCGCCCGGTTCACATCCACGACATCCGGTTCCGCCTGCAGGAGAGCCTCGATGGCAGCGGCATGCGCCCGCTTCGCGTCGAGTTGAGCCTGTGCCTCCCGGTCCTCCTTTAGTATCACCATGTTGAACCGCTGGTCCGCCTGCACCATGGGGGACTCGGACGCCGGCACGAAGTCGACGTCCATCGTCTCATACCCATCGGGGGCCTTCTGCGCCGCGACCTCCGCCATGAACATTGGATCGGCTTCCTCCTCCTTGTATCTTGGCTCCAGAGAACTCGGGGATTGGCCCGCCGCAAAGTGAGCTTGGGAACGGAGGTCTGTGGCGCCGACCGCCGCCGTGATTTCTGCGCGGCGCTCCGGCATCAGCATCTTGTAGTAAGTGATCTTGCGGCGCACCATGGCTTTCCGGGGAACTAGGGGACGCTTGATGCGGGCTAGGGGATCGAAAGGTGGGGGAATGGGCTGGAGATTTGGTGTGGTTTTAGGGCAGTGGCTGGCGTAGGACGAGCAGCGAAGGTTCTGGTGTGAATAGTGGTTCCGGTGACGACCGGTCAATCGGTTTTGACTGTACATCACTCTCGTCGTGTCCGCATTGCAGCCCGGCACGCTGGACCCTCCACGTCGCTCACCGAATGGAACGCGCTTCGTCTTGCGTTTTCGCTCGCTTGTGGGACCGCAGTTGAGAGCAAACCGACGTCCCTCCCCCTCCCCCGCCCGCGTCATTTATTATACCACCACTCCCTTCGTTTTATGCAGAGTAAATAAAAACAGAGGGAGTATACTACGGATGAGGATCCCCTAATGTGGCCGAACTCATTGCGTAACTGACATGCGGGGCCTAGCAAGCATGGGGTCCGCCAGTAAGTGACCAAAAGGGAGGGTAAGGCAGGGATACCTACGTCAGAGGATCCACTTCCACTATACTACTTTGACCAAGGGAGAGTCATTCCAGATTTGGGTGGGAATCGTTGATAGAAATTTGGATTTTCCCTCCTCTACCTTTTTGACAGCCCATCTTTTTGTCTCAGTAGAGTCTTTCAGTGGCATGTTTCATTCCTCTTCCCCATTACTTAGAAAAAGTGAGCCACCGTGCTACGGACGGGTTGATGAGAGGAATGGAAGTGATTGACACGGGAGCTCCTCTCAGTGTTCCGGTCGGTGGAGCTACTCTCGGACGAATTTTCAACGTTCTTGGGGAGCCTGTTGACAATTTGGTTAGAGTAATAATATATGACATGCAACTTACACAAATGTTAGAGTAATAATATATGACATGCAACTTACACAAAGCTTACAGGGTATAATGCATTTTTCGAGGCTAACTTTGACCAAATTTTAGAGTAATAATATATGACATGCAACTTACAAAGAGCATACGGTCAAATTCGTATGTGAAAGGAGTTTCCAATGATATAATTTTCACATTATACATCTCATGTACTATTAATCTTGTCAATAGTCAAATTGGAAACCATCTCGAGTACAAATCTAGGAGTACGTACGAATCTAACAATATTGATTGGGTGTTGTTGAATGTTGATACCTTTTTGATCAAAGTAGAGATACTTTGACTACACATAAAACTTATATGTAAACTAGAAAGGATAGGAGGGAGTATATTATACGTTCAAAAATGAAACGAACATTGAATACCCTTTATATATGATTTGCGGATGCTATGATCACCGGTTCAAAATTTTGAATCCACCTTAGGTATCACGTGCCCCCACTCGTTCCCTCTCGATTTCATCTCGGGGTCCGGAGATCTATTGAAAGAGGACTAGGGTGGGTACATGCGAATGATACTCGACGGAATGTTCAAATGAGGCATGCGGGAGGATGGACTCGACTGGAGGGCGACATGATCGATGGAGAAGAGGGTTGGAGAGGAATGAGAAATAAGCAAACGCCACATGATTATACTTGAACGGCTCAAATAAACAATAAGTTGTCTCCCTTGGCCTACATAGTGAAAGGCCTAATGCGCAACGCGGAGACAGGGAAACCGACATGTGGGGCAGACTGGTCCAATGGAGGAGCTGGCCCACGACCTCCTCGCCACCGACAACCGTTCATGTGGGTCGTTGGGGCCAACAACGGGGAGCAGCTCCAGCATCGCCTCTGGACACGGCGACAGCGGTGAGCGACACGCTCATATTGTAGCTAGACACGGTCGGTTTCAGTGTGCCGAGGGTGGCGTTAGTGCTATGGCACGACCAACATTATGTTTGGTTTGTGCCCAAGGTTGCCCCATCAAAGCATTGGGTAGCCAAAATTTTGGTTGAGGTATTGGTTGCCCATGATTTGGCCGACATTGGCAAGAAAAATGAACTAGAATTGGCTAGAGTTCATTGGCATGCCAAAAAATGGCAACCATCCAAACAAAGACCAATCTTTGGGTCATGACCAAAATTTTGGTAAGGTGCACTTTGGCCACAATCCAAACACACCCTAACACCCGGTTCGTCGAGGATGCACGGGGCACCGTGATGCGTCCGCGGAGTGGTGTAGCGCGGCCAACTGCATGCTCTGGACCTGAGACCATGCCGGGTCATCTTGCTTTTTCAATGACATGCGGGGATCGCATGTGAGCAAAGGGCATCTCCAACATTGCCACGACCGCAGCTGACTACCCTTGCCCACCAAATCCCTCGTCCCTCGCATCGTCGCGCGGTGCGTTCCCAGCCGGCGCCAGTTGCCCGCATTCATGTCGTCCGTTCGTATGTCATCGTTAAGAGGCTCGGTGCCCGAAGAACCAACTCCGGCGACTTAATGACGCACCCGGACGCTTGGCCTCACCGGAATGCGTTACTTAAAGCGGCAACGCCCAGCTAACCTCCACACCATAGCGCATCGTCCTCCTACCTGGCACCACATCCGCCATGACCGCAAGTGCGAATGCTCTGTGGGAGAGCTTGTCTTCGGAGATGAAGCTCGAGGTCACCTCCCTCGCTCAAGTCGCCTCTCGCGACGCAATAGCGGCGTAGCCGGACATGGACGCGACCGCACAAGCGGTGGCCACGCTGGCGGCCGACGACGGGAGCACCGTCTGCCACGCGTCCTACTTGCCACCGTCCAACATCCGGCACCGCCGAGGTCGGGGACTCCTCCGAGGATGAGTAGGGCATGGGAGGCGGCAGGGCATGGTGTGCTAACTGGTCGGTCCGTATCCCGTGTTCTACTCTTCCTCGCTGGAGACCGCACCTTCACTTCACGGGTCTTGAACCCCGCCCCCGTACATAGAGATTGCAGATGGAGGACGTCGATCACCACCGTAGAATAGGTTTAGGGTCGGGTTTCTTTTATTTTTCTATCCTATAAAAGTTCAAAATGTAATGAAAATCTGTCGTGTTTGCATTAATCTCGGTCGGTGTATATGAACTTTCACAATAATATACATATTGTAGGAGTACTAGCAAGATGCCCGTCCGTTGCACGGAAGATCAAGATCTTGTGGGAGAAAAGGATGAACAAGGGAAAGCCTTATCTGCAAATGTGGAGAGGAGTGCGGGTAAATTGTGATAGTTTCCTTCCTATCCGTTAGATATAGATCGAACGGCCGATATTGCAGGATGACAGGCACACCATCATCACCAACTCTGCTTTTTATTGAACCGAGACAAATCTAACATGCGAAGTAAAATAAACACATAGGGTCTATACATACACAAATTATCATAGGCACTCCAGTAGTACGTCCACTACACATTCACGCATTTCACATCTTTCTACATCTACGGGAACCTATGAAAGGGTTAACGTAAATTGCCTCTCTCTTCTCCCCTGATTTTCATGGTGGTGGGCCCCTCCCTCCCCCCAATCTACAATCAATAGCTCACATGTTTCACATTATGTTAATTACGTAACTGGGATTACGTAGGTGTAGCATTACTCGTCCTAAAAACCCAACTAAGCCAACCTCCCAGCATATCGCGCGGGAAAAGACCCGACCGTGCCGTTTTAGTCGGGATTACCGGATTACTAGTAGTAGAATCGATGGATCGCGCGAAGCAACAACTTTTTTTTGAGGGGGCGAAGCACCTAGTTTAAAAGGAAAAAAGGCGGTATACTCACAGCACTCCTGTCGCGGTCGCATTGCACCCCACACACGTTCGGTCCTGCACATGGCTCACACAAACGGAACGCGCTTCGGCTTGCCTCTTCACTGACACGTGGGACTAAACTTGGAGAAACCGACCATGCGCCAAACTCACCCTGCCCATCGCGCGAAAATCCTCCCCCCCCACACACACCCAAAAATTCCCCCCAAATCCGATTCAACCGCCCTTCAGCCAACTAGCAAATAATATTCCCCAAACCCCCTTCCCCACCTGTCCCCCTCAACTCCATTCGCTCCGCCAAAGCCGCCCTCCCCGCCGCGCTGATACGTCGGTGCCGCGGTTCGGCGATCCTCTCGCTGCCACAGTACGCTCTCGTAGACTGTCGTCCTCTAGCCGCGCCGCCACCTCTGGCTATGCAATTGTGGAGGCGCACGGCGGTCAGCGCCTCCACCGCTGGCGACGTTCATGTGGAGACGCACGGCGGTCAGCTTCTCCCACAGTACGCGCATTCTAGACTAAGGCCCCGTTCATGTCAGTGTAGCGCTGAATTTTAGCTAATAGACACTGTTAATCTCACTGTTTGCCGAAGTAGTTACTGTCAATATGCTCTGCTTAAGAAGCTTCCTTGCCCTGTTCTGCACTCAATCTGCTTAGCTAAGATGGCATGCCAAGGCCGATTAGTTGTTAAAATATCCTGTCATATATTTATTGTGACGTAGATTGCCATGGTCTAGTAGCCAATCTGTTAGGTGAAATAGCTCTACATCGTTTTATACTCGATCTTTGTTGCTGCGATGGCCTTCGATAGTTCGATGGTTGTGTGCTCAGCCTCATTGACTGCTGAAAAATCCTGCCATAATTTGGCACTCAAATCTGTTTGCTGAATTAGCTTTACATATATTTCGTTACTTAGATCTGCTCGTCCAAATATCTTGCCATAGCTTTAGACATCGACCTAGGTATTTTTTTTGGAATTCATAAAAAATCATATATGTTTTCCCTGTAATATATAGTAGAAGAACTAATTTGTATGTCTAGCAGATGGACAGGACTTGGATAATTTCTGCTCGAAGATTCTCCGTTGCATATGTCGAGGGGGTTGAAAACTTCATGAACTTTATCAGAGCTGAGTATGGTGGTCCGAAATCAGATGTGCTCTGCCCGTGTAGTAGTTGTATGAATTCAGTTATAAGACCCCAGTCAACTGTGCAAAATCATCTACACTTGTATGGGATGTCGGTCACATATACTAGGTGGGTTCATCATGGTGAAGCTGTGAACATCAATGTTATTGACTATGTGGAAGCAGCAGATCACCATCTTGATCTTCCTGATGCTCAGGTGGAAGAGGAGGAGGAGGTGGTGGTGGCGGAGCTAGTGAGTTTGACCAACATTGAAACAATGCTACCAAATGCTCGTGCATTCCGTGAACTTTCACCTGCTGAAGAAAAACAGTGGGCCCGCATGTTGGAACAATGCAACGTTGCTGTCACCCCAGGAAATAAGCTGTCAGTATTCTCAGCTATGGTCACCTTTCTTCAGGTGAAGACATCTGAGCGGATGACCAACAAATCATTCGATGCGATGTTGGATGCTTTCCGCAAATCTTTCCCAGATACGTCTGAGCTGCCACACACCTACAGTAAAATGAAGAATTTCCTTCATGCAGTTGGAATTGGATATGATATGATCCATGTTTGTAAGAATAATTGTGTTTGTTCCAGAAGGATTATGCCAACTTAAGTGAATGCCCGAAATGCAAATCATCAAGATGGAAAGATGGCGATGTTGTGAAGAGGATTCCTCATAATGTTCTGAGACATTTTCCAATTACACCAAGATTGCAGAGGTTGTTTCATGATGCTAAAACACGAGAGGATGTACTGTGGCATTCTAGGAACCAGGAGTACAGAGATCAGAATGTAATGAGCCATCCATCTCATGCTAGTGAGTGGAAAAGCTTCAATGATAAACACAAAGAGTTTGCTGCTGACCCGAGAAACATTAGACTTGGCTTAGCTTCAGATGGATTTAACCCATTTGGCCACCAGAGCGCCACATATAGCATGTGGCCAGTGCTTGTTATCCCTTACAACATGCCTCCAAATGTCTGCACCAAAGAATCAAACTACATGATGGCCTTGCTCATCCCAAGTCCAAAAAGTCCTGGAAAGGACTTTTATTTGTTCATGGAGCCTCTTGTGGAGGAACTTCAACAGCTATGGAAGGGTGTCCTCACTCGAGACCTATATAGCAGCCCACCAGCTGATTTCCTTCTGCGTGCTGTTATAATTTGGTGCATCAATGATTATCCGGCTTTGGGCACTATGTCAGGGCGAACGACACATGGTTACAATGCATGTGTTCGCTGTGACAGGAATCCGTTGTCATACGCAATACTTAGCAAGATCTGTTACATTGGACACCACCGTTTCCTTGCCAAGGACAAGCCGCATCCTAGAAAAATACCGAAGACATGTGTTCAATGCAAAGCATGCAAACCGTGATGCACCAAAGAGGCTCACCTTCAATGAGTTGCAAGTGGAATTAGAGAAGGTCATGCATATTACACCAGGAAACCATCCTGGTAATAGTAGCGGAAAAGGAAGTGTGGCAGGGTAGAAGACAGATTATTGTTTACCCGCAGGTCCACTTTGTGGGACTTGGAGTATTGGAAAGATTTGGATCTGCGGCATAATCTTGATGTGATGCACATCGAGAAAAATATATGTGACCGCATTATCGGCACACTTCTTAATATTGAAGGCAAGACGAAAGATACCTTAAAATCTAGGATTGATTTGACACACCTGGGTATCAGAAAGGATTTGCAGGTGCAAGATGAAGGTAAACCACGGGATATGGCACCAGCTGTGTACGTCTTGGACAAGGTAAAAACAAAATAATTCCGCGAGGTCCTGTCACATGTGAGATTCCCACATGGATTTGCTTCCAACCCTGAAAGGAGAGTCAGTGCAGATGGAAACAAGGTACAAGGGTTGAAAACTCATGACTGCCACGTCCTACTTCAAAGGGTTTTACCTGTTATCCTTAGAGGATTGGGCCGCCCTGACTTATACAGAGCAGTTGCAGAGTTGGGACAATTCTTCAGGGAACTCTGCAGTAGGAATATCAGGATAGATGCTTTGGAGCATCTTAGAGACAAGATACCAACTATCCTATGCGACCTTGAGAAGATACATCCTCCAGCCTTCTTTGATGTGATGGTGCATTTGGTTGTTCATCTACCTGATGAGGCACTACTTAGAGGTCCAATACAGTATGGCTGGATGTACCCTATTGAAAGGCGGCTAGGCACTTTCAAGGGCTATGTTAGGAATAGAGCTAGACCTGAGGGTTCCATTGCAGAGGCCTACATTGCTACAGAAGCGTTGACATTCTGCTCAAAATACATTGAACTTGCTGATCAACTTAGCAAAGAGGTGGGTGAAGACAATATCGGGCTCAATGTTTTCGATTATTCTGTTCGAGTTACAGGGAAGAGTCGACAAGAGGACAAACCTAAAGATTTGGACAAAATGGTTTGGTATGTGTTGAATAACTGTCCTAAGATACTACCTTATATCAAGTAAGTGCGGTACTGCAGCTTATACATCATAATCTACTAAACGTACAACACATTCTTATATATTTAGATGTTTGACGCGATCACTATGTTGTGCAGCATCTACAAAGAGGAGTTACTGCCGCAAAATCCAAGAAACATTGACAAACTAGTTATGGCAGGATTTGCGAAATGGTTCAAGAACCATGTAAGCTTTTGAAGTGCACTGTGAGTTTTTTTAATATATTGAGTACATAAGATGATCAGCTTGTCTATTTTCTAACCACAGGTTAAGAAGGTGCGGGAGGATGGGCAGGCAGTTGATGATGCCCTTTAGTCACTAGCAATGGGTCCTGATACTCGAGTAAGACATTATGAATCTTGCATTGTTGGAGATGTGCGCTACAACACCCTTGCACGAGACGAAGGCAGGAAGACACAAAACAGTGCCATCATGAGCACGAATACGTATGACAAAGAGACAACTAAAATGTATGCTAACATAACAGACATTGTTCAGTTGCAGTATATCTCCAGTGTCGAGGATCATCAGTGTGTGGTTCTGTTGTGCTGTCGTTGGTATAACCTGTTTTCCAGGATCGCAAAACCCAGAGCTAATGATTATTTCAAATCCATCAATGTCAAGGCGGCGTACCAGACCAACGAGCCTTTTATTTTGGCAAATCAAGCAACACAGATATTTTTCTTGGAAGACACATTTGCACGTAGTGATGACTGGAGAGTATTGCAAAGGTTTGAGCAGAGGAATTCGTTTAATGAAGTTGCACAACAAGATGATGCTTACATTGCTCCTGATGTACAAGATAACACAGATGTTCCTAATATCTTTGAGAACCATCACGTCAATGACGCCGGCGAAAAGATTTCTGGTCGTGCTGTGGACATACAAGAGTTGATCAAGAAGAGGCCAACGTTCGAGGACGTTGAGGACGAAGAAGAAGATGACACCGTGGGGAATTACGATTCAGACTGATACACATGGCGAAGATGTTGACGCTGCTGCTGCGGATGATGATTACATTCCTTTTGTCGTATTTGCCTGTCAGAAGACGTTTTTTATCTACTATGTGAAATTGTGTTTGCTATGACAACTTAAACCTGATGAACATGTTGTTTAATATTTTGCTGTGAGAACATCACTTGTTATGTATGCTGATTTGTGTTTAGTGATTGTATGACAAGTAAAACATGATGACATCGTTGTTTAGTTGTACTCATATTTGGCTGTGATACTTGAATTTGATGACATAGTTTGCTGTTGGACTACAATTTGCTCGACATCTTCGATTGAGAACAAAGCTAACCCGACAGGGCCTCTGCTATTTATTTATTTATATGAGCAAAAGGGGATACCCCTGATTTCCGTTAATAGAAATCATTAAATGTTCACAACACTACACCCAGCCTGCTACACAGGTTTCATTCATTACTAGTTTCAGCAAAGTGCTCATGTCATAGCCACTGAATACATCATGAGTGCTACATACACTGCAAATAAAGAGACAATCATCCTACAGAGCACATCGATTTTGCCCGTTATCTTCACAAGCTCTTTCATCTCCTCATTGCTGTCAAGGCCGTTCAGCAGCTGTTGCTTGGCCATGATCAGAGGAACTACATCTTTAACCTTCCCCTCTGCATCTTCCTTTTCTATCGTTCCTTCAGTTACTTGTCCAACACCCCAACTTACTAGTATTGGGATTCCTCGGCTAACCAAATAATCAGCGTAGTTGCATTCCCCCACATCAGCAACTTCCCAGAAATACAAATCACACGAATCTTCCCTTTTCTGCACGAATCAAATTGGAAGATCATCAACCAAACTATTAAAAAAATCAGCAACTGAAAGCAGCAGAACAACACTTAAACATATTATTACCCCATGATTCGGGCATTTGTAGAAGACTCGGCCAGGGTTGCGGATTGTGGTTGAGACGCGACGAATGACTCTGCGTGATTTGCAGCAGTGGCACCACACCAACGTCAGTGGGTTGCGATGAGCAATCGGCTGCGGTGAGCGTGCCGGCGGGGGTGTGATGAGACCCACATGCGATGGTACGGGTGGCGACTTGGCACATATCTGGTTGTTTCCTGCTGAAGAGCAGGTGGACGAGCAGCCAGCGGACATGGTTGCTGCGGCCAGAGCTTCTGATGCTAGGCAGAGTAAGTAGAGAAGAGGAGAAGCGAGCGTTGGATATGTCAGTTTCATTACTTGCAGAGTAGCATAGATAGTCATAGTCTAGGTTTGGATTCGAACCAGCTACAGGAGCACGTCTTTCTTTTTTCTAAAACTCGGCAACGTCTCTTTACTGGTACGCTAGCTTGTTCTGTACGCCTTCCCAAGTCTTTGATTTTCTTTCTATATATATAAAAGTATGCTACTTGGTGTCCGCTTAGTCAACAAACAATTGTGCCAACCTTGACCGTTGGATTGACATTCAATGTCTGTCGCGTTTCTTCAGTCTCTTCTTCCTCGAGCCGCCAAATCCAAACCAGCGCCGGCGGGACCGCCTGCTCCCGTCTCCCACGGTTGGCTGTGATCTTCCCCAGCTCCTGTTCGTTCCTGTCCGAGGCCTCACCATCGTCCTCTGCCTTGGTTCATTCGCCGCGGCGCCGCCCTCCGGTGTTGTCAACATGGTCAACAACCGAGAGGAATAAGGAGATGACTGTACATGGTGAGGATGACAGTAGGGTCCCAGCAGCGCGCGCAGTAATTTTGTTTTTTCGGGACGGAGAAGGGTATCAACTGGGTTGTGCGGGACCCGTGGCCCGTCTAGCCCAGAATTTTATTTCATATGTTTAGCACATGACCAGCCCAGTTTGTTTTTTCCCTTTCTGAAAATGGCTAGCCAGCTATTTTCTTTTTTGGAGAATAACCAACGTAGGCCTACTTGCTTTTCTACGCCCTACTGGGCTGGAAATCTTTCAAGACGAGGAGGGATGCATTTTGCCTAGAAAATGGGCTATAAGTAATAAGAAATGGGCTATAAGTAATAATAAATGGGCTGTAAAATGAAAAAATACACCAAACATGCAATTAGTTCCAAAATACTGTTTTCTTTTGGATTTTGATATTTTAAATTTCATTGTTTTTGTGCGGGTAAAATTTCATTGAATTTAAATTAAGGTATATTTAGATTTAAAATTAATTTGAATCTGGCTAGAAATTTTGGGTTGTATGCTGTTTGGGATAGATTTGGAGGTTGACTTCTGGGTCTACTAGGTTGACGTGTACTTTGGCTTTGTCAACTTAGTCCACAAACGATTCTAGCAGCAGTGACAGTTGGATGTTAATCCAATAGCCGTGTTGCTTCTTCAATATCTGATCTTCTTGCTCTAGCCACCCAAACCAGCTCCGGCGGGACTGCCTGCTCCCGCCTTCCGTGGCCGGCTGTGCTACCGCACAGGCCGCACCGCCCCACCCTACTTCATTGCTGGTCAAGCCATTCCTCTACTCACCCACACCTCCTATTATTATCCAGCGACGGCAGCCGGACCAGTAAACCCTCGTACTCCCCACCGCATGGGCAACCATTGCCGAGTCTTCCCCGGCTCCGTGTCGTTCCCTTCCTAGGCCTCGTCGTCGTCCACCACCATGGTGCTCTCGGAGCGGCCTGGTCAACGTGGGCAAGGAACGACATCCATCGGCCATGGACTGTACGCGCAAAATAATGATTCCTCCACCTGGCAGCTGGGACCCACCGGAAGGGCCTCTGTATTTTGCGAAAAAAACGTTCCCCCGCTGACATGTCGGACCCACCAGCTATATCTTCGCACGCAAGGAAGTGCCTCCTTATTACGCACAAAAAAATGAATGCCCCCTGCTAGCTGGGACCCATCATTGTGGGAGGCTGACTTGTGGGCCTACTAAGTTGACGGGGACGGAGGGCTTTGTCAACTTAGTCAATATGAACGATTCTAGCTCTAGTGACCGTACGATGTCCATCCAACGGCCGTAGTTCTTCTTCAACCTCTGGTCTTCTTGCTCCAGCCGCCCAAAGCAGCGCCGGTCGTGCCGCATGCTCCTGCCTCCCGTGGCCGGCTGTGCTGCCGCGGAGGCCTCTCCGCCCCCTACTATTCCCACCACTGGCCAGTCCCTGCGGCGACGGCAGCCTCACACTACAGCCGAACCAGTGAACCCTCGTACTCCTCTCCGCGCGGGCTTCCACTGTCACCTCTTCCCCAGCTCCGCGTCATCCCTTTCCTAGGCCTCGCCGTCGCCCACCGCTGTGGTGCTCTCCGCGTGGCGTGGTCAACGTGGTCAAGGAACGACTTCCATCGGAAGAGTACTGTACGTGGAGAGGTTGACAGCTGGGTCCACGGCCACAGCCTAGTTTTTTGTGATTTGCCAAGTAAGTCGCTTTGTCAGGCCTGTTGGGCTGCAAATCTTTCAAGACGAGGAGAGCTTTCATTCGGCTGGCCGAGAAAATGGCACATCAGTAATGAGAAATGGGTTGTACATTTTTAAAACACATCAAATCGGCAATTAGTTTCAAATATCTTTTTTTTCGTTTCGATATTTAAATTACATTAATTTTTATGCATGGAGAATTTGTTGGATTTTATATTGATATACATTTATTTTTAAAATCAGTTTGAATGTGAGTTGAAATTTTGGGATTAAAAACAGTTCGGACCACACCGAAATATGCAAAATTTTGTACAATTTTTTAACCGTGGCCACAATATGGGCTGTAATGCTAACCAAAAGAATATGGGCTCCAAAAAAACCTTAAGAATTAGCGAATGGGTTGTATGTTGTTTTCCAGAGATTTGAGGCTTTCCTAAAAAAAGGTTGACGCACAAGCAGTGACTGTTGGATGTCCATCGAACGGTCGTCGTGCTTCTTCAATCTCTGCTCTTCCTGCTCCAGCCGCTCAAACAAGCGCCGGCGGGAGGACTGCCTGCTCCCTCCTCCCCGTGGCCGGCTGTGCTGCTGCGCAGGCCTCATCGCCCCACCATACTCCCATCGCTGGCCTAGTGAAAGTGCAACTATCCCTAGGTGGTTTTGGTAATTCATAACAACATATAGCTCATTGAGCTAATGCTATTCCAAGATGACTATTTCGGGAAAGCTCAATGATTGGCATGGCATGGATGTGAAAGTGGAACCCTCAAAATGCTAAGGATAAAGGATTGGCTCAAGCTCAAAAGCTCAAGACTCTTCATTTTATATTTTAGTGATCCAAGATCACATTGAGTCTTTAGGAAAAGCCAATACTGTCAAGGAGGGATGAGGTGTTGCTTAATGAGCCTCTTGCTTCATGTGCTTAGTGATATGCTCCAAAACCCTCAACTACTTTCCCATATCCACATATGACCTAAAACCTAAGCCAAACTCGGTCCTACCGATTCTTTCTATCTGGCGCCACCGAGTTTCACTTGTCATAAGCCACTGCCAAACCCTAGCAATTTGGTTCTACCGATAGGGATCTCGGTCTCACCGAGATGGGATTGCAAACTCTCTGTTTCCCTTTCGTAACTTTTCGGTCTCACCGAAAGAGCGAATCGGTCCCACCGAGATTGCAATGTAAATTCAGTGTTTCGAGGAAATTGTGCGCAAGCAAGGAATGCACCGGAAGAATCAAGGTGTTGGTTTTGAACGAAAGTTCAATGCCAATGGAGTTGAGTGGGAAGAAGATCAATACCCCAAGACAAAGTTTGTTCCTCAACAAGAGAAGTATGATACTTCTTTCAAGGGGACACAAGCTCAAGATGATCTTCCACCACAAGACTACAAGCAAAAAGGCAAGGACAAGCTTCAAGAGGAAATTGATGCATTTGAAGAAGCTCCTAAGACCTTAGTCAAGTGGATTCCCAAGACTACTTCAAGTTCCACTTCATCAAGTACGACTACAACTCCAAGGATTCCCATCAAGATGGTGTGGATTCAAAAGAAGAAGAACTAGAGAGTTCTTGAGGGTGACTCCGCCAACATACTTCACTCTTATCATTTTGGCAAGAACAAGTGCAATCAACTTCCACATCTTGCACTAGTTCAAGGAGTCACAAACCCTCTTGTTGGTAAGACAAGGGACAAGGTAACCTAAAAGTTTTCATGGACATCATCTTGTGTGTGCATCACTCTATGTCTATGGATATCCTTGTTTGTTCCTTGTGGGACTAACCCATGTAGGTATTGAAAGTGCAATTCACTCAAATGGATAGCTCCAATTGATCTACATCAACATTGAGCATCCACATCTTCAACATCTACATGAAGTCATCATCGACAAAACCCGAGGTTAGTTCATCCCTCTAAGGGGGGATATCACATCTAGGGGGAGCTTTACTCTAAGACTTGAGCTAAAGCAACTCTAAAGATGTGAACACAACAATGCTTTATGTAAAAGTGGTAACCCCACTTGAGCTTAAACAATGAGTATGACCTATGATCAAGTGTTCTCACTTGACTCCTAAGTCAATATACTCATATATAGATGACCTTGTCATCGCAAATTGCTTGATAGATGCTAGAATTGGTTGTGCATGCCTTGTCACATATTTCATTTGCCATCTTATTGTGTGAGCATGCTGGTTGCATATTTTACTCATTCTTGGACATCCACTTGTTGTTTTGATTGTTTGGTTTTATTTCCTTTTGCCAAGTGGATGGACAAGAATGCCTAAGAACCTCCTCTAGCTATCTATGATTTTCTCGTCTCAAACTCTATTCATGCTACATCACAAAATTTGATCAAGTCAGATTTGAACCACTCTGTGTGAGGAGCGCTCGGAGTCCCCGATTCGTCATAGACTTAAACTTCCAAAACCTCTTTATGATTCTCGGTCTGACCGATACCCCACTTTCGGTCCTACCGAGATCATTAAGTTGATCTAGGTTTTCGATCTCGGTGCAACCGATTTGAACCATTCGGTCACACCGAGTTGCAACAACTGTATATAGTTTTGCATCTCGGTGCCACCGAGTTGTTCCACTCGGTCACACCGACAGGGTCGGGCTATATATAGTCACGGGCAAAAATTTGGAAATTTCTCCGAACCCCTTCGCCCGCGCGATAGCCTGCTCTGCCAACTTGGTCTCCGGATCGTCTCCTCGCCGCCAGCCGCCTCCAGTCGCTGGTCTCCATCGCCGTCAACAGAAATTCAACCCCATCGTTGCCGCCGTAGCGAGTCTCCGCCGAACTAGGGTATGGACTCGATCTTTGTGCTATTCCCCAATCCGATTCTTAGCACATTGTGATCATCATGATTCTTGCCACGTTTGATAAACTTCTATCCAGTCAATGAACTCGTATATTAGGTTTGATTCGAAAATTCTAGGTTTAGGTTTCCGCCGAAACCATCTTGGACCCACCGAGTTGAAAAACTCGGTCCCACCGATTTGGCTTATGCCATTGCACAAGTGAGACTCGGTCTGACCGAGAATTACTTATCGGTGTGACCGATTTTGGAACTCTGTGAAACCCTAGCAGTCTCGGTGCCACCGAACTGTGACTCGGTCTGACCGAGTTCACTAATTTAGGTTCCAAAACTGCTTGGGTATCACCGAGTTTGAAAATCGGTAGATCCGAGATGATTTCAGTGGGAAACTAAAACTAAGATTTTGAGTCATTCTTTTGCAAAAATCTCTGCATTTTGTGATGCTCATCTATTCTACCTCATCTATAAACTGTTCACAGGGTCAGCAGTCAGCTTGTTCATCATGTCAGCCCAGAGTGATAGCCAGAACATGTCAGAAGAGCAAGTGCAGATGAGTGAGGGCACTAGTCCCTCAAGTTCTTCAGATGATGGCAGCAGAAGTACTCCTAGCAATCTGCCAAAAGCTGCCACCAGACAGAGGAAGAAGAGAACCTCAGAATCAGAGGATGAGGACTATGTGGCAGAAGAGGAAGCAACTTCAAAGAGAGTAGTGCTTGAGAAGGAACATGGCTTAGCTCAAGGCACAAAGCCAGGATTGAAAATCAAAAGGCCAGCAGGTAGGCAGCCTATGCCAAAGGCCAGAGCCTCAACTCAGATTCCTGAAAAGCCTGCAACCATAGAGCCAGTTGGTGCTGAAGGAAAGAAAAGGAAGGAAAGGGTCAAGAAGACCGTAGCCAGAGTGCTTGGAAAGGCTTCCATCATGGAAGAAGAGGAAGAAGAAGAGGTAGCTGCACCAGCACCTAAGGCACCCAAGCTGATGGGTGATGCCATAAGATCAGGGCCAACTGCTTCTAAGGCCAAGCCAGCTCCAAAGCCAAAGCCAAAGAGGAATACAAGGAGCATACATGCAGCTGAAAAGAACAAGGCCCCAGTGCCTGACATTGCTGAAGAAGAAGAAGGTCAAGTGCTTAGAAAGCTCAAGCCCAAGATCCCAGACCATAGTGATGCTCATCCTGTGGCTGAGGACATGAAGCTCAGGAGAGACTCAGGGCTCAGGAAGTGGAGAGAAGCAGATCCGTATGCTTCAAGGAGAAGGACTGTTGTTGACTACAGGTTCCACACTAAGGAACAGCAGGACTTTAATGAGACAGTGCTGCTTGATAAGAAGCCCATAGTTTGTGATATGAGATGGGTCGACTGGGAATACATCAAGGACAATGAAGAGCACTATCCTGGAGTGCAAGACAGCTTCAATGCTTGTGGAGTAGCAGACTTTGTTGGGCAGAAGCTCACAAAGTGGAACGAGGAACTTATTATGCAATTCTACTCCACGACACACTTCTATCCAGATGGTAGGCTAACTTGGATGTCTGAAGGTACGAGGTACCAATCTACTGTTGCTGAGTGCGCACAGATCATCAATGCCCCAAAGGAGCATGAGGATGACTTGGATATCTATGCCAAGAAGAAGATGGACCACAACTCTATGTCCAATATGTACAAGAAAATTCCAAACGAGGCACTTGATACTTTCAAGTTTGGGTCTGTGCATTATCTTCTGTCAGGGCTGCCAACCATTAACTGGATCCTTAGGCACACTCTGTTGCCCAAGTCAGGTGATCACAAGATGATCAGAGGCCATGCAATCAATTTGCTTCATGTATTTGATGTGCCTCAGAAGTTCAAGGTGATGAGCCTCATGGTAGAGACCATGAAGAGGACAGCAGCTGATCAGAAGAGGAGCTGTGGATATGCCCCACAAATTCAGGAATTAATCAACTCGAAGATGGGCACAGGCATATACTTGTTGTACAAGGAACACTTGCCTATTCATCCAGACTTTGAGGACAACCAAGTTGTGATGAATGAGAATGAACCATCATCTGCACAAGCACAAGCAAAGAAGGAGAAGACAAGGAAGGAGAAAGCTGCCAAGATGCCAACTCAAGAGGAGGCATCTGAGTATTTCTTGAAAACCAAACAAGAGCAGCTTGGTTACTTGATTGCATCCACACTGAGGATTGAGCAAGGACTGGCCACCCTCACTCAGAATCAGCAGAGCTTAGAGAGGATCATGGAACAAAAATTCTATGACTTGGATGTCAAAGTAACAGAGATTCAGACTGCAGTGGAGCAGCTCCAAGATGACATGCAGGAGAGGAGAGGCAAGACTACGACTGATGCCTTTGCCAGAGTGCCACGAGGTCCAAGGTCGTCTGCAGTGCCAGTTGCTGACACCAAAGCCACCACGTCTGCACCAGCTACAGCCTCAGTTCCACTAGCTCCAGCGTCCACTTCAGCCTCGACTCCGACCACGTCTACAGAAGGCTTCGTCCTTGGAGTGCTCCGGACTCCACCACCACCTGAAGATCAAGCCTGAGAGTCGATCTAGCACTATGAATTTTCTAGGAACTTTTTGGTAACTTGTTGCCAAAGGGGGAGAAAATGTATAGATCATAGGCTTCGAGAGAGAGAGAGAGTGTTGCTTTTTTCTCTCTTTCTTTATTTGGTGGTTTTTCGAACTTTGTTTGCCTTTGTGTGAGATACTATGTCATTGCTCGTGAGACATTGATGATCGTGTGTTTGATCATAAGCTACACTTAATGTTTGCTTAATATTATCATCTTATCGATCTTATGTGATCATTCACTATTCTTGGTGATGAGTGCATGTATTTCATTCTTATCATTTTAAGCGCTCCACCAAGATGTATGTGACATGGAAGAGTAACCCATGACTCTAACTCTTTGTGCATTTGCAGTCCAAAGAAAATTTTAAATATGCACAAATTTAGGGGGAGCTCTTACTTGTCACATACTTCTCAAAGCGACGATATATTTCATGCTTATTATCATTTGTCGAAGCTTTGATCTATATGTTGTAATCAATTACCAAAAAGGGGGAGACTGAAAGTGCAACTATCCCTAGGTGGTTTTGGTAATTCATAACAACATATAGCTCATTAAGCTAATGCTATTCCAACATGACTATTTCAGGAAAGCTCAATGATTGGCATGGCATGGATGTGAAAGTGGAACCCTCAAAATGCTAAGGACAAAGGATTGGCTCAAGCTCAAAAGCTCAAGACTCTTCATTTTATATTTTAGTGATCCAAGATCACATTGAGTCTTTAGGAAAAGCCAATACTATCAAGGAGGGATGAGGTGTTGCTTAATGAGCCTCTTGCTTCATGTGCTTAGTGATATGCTCCAAAACCCTCAACTACTTTCCCATATCCACATATGACCTAAACCCTAAGCTAAACTCGGTCCTACTGATTCTTTCTATCCGGCGCCACCGAGTTTCACTTGTCATAAGCCACTGCCAAACCCTAGCAATTCGGTTCTACCGATAGGGATCTCGGTCTCACCGAGATGGGATTGCAAACTCTCTGTTTCCCTTTCGTAACTTTTCGGTCTCACCGAAAGAGCGAATCGGTCCCACCGAGATTGCAATGTAAATTCAGTGTTTCCTTTTTGTAACTTTTCGGTCTCACCGAAAGAGCAAATCGGTCCCACCGAGTTTGCCTGACCAACTCTCTGGTTAGCTAATTACCAAAATCGGTCTCACCGAGTTTGTGTAATCGGTCTCACCGAGATTACGTTATGCCCAAACCCTAACCATATCGGTCCTACCGAGTTGCATGTCAGTCCCACCAAAAATCTCTAACGGTCACTAGGTTTACCTTTTCGGTCCAACCGAGTTTGTTGATTCGGTCCCACCGAGATTGGAAAACTGTGTGTAACGGTTGGATTTTGTGTGGAGGCTATATATACCCCTCCACCTCCTCTTCATTCGTGGAGAGAGCCATCAGAACACATACACAATTCCAACTCATATGTTCTGAGAGAGAACCACCTACTCATGTGTTGAGACCAAGATATTCCATTCCTACCATATGAATCTTGATCTCTAGCCTTCCCCAAGTTGCTTTCCACTCAAATCTTCTTTCCACAAAATCCAAATCCTATGAGAGAGAGTTGAGTGTTGGGGAGACTATCATTTGAAGCACAAGAGCAAGGAGTTCATCATCAACACACCATTTGTTACTTCTTGGAGAGTGGTGTCTCGTAGATTGTCTACTAGGTGTCACTTGGGAGCCTCCGACAAGATTGTGGAGTTGAACCAAGGAGTTTGTAAGGGCAAGGAGATCGCCTACTTCGTGAAGATCTACCGCTAGTGAGGCAAGTCCTTCGTGGGCGATGGCCATGGTGGGATAGACAAGGTTGCTTCTTCGTGGACCCTTCGTGGGTGGTTGCTTCTTCGTGGACCCTTCGTGGGTGGAGCCCTCCGTGGACTCGCGCAACCATTACCCTTCGTGGGTGGAGCCCTCCGTGGACTCGCGCAACCGTTACCCTTCGTGGGTTGAAGTCTCCATCAACGTGGATGTAGGATAGCACCACCTATCCGAACCACGGAAAAACATCCGTGTCTCCATTGCGTTTGAATTCTCCAAACCCTTCCCTTTACATTCTTGCAAGTTGCATGCTTTACTTTCCGCTGCCAATATACTCTTTGCATGCTTGCTTGAATTGTGTGATGATTGCTTGACTTGTCCTACAATAGCTAAAATCTGCCAAGAACTAAAATTGGAAAAGGTTAAGTTTTTATTTGGTCAAGTAGTCTAATCACCCCCCCTCTAGACATACTTTCGATCCTACAGGCCACCTAGCCATCCCTCTACTCACCCACACCTGCTGTTATTCTCCGGCGACGGCAGACGAACCAGTAGACCCTTGTACAGTCGTACTCCCCTCCGTGTGGGAAACAACTACCGAGTCTTCCCTGCCTCCGTGTCGTTCCCTTCCTAGGCCTCGCCGTCGTCCACCGCCCTGGTGCACTCGGCGCGGCCTGGTCAACATGGTCAACGACCGACATGCATCTGAAGTGGACTGTACGTGGAGAGGCCGACAGCTGGGTCCACGGCCGCACGCAAGGAAATGCCTCCTTATTACAGCAAAATAATGATTCCTCCACCTGACATCAGGGACCCACGGAATGGGCCTCCGTATTTCGTGAAAAAAACATTACCGCCGCTGACAGCTCGGACCCACCAGCTATATCTTCGCACGCAAGGAAGTGCCTCCTTATTACGCACAAAAAAATGAATACTCCCCCTGTTAGCTGGGACCCAGTATAGTGGTAGGCTGACTTGTGGGCCTACTAAGTTGACGGGGACGGAGGGCTTTGTCAACTTAGTCAATATATGCACGATTCTAGCTCAAGTGACCATACGATTTCCATCCAATGGCCGTAGTGCTTTTCAACCTCTGGTCTTCTTTCTCCAGCCGCCCAAACCAGCGCCGGTCGTGCCTCGCGCTCCTGCCTCCCGTGGCCAGCTGCGATGCGGCGGTGGCTTCACCGCCCCCTACTACTCCCACCGCTGGCAAGGCCATCCCTCTACTCACCCACACCCCCTATTATTCTGCGGCGACGGCAGCCTCACACCGCAGCGAACCAGTGAACCCTCGTACTCCTCTACGCGTGGGCATCCACTGCCGCGTCTTCCCTGGCTCCACGTCGTCCCCTTCCTAGGCCTCGCCGTCGTCCACCGCCCCGGTGCTCTCGGTGCGGCGTGGTCAACGTGGTCAAGGAACGGCTTCCATCGGACGTGCACTGTACATGGAGAGGCTGACAGCTGGGTCCACGGCCGCAGCAAGGAAGTGCCTCCTTATTACGTGCAAAATAATTATTCCTCCACCTGACAGTGGGGACCCACCGGACAGGCCACCATATTTCACGAAAAAATCGTTTCCCCCCTAACTGCTGGGACCCACCAGCTGCACCTTCGCACGCAAGGAAGTGTGTCCAGGCAAAAAAAGAAAACGATTCACCCCCCTGACTGTTGGGACCCACCAGGTACATCTTCGCACGCAAGGAAGTGCCTGACAGTCGGGACCCACCTGGCTGAAGCGTACGTAGCATTGTCATTCTGGTCGCGAATGTGTACGTACATATATACTGGTCAATGTAGAGGCGCGCACGTGTCATAGTAGAGGCGCGCACGTGTCGTAGTAGAGGCGCGCACGTAGCATGTACACGTACATACAGCGGCCAGGGTGCAAGAAAGAAAATACGGCCACATACATACATACGGGCAGGGTCTCGAGCGCCTACTCGCGCATACGTACGGCCAAGGTTCGTGTACATGGCTGGGTCGGAACGGAGAAACATCATAGTCGTCGTGCTCATGGGGAGGCAACGGAATGCGTCGTGTTCATGGGGAGGCAACGGAATGCTCGTGTTCATCGGGAGGCAACGGAACACGTGGGAGCCAACCGGCTGGGTCGGAACGGAATGCGTGGTCGTGTTCATCGGGAGGGCTTGGACGGAACAGGCGATGGAAACGAGGCTTGGCGTACCGCAAAATGGAGGAAACTGACCTCCTATGGTCGAAACGGGGGTCCTGTTGATCGGGAGGGGTGTGGCATACCGCAAAACGGATGAAACGGACCTCCTACGGTCGAAACGGGGGTCCTGTTCATCGGGAGGGGTGTGGCGTACCGCAAGACGGACGAAACGGACCTCCTACGGTCGAAATGGGGGTCCTGTTCATCGGGAGGGGTGTGGCGTACCGCAAAACGGGACTCCATGGGATACTGTTCATCTCCACCGTCAACCTCCTCCAGCCTCCACGGGCTCCTGTTCATCCACCATCCACCGCGTGCTACTCCACCGGCTACTGTTCAACCACCCCTCCATCGTCTACTGTTCATCTAGCCCTCCACCACACCACGGGGTCCTGTTCATCTAGAGGCAACGCCACCGCTCACTGTTCATCCAAACCCCCCGCAACGCTCACTGTTCATCCCAGAGGCAGCATCGATCGGCTTCAGTTAGCAGCAGTAGCGAAGGAATCGCTCGATCGGGTTCAGTTAACAGCCATCGGTCGATTGCTCGGGTTCAGTAACGTGTAGCCTGCAGTGCAATCGCTCGGGTTCAGTTAGAGCCCAACGCCTTGCTCGGGTTCAGTTAGAGCCCAACGCCTTGCTCGGGTTCAGTTAGAGCCAACTCCTCGCACACACGCGTGTACGTTTACGAAAGAAACGCGCATCGCTCGGCCCCCGACCTCCCACCGTAACCGGAAACTCCCCAAAATTTTCCTCGCCCTCGCTTCTACCATGGTTTTTTCCGTCATGGACGGTCCAAAGAATGTCATGCAGCTGTGTCTCTGGCCCGCCCAGGATGAAAAGCCCATTTTCTGTCATGATTTTTTGTCATTGAAGTAGGAGCCCACCACATCTATGATGATACTGGGTTTTGTCACAATTATCGTCATAGAAGTGTCATATGTATGACAGAAAAAAATTCGTTCAGCCCAAAATGTCATGGATGGCAACGGTCAGGCATTCACTCCCTAGTCTTCATGATCATTTATATGTCTTTATTGTTGACATTACCAGTAACGTCCCACCTTAATGTACATTGAACCCCTTGTAACGTGGGCTGGCCGGGGTCCTGGCACACTCTATATAAGCCACCCCCTCCACTGGGACAAGGGTGGGCACCCCCTGTAACTTCATGCATAATCCAGTCGACCAAACCTCCGGGCATCGAGACGTAGGGCTGTTACTTCGTCCTACGTACCCCCTATTCTACTGTCAGACTTACTCCCACGACATGCACCGGTTCCCAATTATATCTTGGGTCAATAGTTGGGTTGCCCCGCTCGTGTGCTTACCTTCTTACGTTCCGCATGTTCGGCTAAGAAGGTAAACGGAGAACCACTGAGATTGCACTTCCGACTAGCTCGGTCAAGTACGTCAGTGGAGAAAGTCGACAACTGACTGTCATAATAAGGTGACAACTGATGGGCAATCCGATGACTGGGAATCAAACAAATAATCGTTAGCGATTGTACCGTGTACTATGAAGGATTCATCTTTGAACAAATCAAGTGAGTAAGGTTCAGCCCTACGGTTCGCCAAACACCTCGCCACTCTGGGCGCTGGTCATCAGCCCCCACAGTCAAGTTCCTATGGCTAAGTGATGGTAATAAAGCCGCATAGTCTAATTGCCTTGTTCCCCTCCTACACTGTCGCCTCCGGGCACCGAGACGTCGGCTAAGGGTTATAGTGCGGAGGATGGAACAACCTTCCTAGCATCTATCTGGGGGCTGAAGCCGACGATTGGCAACCTTCAAGATGAAAATGTCCATAGAGGACTTAAAATTAAACCTAAAATACACATAAGTATGATAAACCATACAAAATACCATTAGCTCATAAAGCATAAGGTTTCATCACAATTTCATACATCCACAACGCAGCTACTCCAGGAATACATCCTTGGAACACTGTGCCTCCACAGCCCGAGCACCGTCCATCACGGTGACGAATTACTGCTTGGGGCGCCTGTGCTCCTTCCCAGCTGGCAGACCGGAGGCCCTCTCAACAGGCTTGATCTTCGACCAATGCACCATTGTCCTAGCAAATGCCATCCGAGCTTCCTCGATGCACACCGAATGCTTGACATCATCAATCCGGGCAGACGCCTACACAACTTAGCCACTAGACCGAAGTAGCTGCTCGGCACGGACTCAGCAGGCCATAGCCAGACACAGAGGTCCTTCTTGGCCGGTTGCTCCATTCGGTGCATCTCCATCACCTACTTCATTTGATTCATAAGTAGAGGAGGGTGCTTGAGCGCCTGGAATTGCGTCCAGAATGTTCGTAGCTTAGCGCCACCCTCCCGGGTAGCATAATACCTTGTGGCGTTGGCCACACTCTTCGGGAGATCCACAATGCCACCTGTGGAACACCGGATACGGGTGAGAAACTTGAATCTTGGGCTGCCAAATACACTCTATAGTAAGTATTGCTTACCATTGGCAATTTGTGTCACTTGCCAGAGCTCCTCCCGAGGGCTCTGTGCCTCCGACCGCGCCTCTTGGATCTCCGTCTTCATGTTTGATAGCGTAGTGGCGCTCTCCCTGTTCTTTTGCTCCAGGTCCCGTTACGTCTCCAACGTATCTATAATTTATGATTATTCCATGCTGTTATATTATCAATCATAGATGATTTATAATCATTTTATAGTCATTTTATATCATTTTTGGTACTAACCTATCGACATAGTGCCAAGTGCCAGTTGCTGTTTTCTGCATGTTTTTACATCGCATGAAATCAATACCAAACGGAGTCTAAATGCAACAAAACTTCACGGAGATTTTTTATGGACCAGAAGACACCCAATGGACCAAGGCAGCACCTGGGGGTGCTCCGAGGGGAGCACAACCAACCAGGACACGCCAGGAGGCCCAGGCAAGCCCTGGTGGGTTGTGCCCACCTCGGGTGCCCCCCGGACCGCCTCTTTGCTCTATAAATACCACAATATTCCAGAAACCCTAGGGGAGTCGACAAAAATCAATTCCAGCAGCCGCAGAGTCCAGAACCACCAGATCCAATCTAGACACCATCATGGAGGGGTTCACCACTTCCATTGGTGCCTCTCCGATGATGCGTGAGTAGTTCTCTATAGACCTTCGGGTCCGTAGTTAGTAGCTAGATGGCTTCCTCTCTCTCGTTTGATTCTCAATACAACAGTCTCTTGGAGATCGATATGATGTAACACTTTTTGCAGTGTGTTTGTTGGGATCGGATGAACTTTGAGTTTATGATCAGATCTATCTTTTTATATCCATGGAAGTTATTTGAATTTCTTTGATCTCTTATATGCATGATTGCTTATAGCCTCGTATTTATTCTCCAATATTTGGGTTTTGTTTGGCCAACTTGATATATTTACCTTGCAATGGGAAGAGGTGCTTTGTAGTGGGTTTGATCTTACGGTGCTTGATCCCAGTGACAGAACGGGAACCCACACGTATGTATCATTGCTACTAAGGATAAAACGATGGGGTCTATCTCTACATAGATAGATCTTGTCTACATCATGTCATCGTTCTTATTGCATTACTCCGTTTCTCCATGAACTTAATACACTAGATGCATGCAGGATAGCGATCGATGTGTGGAGTAATAATAGTAGATGCAGGCAGGAGTCGGTCTACTAGTCTTGGACGTGATGCCTATGTAATGATCATTGCCTGGATATCGTCATGATTATTTGAAGTTCTATCAATTGCCCAACAGTAATTTGTTTACCCGCCGTTTATTATTTTTCTCGAGAGAAGCCACTAGTGAAACCTACGGCCCACGGGTCTCTTCTTCATATTATTTTCCTTTGCTTTTATTTTTTCTCTATTAAACCAAAAATACAAAAATACCTTGCTGCAATTTATTCTTATTTATTTTATTTGGCATTTGATCTATCAACCTACTAGAATTTATCTCATGTCAGTTTGCCTATCTTGGGGCGCCGCTACCCGAAGGGATTGACAACCCCTTTTACACGTCGGGTTGCGAGTATTTGTTATTTGTGTGCAGGTGATGTTTACGTGTTCTTGCTTGGTCCTCCTACTGGTTCGATAACCTTGGTTTCATATCTGAGGGAAATACCTACCGTCGTTGTGCTGCATCATCCCTCCCTCTTTGGGGAAATACCGACGTAGCTTCAAGCCGCATCGAAAGGAATTTCTGGCATCGTTGCCGGGGATGATCTTCAACATATACCAGGTTCCTAATCACAAATCTCATCTCCTCAAAATTTACATTATTTGCCATTTGCCTCTCGTTTTCCTCTCCCCACTTCACAAAAAAATTCCGTTTTATTCGCCCCTCTTTTTTGTTTGTCGTTTTCTTGCCGGATCTGTTTTTCAGTGCAATCTTGTTGTGTAATCATCATGACTCAAGAGAACACCAAGTTGTGTGATTTCTCAAATACCAACAATAATGATTTTATTGGCACTCCGCTTGCTCCTCCCGTCACTAGTGCGGAGTCTTGTGATATTAATACTGCTTTGCTGAATCTTGTTATGAAAGATCAATTTTCCGGTACTCCTAATGAGGATGTTGCGTCCCATCTTAATACCTTTGTGGAATTATGTGATATTAAAAATAAAAAAGATGTGGACAATGATGTTGTTAAGATGAAATTATTTCCGTTTTCGTTGCGTGATTCTGCAAAAATTTGGTTCGCTTCTTTGCCTTGCAATAGTATCAATTCTTGGAATAAGTGCAAAGATGCTT
This sequence comes from Triticum urartu, assembly GCF_003073215.2. Classification (NCBI taxonomy): domain Eukaryota; kingdom Viridiplantae; phylum Streptophyta; class Magnoliopsida; order Poales; family Poaceae; genus Triticum; species Triticum urartu. The sequence goes on from NC_053024.1 coordinate 103,901,259, forward strand.
TTATCACTAAGTACTTTCTGCCCGCAAAAATTATTTCCCTTAGAACCCAAACCATGAATATCAAGCAACTTGAACATGAGCATGTTGCACAATCTTGGGAAAGGATGAAAATGATGCTAAGGAATTGCCCAACTCATGGGTTAAATATTTGGATGATCATACAAAAAATTTATGCGGGGTTGAATTTTGTTTCTCGTAATCTTTTAGATTCCACCAAGAGTGGTACTTTTATGGAAATTACTTTGGGTGAAGCCACTAAATTTCTTGATAATATTATGGCAATTTATTCACAATGGCATACCGAAAGAGCTCCTACTGGTAAAAAAGTTAATTCGGTTGAATAAATTTCTTCTTTGAGTAAAAAAGTTGATGCTCTTATGAAATTGGTTTCTAGTAAAAGTGCTCCTATTGATTTCAAGGATATGCCTTTGTCTACTATGATTGAGAAAAATAGTGATGCCATAGATGTGAATTTTATCTGTCGACATAATTTCAATAACAATGATTATAGAGGGAATTTTAATCCTAGGCCTTTTCCTAGTAATTCCTCTAATAATTATATTAATTCCTATGGAAATCAATCTTATAATAATAGGAACACCTTTGATCTTGAGAATAATATTAAATAATTTATCAACACGCAAAAAGTTTTCAACACTACCGTAAAAGAAAAGTTGAATAAGATTGATGATTTATCCAGAAGTATTGATAGAATTTCTCATGATGTGGAAAATCTCAAGATGAAAATTTTTGTGCCTAAAGTTGAGGAATCAATTAAAGCTCTTTATGTTTCTATGGTTGAAAGTAAGAAAAGAACCACTATGCTTAGAGCTAAAAGAGAATTTTTAGAAAAAGCGTTTTCTAGTGATTACTTACGCAAAAGTGATGAAGATCTTAAAATGATTGGCGTTCCTTCTATGGATTCCTTGTGTTGTAAAGATAAGATTGATGAAAAAGGGACTAGAGAAGAGTCAACTTTAGTTAGAAGATATCCCGCTATTTCGGAGGGTGAAAATCTTGTTGAGAAAATTGATTAAAGTGGGTTTGAAGAGGTCAAAACTTTAACTAATGATGTGCCCACTCTTTTGGATTACAAGGACTTTAATTATTATAGTTGCTCTTTGATTGATTGTATTTCTTTGTTGCAATCCATGATAAATTCACCCCATGCTTATAAACAAAATAAAGCTTTTACTAAACATATTATTGATGCTATGATGAAAGCTTTAGAAGAGAACTTGGAATTAGAAGTTTCAATTCCTAGAAATTTGCATGATGAATGGTGGAACCTACTATCAAAGTCAAGATTAAAAATTATGAGTGCTTTTCTTTATGTGACTTGGGTGCTAGTGTTTCTGCAATTCCGAAATCTTTATGTGTTGTGCTTAGTCTTACCGATATTGAAGAATGCTATTTAAATTTGCACTTGGCGGATTCTACTATTAAAAAGCCTATGGGAAGAATTAATGATGTTCTTATTCTTGCAAATAGGAATTATGTGCCCATAAATTTTATTGTTCTTGATATTGATTGCAATCCGTCTTGTCCAATTATTCTTGGTAGACCGTTTTTACGCACTATCGGTGTCGTGATTGATATGAAAGAAGGCAATATTAAGTTCCAATTTCCTTTGAGGAATGGTTTGGAACACTACCCTATAACAATAATTAGGCCACCATATGAGTCAATCATGAGGGCATCTTATGGATCTCGAAACAAAGATGACAAAACTTAGATCCTTGCTCTATGCCTAGCTAAGGGCGTAAAACTATAGCGCTTGTTGGGAGGCAATCCAATGAATAAAATTTATTTTTGCTTTTTGCTTTCTGCTATTGAGTGTTTGAACAATTATTCTACTGTTATGACTGTGTTTTTGTGTTTTAATTAGTGTTTGTGCCAACTAAAGCCTTTAGGATCTTCTTGGCTGATAGTTGTTTGATCTTGCTGAAAAAACAGAAACTTTTGCACTCGCGAAAATAATTTTAATTTTTAACTAGAGATAGATAAAATACCAGTTCATTTTTTAGTAGATTAATATACAAATTTCTCAGGTCTTCCTAATTTTTCAAAGTTTTTGGATTTACAGAAGTATTCCTATTATCCAGATTGCTACAGACTGTTCTGTTTTTGACAGATTATGTTTTCTTTGTGTTGTGTGCTTGTTTTGATGGCTCTATGGTTTTATTTGATGAGTTTTTGCCATAGAAAATTTGGAATACAATAGACATAATGCAAGATAAAAATATGAATAGGTTTGGTACAACACTTATAGTAGTGATTTATTTTTCTTTTACTAACGGATCTCATGAAGGTTTTGTTGAGTTTTGTGTGATTGAAGTTTTCAAGTTTTGGGTTATCTTACTATGGATGAAGGAATAAGGAGTAAGAAGAGCCTAAGCTTGGGGATGCCCCGGTATCCCAAGCTATGATCCAAAAATGAGCAAGCAACTAAGCTTGGGGATGGCCCCGAGTGGCATCCCCTCTTTCTTCTAACGACCATCGGTATTTTACTTGAAGCTATATTTTTATTCGTCAGATACTATGTGTTTTTCTTGGAGCGTATTCTATGGTATGAGTCTTTGCTTGTTTTATTTTGTGTTTCAAGTCTTGATTCCTTGCTGGACACACCAATTTGAGAGAGCCAAAATTATGCCATGACTTGTTAGAATTGCTCTTTATGCTTCACTTAAATTTTTATGAGCTATGGACTTGCTTTAGTGCTTCACTTATATATTTTTGAGCACGGTGTGCTTTAGTATTTTCGAAGAAATTCTCTCTTTCTTCACTTAGATTTATTTGAGAGTTCTTAAAATTTTCAAGAAATTCTCTCTTACTTCACTTAAATTAATTTGTGAGAAATAAATATTATGCTCATGATCTTCACTTATATTTGTTTGAGCTTATCAAAAGGAACACATGAAAATTAGTCCCAAAGTGATAGATATCCAAGAAGGATATAATAAAAACTTTCATGAAGATCATTGGACAAAATAAACTTGATTCTTAGTAATAGTTTTGAGATATGATGATGTCATATGTGAGTCATGTTGATGAGTAACTATGCTTTAGTAAGAATATTGGTGTTAAGGTTTGTGATTCCCTATGCAAGCACGAAAGTCAATAATTATGGAATGAAATTATATCCTACTTGTGGTGCATTATTCTGTGTTAATTATGCTTAATGCACGTTTATGATATTATTCGTTTCCTGGTTGGTCACTTCTCAACCTTTTGCTAGCCTTCATTTTGCACTAAGTATGATCACTACTTGTGCATCCAAAAACCTTTAAACCAGTCTAGCCACATGAGTCCACTACATCTACCTATATGTGGTATTCTTTTGGCGTTCTAAGCAAATTTGTATGTGCCATATCTAATTTTCAAAATAAACTTCTCTTTGGTGTGTTCATATCGCTCGCGGGGCAGTGAGGGGTGGCTAATATTTTCCTTGCTAGATGTGTTATTCTCACGATGAGTGTTTATTCACTTGTCATTGCACGAGAGTAAGGCAAAGGTACCAGGGATGCCCATTCCCGAAATGAAAAATTAATTTACTTTATGTTGTCAAATAATAAATTCCTTGGAAAGTTTTGGTATGGGAGGCACCCGTGGATAAGGTTAGCCATGGAAAGTGAAACTATGGTGGAAAAAGGAATAAACTTTATTTTCTGTTTGGGTGGGAAAGTCATTTTCGTTGGTGGGAAAGGCACACCTCCCATAATGTTTTTATCTCTAAGTTTTTCGCTTTGAGCTCTGGCACCTCTACAAATCCCTACTTCCCTCTACGAAGGGCCTTTCTTTTACTTTATGCAATTTTTATTTTTGAATTTGAGTCTCCATCTTCTCATATAAAAGCACCAACTAGGAGGCAATATGATCTTACTTGAGTATTGGGTGTAGTTAATATGCGAGTGTGTTTCATGAATGGATCAATGATTGAGCATGATGGTCTAGGGATAGCTTATTTTAGCATTGCTATTTTGAAAGACATGGTTGCTTGTTGATATGCTTGAGTATTTAAGTTATCATGTCAAAACTAGACTATTGTTTTGAACAAAATAAAAGTCCAAATGTCCATGCTATAAAGAAAAGAATATGATATGACATGTTAGGCAGCATTCCGCATCAAAAATTCTGTTTTTATCACTTCCCTACTCGAGGATGAGTAGGAGTTAAGCTTGGGGATGCTGATACGTCTCCAACGTATCTATAAATTTTGATTGTTCCATGATGTTATATTATCAATCTTGGATGTTTTATAATCATTTTATAGTCATTTTATATCATTTTTTGGTACTAACCTATTGACATAGTGCCAGTTGTTGTTTTTTGCATGTTTTTACATCGCAGGAAATCAATACCAAACGGAGTCCAAATGCAACGGAACTTCACGGAGATTTTTTATGGACAAGAAGACACCCAATGGGCCAAGGCGGTGCCTGGGGGTGCTCCGAGGGGAGCACAACCCACCAGGGCACGCCAGGAGGCCCAGGCGCGCCATGGTGGGTTGTGCCCACCTCGGGTGCCCCCAGACCGCCTCTTTGCTCTATAAATACCTCAATATTCCATAAATCCTAGGGGAGTCGACGAAAATCAATTCCAGCCACCACAGAGTCCAGAACCACCAGATCCAATTTAGACACCATCATGGAGGGTTTCACGACTTCCATTGGTGCCTCTCCGATGATGCGTGATTAGTTCTTTGTATACCTTTGGGTCCATAGTTAGTAGCTAGATGGCTACCTCTCCCTCATTTGATTCTCAATACAATGGTCTCTTGGATATCCATATGATGTAAATCTTTTTGCGGTGTGTTTGTTGGGATCAGTTGAACTTTGAGTTTATGATCAGATCTATCTTTTTTATATCCATGAAATTTATTTGAGTTTCTTTGATCTCTTATATGCATGATTTCTTATAGCCTCGTATTTATTCTCCAATATTTGGGTTTTGTTTGGACAACTTGATCTATTTATCTTGCAATGGGAAGAGGTGCTTTGTAGTGGGTTTGATCTTACAGTGCTTGATCCTAGTGACAGAAGGGGAACCGACATATATGTATCGTTGCTACTAAGGATAAAACGATGGGGTCGACCTCTACATAGATAGATCTTGTCTACATCATGTCATCGTTCTTATTGCATTACTCCATTTCTCCATGAACTTAATACACTAGATGCATGCCGGATAGCGATTGATGTGTGCAGTAATAGTAGTAGATGCAGGCAGGAGTCGGTCTACTAACCTTGGACGTGATGCCTATATAATGATCATTGCGTAGATATCGTCATGATTATTTGTAGTTCTATCAATTTCCCAACATTTACCCGTTGTTTGCTATTTTTCTCAAGAGAAGCCACTAGTGAAACCTACGGCCCTCGGGTCTCTTCTTCATATTATTTGCCTTCGCAATCTACTTATCCTTTGCTCTTATTTTTAGATCTATTAAACCAAAATTACAAAATACCTTGCTGCAATTTATTCTTATTTATTTTATTTGGCGCTCCATCTATCAATCTACTACAATTTATCTCACGTCTGTTTGCCTATGTTGGGGCGCCGCTACCCGAAAGGGATTGACAACCCCTTTTACACATCGGGTTGTGAGTATTTGTTATTTGTGTGCAGGTGTTGTTTACGTGTTGTTGCTTCGTCCTCCTACTGGTTTGATAACCTTGGTTTCATATTTGAGGGAAATACCTACCGTCGCAGTTCTGCATCATCCCTTCCTCTTTGTGGAAATACCGACGTAGCTTCAGGCCGCATTAGGTCCTCACATTTCGTGAGGGCATCCTTGAGCTCTTGTTGCGCTTCGGCCACGCTGGCCTCATGCTTCTCATGTTCGATTTTCACCAAGGCAAGATTAGCATTCGCCTGTACGTCCTCTGATGTCGCTTGAAGCTATGTCGGTATTTCCCCAAAGAGGAAGGAATGATGCAGCACAGCGGCGGTAGGTATTTCCCTCAGATCTGAAACTAAGGTTATCGAACCAGTAGGAGAACCAAGCAACACAACGTAAACAACCCCTGCACACAAATAACAAATACTCGCAACCCGACGTGTTAAAGGGGTTGTCAATCCCTTTTGGGTACGGTGCCAGAAATTGGTGCGTAGACGGTAGAAAGCTGTAAATATTGATAGATAGAACGCCAAATATAATAAATTGCAGCAAGGTATTTTGTATTTTTGGTTTAATAGATGTGAAAATAAAAGCAAAGGAAAATAGATCGCAAAGGCAAATAATATGAGAAAGCGACACGGGGGGCCGTAGGTTTCACTAGTGGATTCTCTCTAGAAAAATAGCAAAAGGTGGGTGAAAAAATTATTGTTGGGCAACTGATAGAACTTCAAATAATCATGACGATATCCAGGCAATGATTATTACATAGGCATCACGTCTAAGATTAGTAGACCCACTCCTGCCTGCATCTACGACTATTACTCCACACATCGACAGCTATCCAGCATGCATCTAGTGTATTAAGTTCATGGAGAAATGGGGTAATGCAATAAGAATGATGACATGATGTAGACAAGATCTATCTATGTAGAGATAGACCCCATTATTTTATCCTTAGTAGCAATGATACATAGGTGTCGGTTCCCCTTCTGTCACTAGGATCAAGCACCGTAAGATCGAACCCACTACAAAGCACCTCTTCCCATTGCAAGATAAATAGATCAAGTTGGCCAAACAAAAACCAAATATCGGAGAAGAAATACGAGGCCATAAGAGATCATGCATAAAAGAGATCAAAGATACTCAAATGCTTGCATGGATATAAAAAGATAGATCTGATCATAAACTCAAATTCATCGATCCCAACAAACACACCGCAAAAGAGTTACATCATATGGATCTCCAAGAGACCATGGTATTGAGAATTCAGAGAGAGAGGAAGCCATCTAGCTACTAACTACGGACCCGAAGGTCTACAAAGAACTACTCACGCATCATCGGAGAGGCACCAATGGAGGTGGTGAACCCCATTCGAGATGGTGTCTAGATTGGATCTGGTGGTTCTAGACTCTGCAGCGGCTGGATGAATATTTTGTCAACTCCCCTAGGGTTTTGGGAATATTAGGGTATTTATAGAGATAAGAGGCGGTCCAGGGGCACACGAGGTGGGCACAACCCACCCGGGCACGCCTGGGCCTCCTGGCGCGCCCTGGTGGGTTGTGCTCTCCTCGGAGCACCCCCCGGGTGTAGCCAGGGCCCATTACGTATCTTCTGGTCCATATAAAATCTCCGTAAAGTTTCATGGCATTTGGACTCCGTTTGGTATTGATTTTCTATGATGTAAAAACATGGAAAAAACAGCAACTGGCACTTGGCACTATGTCAATAGGTTAGTACCAAAAAATGATATAAAATGACTATAACATGATTATAAAATATCCAAGATTGATAATATAACAGCATGGAACAATCAACAATTATAGATACGTTGGAGACGTATCAGCATCCCCAAGCATAACTCCTACTCGTCCTCGAGTAGGTTAGTGATAAAAACAGAATTTTTGATGTGGAATGATTCCTATCATGGCATATCGTATTTATTTTCTGTATAGCATGTACATTTGGACTTTTATATTGTTCAAAGAAATATTCTAGTTTTGACATGATAATTTAAATACTCAAGCATATCAACAAGCAACCATGTCTTTCAAAATATAAATGATAAAATAAGTTATCCCTAGCCCATTATGCTCAATCATTGATCTATTCATGAAACACACTCGCATATTAGCTACACCCAATACTCAAGTACGATCATATTGCCTCCTAGTTGGTGCTTTTATAAGAGAAGATGGAGACTCAAATTCAAAATAAAAATTGCATAAAGTAAAACAAAGGCCCTTCGCAGAGGGAAGTAGAGATTTGTAGAGGTGCCAGAGCTCAAAGTGAAAAATTTAGAGATAAAAACATTTTGGGAGGTGTACCCTTCCCACCAACGAAAACGACTTAGAGTTCCCAACACTTTCCATGCTTAGATATATCATAGGCGGTTCCCAAACAGAAAATAAAGTTTTTTTTCCTTTTTCAACCATACTTTCACTTTCCAAGGCTTGCCGTATCCATGGTTTCCCTCCATACCAACACTTTCCAAGGAATTTATTATTTGACAAGATAAAGTAAATTCATTTCTCATTTTGGGATTGGGCATCCCAAATACCTTTACCTTACTCTCATGCAATGACAAATGAATAAACACTCATCTTGAGAATAACACATCTAGCATGGAAAATATTAGCCGTCCTCACCGCTCTGCGAGCAAAACGAACACACAAAAGAGAAGTTTATTTTGAAAACTAGGGATGGCACATACAAATTTTCTTAGAACGGCAAAAGAATACCGCATATAGGTAGATATAGTGGAATCATGTGGCAAGACTGGTTTAAAGGTTTTTGGATGCACAAGTAGTGATCATACTTAGTGCAAAATGAAGCCTAGCAAAAGGTTGAGAAGCGACCAACCAAGAAATGAATAATCTCATAAGTGAGAATTAAGCATAACTAACACCAAATAATGCACCACAAGTAGGATATAATTTCATTGCATAATTATTGACTTTCGTGCTTGCATAGGGAATCACAAACCTTAACACCAATATTCTTACTAAAGCATAATTACTCATCAACATGACTCACATATGACATCATCATATCTCAAAACTATTATTAAGAATCAAGTTTATTTTGTCTAATGATCTTCATGAAAGTTTTTATTATATCCTTCTTGGATACCTATCACTTTGGGACTAATTTTCATGTGTTGCTTTTGATAAGCTCAAACAAATATAAGTGAAGATCATGAGCATAATATTTCTTTCTCGCAAATTAATTTAAGTGAAGCAAGAGAGAATTTCTTGAAAATTTTAAGAACTATAAAATAAATCTAAGTTAAGCAAGAGAGCATTTCTTCAAAAATACTAAAGCACACCTTGCTCAAAAAGATATAAGTGAAGCACTAGAGCAAATCCATAGCTCATAAAAAATTGAGTGAAGCATAGAGAGCAATTCTAACAAGTCATGGCATAATTTTGGCTCTCTCAAATAGGTGTGTCCAGCAAGGAATCAAGACTTAAAACACAAAATAAAACAAGCAAAGACTCATATCATACAATACGCTCCAAGCAAAACATATAGTTTGTGACAAATAAAAATATAGCTTCGAGTAAAATACCGATGGTCGTTAGAAGAAAGAGGGGATGCCACTCGGGGGCATCCCCAGGCTTAGTTGCTTGCTCATTTTTGGATCATATCTTGGGATGTCAGGGCATCCCCAAGCTTAGGCTCTTCTTACTCCTTATTCCTTCATCCATCGTAAGATAACCCAAAAGTTGAAAACTTCAATCACACAAAACTCAACAAAACCTTCGTGAGATCCGTTAGTAAAAGAAAAATAAATCACTACTATAAGTGTTGTATCAAACCAATTCATATTTTCTCTTGCATTATATCTACTGTATTCCAACTTTTCTATGAAAAAAACCCATCAAAGAAAACCATAGAGCCATCAAAATAGGCACACAACGCAAAGAAAATAGAATCTGTCTAAACAGAACAGTCTGTAGCAATCTGTTTATTTAGAATACTTTTGTAACTCAAAAAATTCTCAAAAATTACGATGGCCTGAGAAATTTCTATATTGATATAATACAAAAGTAATGGGTATTTTATCGCTCTCTGGTAAAAATTGAGAATTATTTTTGTGAGAGCAAAAGTTTCTGCTTTTTCAGCAAGATCAAACAACTATCACCCAAGAAGATCCTAAAGGTTTTATTTGGCACAAACACTAATTAAACCATAAAAACACAATCATAACAGTAGAATAATTGTTCTAACACTCAAGAACAGAAAGCAAAAAGCAAAAATATTTTTTATTCATTGGGTTGCCTACCAACAAGCGCTATAGTTTTACGCCCTTAGCTAGGCATAAAGCAAGGATCTAAGTTTTGTCATCTTTGGTTCGAGATCCATAAGATGCTCTCATGATTGATTCATAAGGTGCCCTAATTCTTGTTCTAGGAAAGAGTTCCGTTCCCTTACTCAAAGGAAACCCGAACTTAATATTGCCTTCTTTCATATCAATCACGGCACCGGTAGTGCATAAAAATGGTCTACCAAGAATAATTGGACAAGACGAATTGCAATCAATATCAAAAACAAGAAAATCTATGGGCACATAATTCCTATTTGCAAGAATAAGAACATCATTAATTCTCCACATAGGATTTTTAATAGTAGAATCCGCCAAGTGCAAATTTAAAGAACATTCTTCAAGATCGGTAAGACCAGGCACCTCACATAAAGATTTCTGAATTGTAGAAACACTAGAACCCAAGTCACACAAAGCAAAGCACTCATAATTTTTAATCTTGACTTTGATAGTAGGTTCCCACTCATCATGAAATTTTCTAGGAATTGAAACTTCTAATTCCAATTTTTCTTCAAAAGCTTTCATCATAGCATCAACAATATGTTTAGTAAAAGCTTTATTTTGTTCATAAGCATGGGGTGAATTTATCATGGATTGCAACAAAGAAATACAATCAATCAGAGAGAATTTATCATAATTAAAGTCTTTGTAATCCAAAAGAGTGGGCACATCACTAGTTAAAGTTTTGACCTCTTCAAGCCCACTTTCATCAATTTTTCTCAACAAGATTTTCACCCTCCGAAATATTGGATGCCTTCTACCTAAAGTTGACTCTTCTCCAGTCCCTTTTTCATCAATCTTAAATTTACTAAACAAGGAATCAATAGAAGAAACACCAATCATTTTAAGATCTTCATCACTTTTGCGAAAGAAATCACTAGAAAATGCTTTTTCTAAAAAATTCTCTTTTAGCTCTAAGCATAGCGGTTCTTTTCTAACTTTCATCCATAGAAACATAAAGAGCTTTAATTGATTCATCTACTTTAGGCACAAAAAATTTCATCTTGAGATTTTCCACATCATGAGCAATTCTATCAACACTTCTAGACAAATCATCAATCTTACTCAACTTTTCTTCTATGGAAGTGTTGAAAACTTTTTGCGTGTTGATAAATTCTTTAATATTATTCTCAAGATCAGAGGTGTTCCTATTATTATTGTATGATTGATTTACGTAGGAATTACCATAATTATTAGAGGTAGGAAAAGGCCTAGGATTAAAATTACCTCTATAAGCATTGTTGTTGAAATTATTTCGAGAAATAAAATTCACATCTATGGCATCACTATTTTGCTCAATCAAAGTAGACAAAGGCATGTCATTAAAACCAATAGGAGCACTTTTATTAGCAACCAATTTCATAAGTGTCGGTGTCCTGGGAACGGGGGTCCCCGGACTTGCCTGCCTGCGGGCCACGGCGTGGCTCCACCAGCGGCCCATCTTCATCAGCGAACACTCAAGACCCTCACGAGGGGCCAAGCCTCGTGAGGCGGATGACGCAAGACCTCCTCGGGGGCGGCCTCACCAGGCTGGCTCGCGAGGGGCAGAGAGATCAAGACGAGGGGCACCTCACGAGGTCCGTGTGACGCAAGCCATGACGACCAAGGCGAGGCGGGCGCCAGCGCGCGCAGTATACTCGTTTCCTCTTTGCTGCTAAAGGGGCAAGCACAGGCGAGGAGTCCCGAGGAATCAGGCAAAGGTTTCCATATCGGTGCAACAAGACCAAGACCAGTAGGACGGCAGGAAGGAGGTCAACATGGATCCCAGGATGGCGTCACCACCAGAACCTTTGGCAGGCGAAGACCACCTTTAGTCAGGATAACTTGTACTGGTTGTCTCCCTTCAAATTTGGCTGTTGTCGGATCCCTTCCCGCCTACATTTGGGAAGAGGACCAGGGCCTCTATAAATAGGACTAGCCACCACAGTAGAAGGCAACTCATCTTGGATCGGATCCATTCCATCCTCACACACACAAGCTCACCAAGCTCAAGAACACCTCTCCTCAGGAGGCTGTTCTTCCCTTGTACTCGTTCATCCTCAGCCCAAGAGGCAATCCACCACACCATACTGGAGTAGGGTATTACACCACATCGGTGGCCCGAACAGTATAAACCTTGTGTCACACGTTCTGCAAGTTCGACGTGCTGAGCTTTGAGATTGTGGTGAGAGAGTGAGCTAGGGGGAGGAGAGACCTTTGTGCGCACCCCAGAGTTCGAACCTCAAGGGTTTTGCCGGAATCCGAAATCCGACATTTGGCGCACCAGGTAGGGGTGCGCCGAAGCCTCTCTCCCATCAGCAGACCCGTCAATGCTCTGCAGTACCGATGTCCGGTGACCCAAGGGCCGACGCCGACCACTGGGCAGCTTGGCCAACCCGGGAGGCATCGTCCGCCCAAGAAGACCTCAACTCCTTGCTCCAAGCGGCACGCGTGCTACCAAATGCCACGGGGCACGGGCGGCGTGGTCCGACGCGTTCCACTCTTACCCTACGACGCGCACGGGCCGCCGCAAGGGCCTCAAGCTATGCCGTGGCGATGACGCCGCACACCCGATGGGAACTAGCGAACATGAGGGCCGCGCTCATAGTGGCGCGGGAGCTGCTGCGGTGCTGACTAATGGAGAGCGGTCGAGATGCATTGCTAGAGCGGGTTGCCGAGCTGTTGGATGCCACAGCCAGGGGTACGCCGCCTTTCTGCTCCTTGCGTATGCCTCAGGTTGCGGCCGGATCGCACAGTGGGCCTCGTCACGCCCGCGCACCCCCGACGCACCAGGAGGTTTCATCGGCATCGGTGCAACCAGCGGCGCCGAACACCCAACCGCACCTGTGCCTCCCCCGATGGGCGCAGGCATAAGCATTGCCACCCATGGTCCTGGCAGGATGCTTCCCTACCATCCTCAGAGTGGCACGTCGGGCCGGGCGACGAGGAGCGCCGGGCACTTCAGCGAGGTTTCCGGGGCGACGACTCCGGAGGCCTATGTGCCCTGCATGGACCAGGAGTACACGCCGGAAGATGACCCTGGCTCATTCCTCGACCCGGGTTGGGAAGAGGAGATGCTGGAAGTTGAGGCCTTCCAGGAGCCACCCGGGAGCCTCGCCGACCACGCCGGCCACAACAGCTACAGGGTACCACTAATCTCTCAGGAGTAGGCTTACGCTAACCATGGGTCGCAAGTGAATCAGGTCACAGCCGTGGATGACGGCCCCAACACGGCAGCCCTCCTTCCACCAGGGGAAGCGCACCGGGGGCTGCGTGGGAGGAGCTGGGAGCAAGCCCCCCTCGCAACGCATGGAGAAAGGCGTCGCCCGGAGGTAGGTCCTCTGCCGGGGTGTCGAAGTAATGGGCCACGGGTAGGCCAACCCGAAGCCCATAACCTTTCAAGACATCGGGGCAGGCTGCGCCCCTCAAGACCACAGGGCGAAGAGCCGCCTCCTGGGGAGTCTACGGCAAGGCGGCCGACTGCCCGCTCACGGCCGAGTCCCAGGGGCGACTTCCAGAGAAGCCAGCTTTGGGGAGTCGGCCGGCGACTCCAACAAACCGTGACCTCATTGAGGGGGACGGGGCAGGGGCGTAGCTACAATGAAGCCCACTCCCCGCCCCTTACCAAGGGCAGGCATGGCTACAGCGCGCCGTACTAGGGAAGATCTCCCTGCAGCGTGGCACTGTTGCCCAGCCGGCCCTGACATCAGCATCACTGTACCTGGTCCTGCGCCCACGACGGCTTGTCTGTACGGCCTGGAGGCAGTGGGGCCCACCAGTCAGCGAGACCTCGGGAGACGGCGAGAGAACCGCCACTACTCACCACAGGCGGGGGGTTGGCGCGGGAGTATGGCTCCTTGCCGAATCGCCAGTCCCCCGGGAGCCTGCTGTCCGAGAGGTAGTTCACCATAAGGGCCACCTCTCCGTGAGGCATGTCCTTGGTGCACATCCGACTCGGGTCATGGCCCCCGCTCATCTGGCATATCATGTGAGGGCGGCCTTGGAGTGGGAGAACTCGGCGTGAGACGAAGGCGGCCAGCAAGTCCGGACCAGTCAGACCCTCCGACTGCGTCAGCACTTGGAGTCGCGTGATGGCGCAGGCTCCCGCAGGCGTCAGCGACCTGGCCCGGTACGACCAGTTGGGTAGTCTGCCAGCCGGCGGGCCGGCTTTGAAAGACGGCAGATTGACCCAGTCGCCCCTCATGGCGACGTTCCTGACGTAGAAGTAGGATCGCTGCCACATCTTCACCGACTTCAACAGCGCGATGGAGGGGAAGTGGTTGTCAGCTCCTGTCCTTCGCATGGCGATGAAGGCGCCGCACTGAGCCAGCACGCCCGCGGCCTGGGTGCCGAGCTTGGAGAAGAAGAACTCCCCCCAGAGCTCGAGGGTGGGGAGGACTCCGAGGAAGCCTTCGCACAGAGCCACGAAGGCGGACAGCAACACCACTGTGTTGGGGGTGAGGTGGTGCGGCTAGAGGCCGTAGAACTCCATGAACGACCGAAAGAAGCTGCTCGCCGGTAGCCCCAGCCCGCGCAGGCAGTGCGAGCGGAAGATGACCCACTCGCCCTCCTACAGGGCAGGGGAAATCTCCCCCTCCGGCGTGAGATGCACCTGCACGCGGTCCTCGTCGGGAAGCCGACGGGTCCGGCGGAGGAACTCGATGTGGTCTTCATGGACTTCGGAACCGTCCCAGGTGCCGGAGCGCACCGAGGGAGGCGCGGCCGCAGAGGAAGAGTTCATCGCGAGCTGTCGCTGCGGTGATCGCCGGACCATGGGCGTGCGGTAGGGCGAAGAGGAGAAGAGGAAGCAGGAGAGCGAGGAGCTGCGAGGAGGAAGAAAGCAAGGGGTAGTGGGAAGGAGGGGCACGCGTGCCCCCCTCTTCCCCCTACTTATAGCCCCGTGGGTTGCGAAGCCGAGGGGGCGGACGTGGGGATTTACTATGCCCGCAACCCCACGCCCCCCATGATCCACGTAAAGTTACTGCGCGCAGTAACTTCACGGGAATCCCAACCGTCCACCGGGCCGCAGCGGATCCGCTCGGGCGCCGAGGCACGGTAGTGGCGGGCCCCGCCTACGGGCCTGTCCCGTCGCGCGCATGGGCTGGCAGGATGGCCTGGCCACGTGCCCTCACGTGACAGGCCAAGAACGGGCGGCGGCCTGGAAGCTTAGCTAGCACGCCACTTGAAATCCCGCCGAGACGTTCGAACTACTGAGCAAGACGGAATTGAGTGAGTCCGAGTTGGGCGAGTCCGACTCCTTCTAGTCAGCCCGGCAGAAGTCAATCAAGACCGTGTGTTGAGCACCCGGAAAGACAAACTGCTGAGGCTTCTCGGCCGATCATCCGCGGCGCCTCACCAGCTTCGGGGACTACTGTCGGAGTAATGGGCCACGGGTAGGCCAACCCGAAGCACATAACCTTTCAAGACATCGGGGCAGGCTATGCCCCTCAAGACCACAGGGCGAAGAGCCGCCTCCTGGGGAGTCTACGGCAAGGCGGCCGACTGCCCACTCACGGCCGAGTCCCAGGGGCGACTTCCAGAGAAGCCGGCTTTGGGGAGTCGGCCGGCGACTCCAACAAACCGTGACCTCATCGAGGGGGACGGGGCAGGGGCGTAGCTACAATGAAGCCCACTCCCCGCCCCTTACCAAGGGCAGGCATGCCTACAGCGCGCCGTACTAGGGAAGATCTCCCTGCGGTGTGGCACTGTTGCCCAGCCGGCTCTAACATCAGCATCACTGTACCTGGTCCTGCACCCACGATGGCTTGTCTGTGCGGCCTGGAGGTAGCGGGGCCCACCAGTCAGCGAGACCTTGGGAGACGGCGGGAGAACCGCCAGTCGGACCCATCGGGAGTCGGCCCGGGGGAGTCGGCCGAGCCCTCCCCCGGGGCCCACGCGCCATTAATCAAGAAGAGATGGGGAGTGGCCATAGTGATCGCCCGCCAGGTGGCGGGGCTGTTTCCATGACCCCATGACCGAGCTTGCGTCATCAGGAGCATGGCTACAGTAATCAGCAGCCGGCAAGACCCGCCCGCGGTGGACGCGGCCTATCGGCTCCGTACCAGACCAGTCGGCGGGGCCCGCCGACTGCAGTCGGCGGAGAAGCCGGAGGTCAGAGGCACTGACGGCTGGGCCCACGCCCAGTCGAATTACCATTGTACCCCTGGGGAGTAGGCCTATATAAACCCCCCAGGGCACCCATGCAAAGGGGGGATCCCAGTAGTTCTATACCACACCAGATAGAGGGAGAGAGCTAGCCTTGCCCTCTCCCACCACCAGACCCAGCTCAAGGAGCAACCGTGTAAACACTTGACCATAGTGATCATGCGGAGACCCCGCAGAGCAGAAGTAGGGGTGTTATCTCCCCGGAGAGCCCCGAAGCTGGGTAAGATTCACCGGCGTGCATATCTACGCCTCATCCCGTTTCCAGGCACCGGCGACGTTCTACTCGCCCCCACCATGATAAGCCATCCGTTGGCATATGTCGCACCCAACCCCCGACATTTGGCGCCCACCGTTGGGCCTGGTGCACCGCCGTCCGGAGATCTGTTCTAGACGGGAACCCTTTTCCTCCCTGGCGAGCGCAGCCAGCCAGGCACGCCAGATGAAGTTTGCGTCGATGCGCTGCGCGACGTTGAGATCGCCTGCGCCGCCAGCTCCTTGGCCGAACTTGTCAGCGAGGTCCGCCTCTCCAATGAACCTGCGTCCGACGCAGGCGCAGGCAGCCCCGAAAACCTCCTCGCGGGCCTCCTCGATCAACTCCACGTTTCCGGCGAGCCTGTCGTAGACTTGGAGTCCGTAGGCTCCACCAACCCGATGCTGGTCGACTCCGACACCGCGTCGGTCGATGTGTTCCCCACCAACGTGGTGGTCTACGACGAACCTCTCCCCCACACGGAGAGCGACGGAAGCACCATCACTGAGGTACTGGTCATCAGTCATGACGAGTCCCCTGGCGGAGGGGCACCCGACTCACTCGGCGCGGCGCAGCAAGACCTAGCTGCGCCCATTCCGAAAGATGCTGACGCAGAGACGTTAGAAGCGCGCCGCCTTCAGCTCGTTGAAGGCGCGAAGAAGCTAGCCAGCATGAGACCCTTGTCAGAAGCTTACCAGCGGGAGATGGATCGCGCTGTTGACGGCTCGCCGGCCCCGGCAGGGCCCAGCCGCCTTGGCACGGTTCAGCAGCGCGGCGTAGCCATCGCCAGCCTGTTTGGGGCTAGCCGCCCCGTGTATGCCACGCCAGCGGAGAACATCCGAGCCGCACAGGCAGCGGCGGATGAGCTGGACAATTTTGAGGGTGAAGAGCGCCGCCTCATGATGGAGCGAGTCCAGCGGCTCCTCGACGCGGCCACCGCGCAGAACGAGGCTGGCTGCCGCACGGAGGCGCCGCAGCGGCCAAACGACGACCCGCACCGAGATCAAGGCACGACGTCTCGGACACCGACTGGCGGTGCCCGAGGAAGAAAGGACAAGGAGACGGCTGTCAGCCATAGTCGAACTTGGATTACCATAGAGCGCGACCGAGACGGCCGCCCGAGAGCAGTGGAACGACGGGACGACTGTCTGCCTCCTCCTCCCCGCAAGGAGAGGCGAGTCTCCCTGCCGCCTGTTGACCATCCGACTCTCGGTGACCGCCTTGGCCGCCGAGAGGGAGTTGGAGAGAATGACGCCCGCCACCGGATCGACCGACTTCACCGGTCCCTGGCGCTGGAAGAAGAAGATGAGCTGGGTCCGCCTGGTTTCGGGCCCCGCATTCGGGACGAGCCCTTTCCCAGAGGGTTCACACTCCCAAGAGACACGCCCAAGTATACCGGCTCCGTGAAGCCGGAAGACTGGCTAGTCGACTACTCCACGGCTGTCAGCATAGCAAACGGCAACAAGCATGTCGCCGTAAAGTACGTTCCGCTCATGCTCCAGGGCACAGCCCGGACATGGCTGAACAGCCTAAAGCCCCGCAGCATCAATAGCTGGGTCGACTTCACTGAAGCACTCGTCCGCAACTTCACCAGCACGTACAAGCGCCCTCCCAAGCCTCGTCAGCTCTCCTTGTGCGTGCAAGGTCCTGACGAGTCGACTCGCGACTACCTCACGCGTTGGGCTAAGCTCCGGAACTCCTGCGAGGGCGTGCACGAGGTGCAGGCCATCGAGTACTTCACAGCCGGGTGCCGAGAAGGCACCCTCCTCAAGCACAAGCTCCTCTGCAACGAGCCAGAAACCCTCGACGAGCTGCTGATCATAGCGGACAAGTACGCTATGGCCGACTCCTCCATGAAGACGGAAATTCAAATTAGCACGACTGGCAAAGTAGCTCCTCCGGCTCCAAGAACTCCGGCGGCAGACGCCGGCCGGCGACAATAGCAGGGTGACAACAAGCGCAAGGCCCTGCAGCCGGCTTCCAGCAGCTGGCAGGTCGCGACTGTTGAAGCCCAGCAGCCAGAAGAGCAGCCTCCGCCCAAGAGGCAGTAAGGCGGCAAGCCGAACTGGTTGCCGGCATTCTCCTACGAGTAGACCTTGGATGGACCTTGCAAGTTCCACAGCGGCGCGAAGCCGTCCAATCACACCACCCGGAAGTGCCACTGGCTCACCAGGATCGCCAAGGGAGACGGCCTCCTGCCACCCCTGCCTGCTGGGCAGCCGCCTCCGCCTTCGCCCCAGCAGCCGGCAGTCAGGCCAGTCGGAGCGGTACAAGACGAATACCCTGAAGAGCACGGAGCCTACGTGGTGTTCACCAGTGTGGCTGATGATCGACGCAGCAGGCGGCTACAGCGACAAGAGGTGAACGTAGTAGCCTCAGAGACGCCAGAGTTCATGCACTGGTCTGAGAGGCCCATCAGCTGGAGCAGGGCTGACCACCCAGAAGTGATGCCGAGTCCGGGCTCCTACGCCTTGGTCCTGGACGCCACCTTTGCCACGGACAAACGGGCCGCACGTTTCTCGCGAGTTCTGATAGATGGGGGCAGCAGCATCAACATCCTGTACAAGGACACCATGGAGGAGTTAGGAATCAAGCAGAGACAGCTTCAGAACAGCCGGACTGTGTTCCACGGCATTGTTCCTGGGCTTTCCTGCTCACCAATCGGCAAGATCCTGATTGACGTCCTCTTTGGGGACAAAGATCACTTCTGAAGAGAGTCTGTTTGGTTTGAGGTAGTGGACCTTGAGAGCCCATACCATGTGCTACTTGGCCGGCCCGCCTTGGCCAAGTTCATGGCGGTCCCCCACTATGCCTACCTCAAGATGAAGATGCCCAGTTCCAGGGGAATTCTGACTGTGGCCGGAGACTACCGGAAGTCGTCCGCTTGCGCGGCCGAGAGCAGTCGGCTGGCCGAGTCCCTGGTGATTGCAGCCGAGAAGCAACTCCTTGAGCGAGTTGTGGCGATGGCCGGCAAGCAGCCGGAGATATCGCCCGACCCGAAGGAGTCGGAAGCCGAAGGTTCGTTCAAGCTGGCCAAAGAGACAAAGAAGATACCCTTGGATCCGGAGCACCCAGAGAGGTACGCCGTCGTAGGTGCAAACCTCGATAGCAAATAGGAAGGCGAGCTCGTCGATTTCCTCCGTGAGAATCGGGACATCTTCGCATGGTCTCCGAAGGACATACCAGGTGTACCGACGGATTTCGCCGAGCACAAGTTACACGTCTGATCTGATGCGAAGCCGGTCAGGCAGCCCCTGCGCCGCTTATCAGAAGAGAAGAGAAGAGTTGTCGGAGAAGAGATAGCCCGACTCCTAGCAGCCGGCTTCATTATGGAAGTTTTCTTCCCAGAGTGGCTGGCAAATCCGGTCTTGGTGCTAAAGAAGAACAAGCAATGGCGAATGTGTATTGACTACACGAGCCTCAACAAGGCCTGCCCCAAGGACCCGTTTGCTCTGCCGAGAATTGATTAGGTGATAGACTCCACAGCAGGATGCGAGCTGCTGAGTTTCTTGGATGCGTACTCAGGATATCACCAGATCAAGCTGAACCCGGCTGACAGATTGAAGACCGCCTTCATCATGCCGTTTGGAGCATTCTGCTACCTTACCATGACGTTCGGCTTGAGGAATGCCGGCGCCACCTTTCAGCGTTGCATGCAGAAGTGCCTCCTCAAGCAGCTCGGCAGGAACGCCCACGTTTACGTGGACGACATGGTGGTGAAGACGGAAAAGCAAGGAACATTGCTGGAAGACCTCAAGGAGACCTTTGAGAACCTGCGTCGGTTCCAGATCAAGCTCAACCCCGAGAAGTGTGTCTTCGGAGTACCAGTCGGCCAGCTGCTAGGTTTCCTGGTCTCTGAACGCGGCATAGAATGCAACCCAGTAAAAATCAAGGCCATCGAGAGAATGGAGGTACCTAGCCGACTGCTGGATGTGCAGAAGTTCACCGGCTGCTTGGCGTCCATCAGCCGATTCATCAGTCGGCTGGGCGAGAAAGCTCTCCCCTTATACCAACTGATGAAGAAGACCACTTTTTTCGAGTGGAACCATAAGGCGGACGAAGCTTTCCACCAGTTGAAGAAGATGCTGACTACTCCACCCGTCCTGGCGGCTCCGACTCCCAAGGAACCTATGCTCCTATACATCGCCGCCACCAGCCGAGTAGTCAGCACAGTCATTGTAGTAGAGCGCAAAGAGGAAGGCAAGGCGCTACCTGTCCAGAGACCAGTATATTACCTGAGCGAGGTACTGTCGACCTCCAAGCAGAACTACCCCCACTACCAGAAGATGTGCTATGGCGTGCACTTTGCTGCCAAGAAATTGAAGCCTTACTTTCAAGAGCATCCAATCACGGTGGTCTGCAAGGCCCCACTTGCCGAGATCATCGGTAGCCGAGATGCCTCTGGTCGAGTGGCCAAGTGGGCCATAGAGCTGGCTCCTTACACCATCTACTACCAGCCCCGCACCGCCATCAAATCACAAGCACTGGCCGACTTCCTCGTCGACTGGGCCGAGACCCAGTACCTGCCTCCAGCGCCTGACTCCACCCATTGGCGGATGCACTTCGACGGCTCCAAGATGCGCACCAGCTTGGGAGCCGGCGTCATCCTCACCTCTCCCAAAGGCGACAAGCTCAAATATGCACTGCAAGTCCATTTTGCCGCCTCCAACAACGTGGCCGAATACGAGGCGCTCATTCACGGGCTCCGACTTGCCAAAGAACTTGGCATCCGCCGGATCTTGTGTTATGGCGACTCGGACGTAGTGGTCCAGCAGTCATCTGGCGACTGGGACGCGAAAGTCGCAAACATGGCGAGCTACCGTTTCCTCGTGCAGCAACTCAGCGGGTATTTCGAAGGGTGTGAGTTCCTCCATGTGCCAAGAAACGACAACGACCAAGCAGACACCTTGGCACGAATCGGCTCTACCCGCCAAGCAATACCATCTAGCGTCACCCTTCAACGCCTCCTCAAGCCGTCTGTCAAGCCTTCACCAGAATCAGACTCCATTTTTGTGCTGGCTCCTCCCGAAGACGGCGGATCCGACTCCAGAGTTCCAGCAGTCGGAACGGGGACTTTGGCCGGCGACTCCAAACCTTCCACAGTCGAGCCCGGCCCGGGGACTGCGGTGACGGACTCAAAGATTCCAGAACTCGGCCCAAGGACCGAGCCAGTCGGCCTGGGGACTTCATCAGCCCAGCAAGCGGTTGTTGACTCCAGCCCGCCGCCTCCCAGCCTAGCCGCCCTCGTCCAAGTCGCAGTTCTGGTAGTCGAAGGAATAGCAGCACCCTCATGGGCCCAGCCCATCCTCAAATTCCTGGTGAACAAAGAGCTACCAACTGATGAGACCTCAGCTCCGCAAGTACAACGCTGGGCAGCAGCCTATACCATAATCAACAGAGAGCTGGTCAGGCGCAGCGTCACTGGTGTCTACCAGCGCTGCGTAGAGCCAGAGCAAGGCCGGGCGATCATCAAAGACATCCATCAAGGCGAATGTGGCCACCATGCGGCTTCAAGAGCACTCATCGCCAAAGCTTTTCGGCACGGTTTCTTCTGGCCGACTGCCTTGGAAGAGGCCAAGGAGTTGGTCCAAAAATGCAAAGGGTGCCAGAAGTTCAGCTCCAAGCCGCACCAGCCGGCTTCCGCGCTCAAGACCATCCCCATTGCTTGGCCTTTCGCAGTTTGGGGTCTAGACATGGTGGGACCATTCAAAACAGCATGAGGTGGCCTAACTCACCTACTTGTCGCAGTGGACAAGTTCACCAAGTGGGTGGAAGTGAAGCCAATTAAGAAACTGAACGGTCCGACTGCCGTGACCTTCATCACCGATATCACAATTCGGTACGGCATACCATACAGCATCATCACCGACAACGGCAAAAATTTTGCCAAAGGCGCCTTGTCCCGTTTCTGTGCAACACAGGGCATCCGACTGGACCTAGCGTCCATCGCCCACCCGCAGTCCAATGGCCAAGTGGAGCGAGAAAACGGCCTCATCCTGTCCGCCATCAAGCCTCGGTTGATCGAGCCTCTGGAGCGCTCGGCTGGCTACTGGCTCGACGAGCTGCCAGCCGTCCTCTGGAGTCTGCGCACGACTCCAAACAAGTCAACCAGCTTCACTCCCTTCTTCCTCGTCTACGGTGCCGAAGCCGTCATCCCAACGGACATAGAGTTCGACTCCCCACGAGTCACCATGTACACCAAGGAGGAAGCAGAAGAAGCACGACAAGACAACGTCGATTTGCTGGAAGAGGGCCGGCTATTGGCACTCAGCCGGTCCAGCATCTACCAGCAGAGCCTGCGCCGATACCACAACAGGAAGGTCAGGCCAAGATCTTTCCAAGAAGGCGACCTTGTACTCCGGCTGATCCAGCAAACAGCCGGCCAGCACAAGTTGTCGCCGCCTTGGGAAGGCCCTTTCATCATCAGCAAAGTACTAGGCAACGACTCCTACTACCTGATCGACGCTCAGAAGCCCCGAGCACGCAAGAGGGACGAGTCCGGCAAGGAGACAGAGCGGCCATGGAATGCAAATCTTCTCCGAAGATTTTACAGTTGATGAAGTATGTACCACGCTACCTTTTGTATTAAAGTACCAAGACTTTGGGCCCCCCGAGACGAGCTCAGGGACTGCCCTCTTTTGTCTGTATGATAAAAATTATGCCTACAAGTATGTTACTCTTTGTCATGCCGCTTGGCACCGGGCTCGACAAGTCAGCCCGGGGACTTGCCGCCTTGCACTATGAAATGCTTCCTGCAGCCGGACAAGTAGTGTGTAACACCTAAGTCGTCTTCTATCAGAAGCCGCAGCTCGCAGAGCGACTGTACGGTGGGTAGAGGTAAGGTAGAATGGGTGCTCGCACGAAAAATGGCTAAGGACTCAAAGCGTAAAACATAGCTCAAGACGGCTTCCAGCCTTTCTCACAAACTGACTCTCTGACAGTCGGATTGTCGTTTTCGATCCAATTTCCTCAAACAATCTTGAAATTGGCTAAGTACTTGCTTTCCCAAAGTATCCTAGCACTTGACCCAGCAATAGTCCGCAGAAGCGGCTGTCCGATTGGCAAGACAGGCAACTAAGAGAAAGCGGCAAAGGAAAACAGCCAAAAGAACAATGAGCAAGAAAAGATAGACAGATATATATATATATATATAACATAGGCCCTTGGCCGAATTGTCGAGTAGAGGTTCAAAATACACCCCGCGGGTGGAATTGTGCGAATTAACAAGTTCTTCAAAAGACTACTGAAGCAGATAAAACAAAAGACACAGCGCCAGCTTAGGAGGCGGCAGACGGATTCGGGGGGTCGGAGGAGGCGCCAACGTCAGGCATCGGGGCGGTCGGCCGGCTAGTCTCGGCTTGATCGCCTCCGGCAGTAGTCGGGTCGGTCGCACGCGGCTCGTTGCTGGAGGCACGGTCGGGCTGAGGCTGGTCGTCCGCTCCGTCTTCTGGTGCCTCCGCCTCGCCCTCATCCTCCGCCTCGTCCTCCCCCTCGACGTTGGAGCCAATCACCTCCGCCGAGTCTTCGCCGTAGTCTGGGTTCATCCCAAACCACTCCGACGGTACCTCCTCGCTGTCTTCAGACCGCTTGGGGACGAAGATGCTCGTGTTAGTGTACTCAGCCATCGCCGCAGCACGCTTGACGAGGGCATCTTCCACAGCCGCCAGCTCCGACTGGGCCTCATACCGAAGCGTGGCCAACCGGTCTAGATCCAGCCCCGGGTACCATGCCTTGATGAACTCCAAAGCCCGGCGCGCTCCAGCCTGAGCCGAAGAGCCCTTCCAGGCCTCGAGGCGACCAGCCGTGACCTCCAACCAGTTGGCCGTCAGGCTGGGGGTGCGCGGAGCCTACATATCTGGCCAAAGGGCGGAAATTGCCTGGGCACCGACGCATTGAAGCCGGCGCAACATCCGGTGAGCTGGCCGAAGGCGAGCCTCGATGCTCAAGATGTGCTCATCAAGAGTCTGGGGGGCATCGGCGGCGATCTCCGCGCCCTCCGCCCTCCGACTTTCGCGATCGGCCTCGATGGCATGGATAGCGGCCTGCGACTTCCCAGGGAAGAAGTCTGCAAAAGACATGAAGAAACGAAGAAGCAAGTCAAAAACCAAGAATCGGCACGATCTAAGTCGGCAGCTCGAAGAAAGAAAATAAAGAGACTCACCATCAACGATGTCTTCAATCTCATGGAAGCCGGAGGACAGCAGCGCCTCCTTCTCAGACCAGGAGGAGCGCTCGCTCGCGAACTCGGCCAAGAGGGCAGTTTCCGTCTCCTCCACCTCCCGCTGCGACTTCGCAAGCAGCTCCTTCTGCTTCGCCAACTGAGTGGCCAGCAGATCACGCTCTGTGGCAAGCCTGCTGCACTCCTCCCCTTTGGCGAGCAGGGCGGAGTTGGCTTCGCTCAGCTGCTGTTGAAGAGCAGCATTGGCTCCTGAAGGAAAGAAAGAAAGACAATAGTCGTCAATAAAGAAGGTCACCGGGGAGATCCGGCCTGACTGCTCAGCAGTCGGCCCGAATCTCGGGGACTACAGCCCGCGGGTGCGCTAGCGCACCCCCGCAGAGAAGAAAAAAGAGGGAAGGACTTACTCCGGCTCTCCGCCAAGTCGGCGGTCCGCTTGCCCAGCTCTTCAACATTACGGTTGAAGGCAGTGACGCGGAGGTTGTGGTAATCCTGCAACAAGCATTTCAGACAAAGTTAGTACCCAGAAGTTCATCAATTGGAGTTCCGGGCCGCCTGCTTAGCAGCCGGCCCAAAACTTGGGGACTACACCCAGTGGGTGCGCTGGCGCGCCCCCACAGAGAGGAACAAGAAAAACAAAGGCCCAAAGAAAAGACATACCCGGACGGCTGCCCGCGACGCTAGGAACGCCTTGGTGCAGCTCTGGAGGGCGTCGCCCTCAGCGCGGAGCTTCGCCTGGACGTCCAGGAGCGCCCGGTTCAGCGGCCCTGTGCCGCCTCCCCGCACCCACCCAACAGGTGTGGCGCTCGTCGCTTCGGCGTCTGGAGCCGCCGAGCTGGCGGTGCTGGCTTCCAGGGGCGGGGTGCCGAAGTCGCCTTCTCCAGACGATGGCGCGCTGGCGAGCCGACCTAGAGGAGTAGCCTCGCCACGGCCTCGTCTTCGGTCGGCGGCACCGGAGGGTCCGCTGGCTGCTCGCCTTGCACGCCTTCAGACGGCGGCGGAGGCGGCGGCGGAAAGTTCGCGCCCGGAGTAGAGGGCTCACTGCCTTCCCTCTCCTCGACGAGGTTCTCCCCGCCGGCTTCTCCAGTCTGCCCCGTGAACTCCGGGGGCGGCGGCGCAGAGTTCAGCGGGGTAATAAGCAAGGCCGACTAGCGGAGTGCGGCTTCCTCAGCCCGCTGCTTCGCCGTGGCGGCGGCTACGACCTCCGCTAGTTTTTTCTTAGCAGAGGCCTCCACCCTGTCGGCCTCCGCTTTCTCCAGGCGGAGGGCTTCGTCTTCGTTGCGCTTGTCCTGCGCATTCTGCTCCGTCGCCTCCCGGAGGTCGGCTGTGGGGTCTATCCGCCGAGTGGTGGCGGGCATCTCCGCTGACCCCATGACGAAGGCGGCGGCAACCCGCTCAAGAGAGTGGGGAGCCCTGAAGAAAGAGGGGCGAGCAGAGACTCAGACAAAACAAGAAGAAAGAATAAACTTTGAAGTCAGAATACTTACGCAGAGACCAACGACGGCTTCTTCACTTCCTTACGGAAGCGGATGGCCTTCGCGGCTGCCTCGTCCCGCCGGGTCGCCGCAGCCGAGCCCTTGGGCTTCTTCGGCCGGCTGCCGAACAAAGTCGGCAAGCCCGGCGCTTCTTCCCGCCGCCTGGAGCGCCGACGCGGCAGAAGAGCCCGCGCCCGGCTGGCTGGCTCCTGGCCGATGGCGAGGGCGACTCCTCCCTCGACGTCGTCTTCAGGCCAGTCTGCGAAGGTAGCCGAGGGCCTGAAGTTGCCTGTCGTCCTCCTCCTCCCTCGGCGTCATCTTCCAGAGCTGCCGCCCCAGATCGGGGTCGTCGACGTCGCTCTCCACCGGTCGGCGACGGAACTCACGGCCGCCCCGAGGTGCAGGACTGGTGGGTTGAAGAGGGGATTCCTAACCAAAGCCAGACTGATCAGAACAAAACCTGGCAAGAAGAAGACAATTCCAAAGAAAGAAAAGAAAGGCGACTCACCACTGGGCGGGGGGTTGGCGCGGGGAGTATGGCTCCCTTGCCAATCGCCAGTCCCCCGGGAGCCTTGTCCCGAGAGGTAGTTCAACCATAAGGGCCACCTCTTCGTGAGGCATGTCCTTGGTGCACATCCGACTCGGGTCGGCCCCCGCTCATCTGGCATATCAGGTGAGGGCGGCCTTGGAGTGGGAGAACTCGGCGCGAGACGAAGGCGGCCAGCAGGTCCGGACCAGTCAGACCCTCCGACTGCGTCAGCACTCGGAGTCGCGTGATGGCGCCGGCTCCCGCAGGCGTCAGCGACCTGGCCCGGTACGACCAGTTGGGCAGTCTGCCAGCCGGCGGGCCGGCTTCGAAAGCCGGCAGATTGACCCAGTCGCCCCTCGTGGCGACGTTCCTGACGTAGAAGTAGGACCTGCCACATCTTCACCGACTTCAACAGCGAGATGGAGGGGAAGTGGTTGTCGGCTCCTGTCCTTCGCACGGCGATGAAGGCGCCGCACTGAGCCGGCACCCGCGGCCTGGGTGCCGAGCTTGGAGAAGAAGAACTCCCCCAGAGCTCGAGGGTGGGGAGGACTCCGAGGAAGCCTTCGCACAGAGCCACGAAGGCGGACAGCAGCACCACTGTGTTGGGGGTGAGGTGGTGCGGCTGGAGGCCGTAGAACTCCATGAACGACCGGAAAGAAGCTGCTCGCCGGCAGCCCCAGCCCGCGCAGGCAGTGCGAGCGGAAGATGACCCACTCGCCCTCCTGCGGGGCGGGGGAAATCTCCCCCTCCGGCGAGACGCACCTGCACGCGGTCCTCGCCGGGAAGCCGACGGGTCCGGCGGAGGAACTCGATGTGGTCTTCATGGGACTTCGGAACCGTCCCAGGTGCCGGAGCGCACCGAGGGAGGCGCGGCAGCGAGAGGAAGAGCTCATCGCGAGCTGTCGCTGCGGTGATCGCCGGAGCTGGGCGTCGGCGGAGGCGAAGAAGAGAAGAGGAAGCAGGAGAGCGAGGAGCTGCGAGGAGGAAGAAAGCAAGGGGTAGTGGGAAGGAGGGGCGCGCGTGCCCCCCTCTTCCCCCTACTTATAGCCCCGTGGGCTGCGAAGCCGAGGGGGCGGACGTGGGGATTTACTGCGCCCGCAACCCCACGACCCCCATGATCCACGTAAAGTTACTGCGCGCAGTAACTTCATGGGAATCCCAACCGTCCACCAGGGCGCAGCGGATCCGCTCCGGCCGCACGGTAGGGCGGGCCCCGCCTACGGGCCTGTCCCGTACGCGCGTGGGATGGTAGGATGGCCTGGCAACGTGCCCTCGCGTGACAGGCCAAGAGCGGGCGGCGCCTGGAAGCTTAGCTAGCACGCCACTTGAAATCCCGCCGAGACGTTCGAACTACTGAGCAAGACGGAATTGAGTGAGTCCGAGTTGGGCGAGTCCGACTCCTTCTAGTCAGCCCGGCAGAAGTCAATCAAGACCATGTGTTGAGCACCCGGAAAGAGAAACTGCTGAGGCTTCTCGGCCGATCGTCCGCGGCGCCTCACCAGCTTCGGGGACTACTGTCGGAGTAATGGGCCACGGGTAGGCCAACCCGAGCCCATAACCTTTCAAGACATCGGGGCAGGCTGCGCCCCTCAAGACCACAGGGCGAAGAGCCGCCTCCTGGGGAGTCTACGGCAAGGCGGCCGACTGCCCGCTCATGGCCGAGTCCCAGGGGCGACTTCCAAGAGAAGCCGGCTTTGGGGAGTCGCCGGCGACTCCAACAAACCGTGACCTCATCGAGGGGGACGGGGCAGGGGCGTAGCTACAATGAAGCCCACTCCCCGCCCCTTACCAAGGGCAGGCATGGCTACAGGGCACCGTTACTATGGAAGATCTCCCTGCGGCGTGGCACTGTTGCCCAGCCGGCCCTGACATCAGCATCACTGTACCTGGTCCTGCGCCCACGACAGCTTGTCTGTACGGCCTGGAGGCAGCGGGGCCCACCAGTCAGCGAGACCTCGGGAGACGGCGGGAGAACCGCCAGTCGGACCCGTCGGGAGTCGGCCCGGGGGAGTCGGCCGAGCCCTCCCCCGGGGCCCACGCGCCATTAATCAAGAAGAGATGGGGAGTGGCCACAGTGATCGCCCGCCAGGCGGCGGGGCTGTTGCCACGACCCCATGACCGAAGCTTGCGTCATCAGGAGCAGGCTACAGTAATCAGCCAGCCGGCAAGACCCGCCCGCGGTGGACGCGGCCTATCGGCTCCGTACCAGACCAGTCGGCGGGGCCCGCCGACTGCAGTCGGCGGAGAAGCCGGAGGTCAGAGGCACTGACGGCTGGGCCCACGCCCAGTCGAATTACCATTGTACCCCTGGGGAGTAGGCCTATATAAACCCCCCAGGGCACCCATGCAAAGGGGGGATCCCAGTAGTTCTATACCACACCAGATAGAGGGAGAGAGCTAGCCTTGCCCTCTCCCACCACCAGACCCAGCTCAAGGAGCAACCGTGTAAACACTTGACCATAGTGATCATGCGGAGACCCCGCAGAGCAGAAGTAGGGGTGTTATCTCCCCGGAGAGCCCCGAAGCTGGGTAAGATTCGCCGGCGTGCATGCCTTCGCCTCATCCCGTTTCCAGGCACCGGCGATGTTCTACTCGCCCCCACCATGATAAGCCATCCGTTGGCATATGTCGCACCAAACCCCCGACACGGGGAGGCACTGGCAAGCCTTCCCCCCGGCAGAGGGCCCGTGGTCGCCAAGGGTGCCACTAGCGTCCCCTTTGCCCCTTGGCATCGTCCTGGTTTCCAGGCGCCCCAACAGTCGTCGATGGCGGTGCAAGACAGGGCCCTCACCTGGCGATATGAAGCAAGGCCCGCGCCTATGAAGGTCTCCGCTCATGACACTCTCACGTAATAATGAGTGGGGCTATACATGCCCTGGAGTCTCCGGAGTGCCGCCCTCGGGCCTCGGGGGCTCCCGCCCACATCCTAGTGGAAGCACCATGCTCCACGCTGGCCGTCGACACTGTCCCCCAATGACTATGCTCACAGCTAGTGAAAGCACTTAGCTCCGCGCTGGTGGGAAGACAAGAAGACTAGCTAGGTGCTGGACGCGGCCATTTTCTTTTGACCTCTTTTCTGTAGCTCAAACTTGCAGCTTTTGATCTTCAATTTGAAGTTGCATTTCCATTGGCAATCATGGGGGGCATCCTTTCTCGTTCGTGTTGATTTTGTGAGTTTCTGGATTCGTGTTTTGTTTGAGATTCGTGTCCGCTATCTCCCCCCTTCCGAGCACCTCGCAAGCGGGGGCTGGTAGCGGTGTACACGCACTACGCGCGTGCCTCGTTATTACTGGTGCTCGCTTCTCGCGAGGCCCTCTCGGGTAGACCGGCGGACCCCTCAGGAAACCAAAACCTCGCGAGCTCATGAGGGGCTCCCCTCAGAAGGAATGCACATCCACAGCTGCCAAACCAGTTTGAAGCTCGACTGAACCAAAGTAAGTTACGGCAGCAAGCCCACAAGGGGTGTCGCGAGCACACAAAAGCGCTCTTTAAGCCTAGCTTAGGGAATAAAGTGGTAGTCTATTTACATGAGGGGCTCCCGCTCCCCAAAATGCTCTTACATTGTGAGGGGTCATACCCAAGCTTTTGCGTGCAGGTTCAAAATAAAGGAGCGCAGGCTCAGTTAGACATGTCGCTCGCCTCATCTCCTGAATCTCTTCCGGACAGGCTGCTAGCACCGTCGCTGTTGCTGTCTTCACCGCCATCAACCACGTCGCCCTCGTCCGCTGCGACCACCACCGCATCGTCATCAGAAGCAAACGCCCTAACTAGGGCATCCACATTGTCGTCCACCCAGTGCGCTAGGTTGTCCCGGATGACCTAGGCACCTGGGCAATGGCGTCATCAAAATCAAAGTCAGGACTGGTGTTCGGGAGATGGCTGAAGACGCGGGAGAATGCGCGCCCGAGGAGGCCCCGGCTCTTTTCGTCCACAAGCTCGCAAGCCCTCTCAGCTCGGTTCTCCAGGCGCGTCACGACATAGATGAAGAAGCGAAGATGGCCGATGTAGTCCTCGGCGTGTGGGTGAGGAGAGTGCTCATCGTAGATGGTACCAAGCGCCTGATTGGCCCTCGTCCTGAGGTCCCGAAGCATGGGAACATGCTCGCGCAGTAGCGTCTGCAAGCAAAGCGCCTCCTCCATGCTTTGTTGTGTGAAGGACTCGGTGTTGGCAACCCCTGCTAAAGAGAGAGCAGCTCGGCACGAGTGGAGGCCAGCTCAGCCTGCACTGAGATCAGGGCAGCTACGGTGGCTTTGTCGCGCTGTTCCGCCTCAGCCAGCTCTGACCTGAGGGCAGCGGTTCTACCCACAGCTTTGGCTTCCACGAGCCTCGGCTTCAGGTCATACCTACCAGCAAGATTCGCGCGAGCCTGGGCCACCCTGTAGTCGACCTCCTCCTGGGCCCTGGCCTCACGCACGCCGACAGCATTCTCTACTTGGGCGACTTGGTGCTCCCTCGTCTCCAAACGCACAAGCTCGAGGCTACGCTTTGTGGCCTCCAGCAACACTGCTTCCTCACGCCTCGAGATCTCCTCCTCGCTGGACGGTGCACCCTTCATCGACACCAAGGCAGCTCTGCGCGCCTCCATCTGCTGCTCCAGGGAGGCGTTCAAGGCCTGGAGCTCCCGCCTGCGCTCCTCGGCGGCTGCATGGCGATTGTCCGCCGAGGAGCGCAGGCGGGAGCTCCAGGCCTTGAACGCCTCCCTGGCCTCCTCCAAGGCCCGGGCGCTGACCTCCCGTGAGGTTGCCAGGGATGCCTCGGCCTTCGCATTGGCATGCTCACGCTGGAGGCGCCCAAGGTTGATAGCCACCTTCAGATGATGCCACTCCTCCATAGCCGAAGACCCTTGGCTTCAAGGCGAGCGTCAACATCCATGAGTTCTCCGCCGAGTCGTCTAAGCACGCCCTTTGCCTCCTGAAGGAGATCGTGGCGGACGACACCCCGCTCGCGCGCAAACTTGCACATGCGACCAGGCCCATCCCCCATAGCACGGGTTGCCAAAGGGAACCGAAGCGGCTTGCTCCCTCCCAGCAGGGGGCTGGAGGCCGGCGATTCCCGGTCGCCGTCTGGGCCTTGGCGGGGGCCCGGATGGGTGAGGGCCCGTTGCTCAAAGAAGAAGCCAGGATGGAGGTCATCCAGCCGCCGTCCACGCCCAGGGGTGGAGCCCTTGTCACACCCCCCGCACCCCAGATTGGGCCGCGAAGGAAGGGCAGCAGGAGCGTGGGATCAAGGCACCAGGCCGGCACGCCCACCTCCCCCGCCGATCTAGCGCTGGGCGCGGCGGGCTGGCACGAGACACTCAGAGTCAACAGAGGGCCTGGGGTAGGAGGAGGTTGCTCTTCTGGAGATTTCCTCACCCTGGCGAAAGGGGCCTGAGAAACCACGATCAGAAGAGAAGATGGCACCTAAGAAATTACAAAGGTAAGGTACTCACTCGTCCATGGCAATATACTTGCTCTGCTACAATGGCGGGAAGGCATCACCGCTGCAGCTTGGAGACCCCTTCCTCTTGCAGAGCACATCGAAGTCCAGCCAAAGCTGGCCGAAGCCCGGGACGCGGCCACCAACGCTGGGCGCGGCTGGTGAGGCTCCTGAGGGGACGACCTCGGGAGTGCTGGGCTGAGGGGAGCCCTCGGGCTCTGCCTTAGGGTGACCCGTCGGGGTTTCATGGGCTTCAGCCTTAGGAGCAGTGGATCGTGTCGCCCCATCAACCGCCACCTTAGGGCGAAGGTCAAGAGCCTCGGGAGATGGCGCCTCGGGAGCCTCGAGCGGGGTCGGCACCACAACTGTCGCATCTCCAGCCCTCGGCAGCGCTCGCCCCCCCCCCCCCCCCCCCCCCCCCCCCCCCCCGCCCACTCCCGGGGCGAGCTCGGCACTAGTGGCAAGGAGGGGAAACACGCAGATAGGGTTCTCGCGAGGCCCTTCAAGGCCGACTGGACGCAGCCACCACTCGGTGAAAGGCGGCATCTGCCTCGCGAACTCCACCCTATTCGAGCAGCAGTACAAAAGACAACCCTCCTGCGGCATGTCGGCTGGCGAAGGGTCGCCCGTCAAGACCTCGAGCACCGTTCGTCGCGTCTGAGGCGGAAGCCCAGACTCATGGAGCCTCATACGATCATTGTTGTCGGACAAGGCCCACATCGGTCAAGAATGGCACTGGAGTGGAGCGACGCGGCGTCGGAGGAACTCCTTCATCACCATGGGCGCAGTCACACCGAGATCTTTCAGCCTCTTCAACCGGAGCCAGACGAACGCAAGGCATGGGTCAGTGAGCCTCTCGTGGCCCCAACCGGACCTGGGGACGGCGGGCACCAAAGGGGGCGAGAGCAAGGGCTGAGCATGCCGACATCCACAAACACCCACCGTGTCCGAAACCCGCTCGCAGATGGCGGGAGCTCAAATTCAATCCCCGAGCCGGCCATCACAGCCATGGCCTGGAAGCTCAGGCATCCAGAGCATTGCCGAGGATCAGCCAGGTGCAGCGAGAAGAAATGGCGTAGTAGGGCCACAGAAGGGGCAATGCCCACCATGGCCTCGCAGAAAAAGGCGAAAACGGCGAGAAGCGCGACAGATTGGGGATCGAGGTGCAGCTGCCGGAGCACGGGTTCCGGCAAAACCGTCAAGGTTCGAACACTGGGGTGCACACGAAGATCTCCCCCTACCAATCCACGTCCTAGCTTCACTAAGATCTCAAGGACTAACTCGATGAACTCGCAACACAAGGGACACAAGATTTATACTGGTTCGGGCCACCGTTGTGGTGTAATACCCTACTCCAGTGTGGTGATGGTGGATTACCTCTTGGGCTGAGGATGAACAGTACAAGGGGAAGAACAGCCTCCTGAGGAGAGGTGTTCTTGTGCGTGGTGAGTATGTGGGTGAACCCAATGATTTCAAGAATAGTTGCCTCCTACTGTGGTGGCTAATCCTATTTATAGAGGCCCTGGTCCTCTCCCCAAATATTGAGTGGGAAGGTAGCCAACAACGGCCAATTTCGAAAGGGGAAAGCTAGTACAGCTTATCCTGACAAAAGCAGTCTTCGCCTGCCAAAGGCTCTGGTGGTGACGCCGTCTTGGGCTCCACGGTGACCTCTTCCGTCCTGCTGGTCTTGGTCTCGTTGCACCGATATGGAAACCTTTGCTTGACGCCTTGGTACTCTGCGTCTGCGCTTGCCTTCTTAGCACCAAAGAGGAAACAAGGACATTGTGCATGCTGGCGCCCACCTGGCGCCCGCCTGGTCTCGATCGTCATGGCGCGCGTCATTGGAACCTCACGAGGTTTGCCTGGCCTTGATCTCTCCGCCCCTCGCGAGCCAGCCTGGTGAGGCCGCTCCTGAGGAGGTATTGCGTCGTCCGCCTCGTGAGGCTTGGCCCCTTGTGAGGGTCTTCAGTGCTTGTTGGTGAAGATGGGTCGTACGGGCCCGCTCGCAGAGCCACGCCGTGGGCCGCAGGCAGGCAAGTCTGGGGACCCCCGTTCCCAGAACGCTGATAGCAGCCCCCGGGCCCAAGGCGCGCTCGGGCTTGGCTTCAAGGCGGAGCCAAGGGGCAAGTGCGGAGCGCCGCGGGCCCCAATAGCCTGCGACCTTGGTCGACGCATGGCGGTTGATTGGACGTGGGCGTCTCCGCTTCCCCACGCAGCCTCGGCAACTGCCCGACTTGTCTAGTCCCTGTGACATGCAAGGAAAAACCATCATTACCTGTGATCGTGGGGGCGCTGGTTGGCCTTCTTCTGCTATAAATGGGGAGGGGGCAGATCCCCCGTCGCCCATCCCTTCCCATTCCGCTCACTTCTCCCTTTCCTCCATCGCCAGTTGCGACACCAATGGCACCGTCGAAGAGGTTCTCCGCCGCGGAGGAAGGGGAAGGCCCCTCGCGAGGGGCCTGGCTCTCCGATGCCCAAGCGTGGACGCGGTCGTCCTCGCAAGCACACTGCAACCCCCGTTGCGGCCTCGCGCAGCCGTGGCAGTGCCGTTTCGCGTGGCCGGGGTCGCCTCGGTCGTGGCAGTCCTGTTCATGAAGGGAGACGTGTTGTGGTCGCGCGGCCTCCCCGGCCGTGCTTCCACTTGGCGGAGGTGCTGCCGGAGTTCGTCGCCTGGTCGGAGAACCCGACCGGCAACTGGCTTTAGCTCCCGCGCTTCTTCACTGACGAGCTGCCGACCATAGGTCTAGGCAGGCTCTGGCTGCAGGCGGACGGCTGCTGCAGCATGGCTTCTTGGGTCGCGGTCGAGGTCTCCGCCGCGGGCAACATAGCCCTGGCCCGCGGCTGGCAGACATTTGCCCGCGCGCGCGGCCTGGGCAGGCGGTGCACCCTTCATTTCAAGTATGACAGTAACGCGACCCTGTACGCGAGGGTGTTTGGAGAGGATGGTCGCCGCGCCAGGTGCTGCCCCAGGTCAACGACAGCGAGGAGGTGCTCGGTCTTGGCGATGGTCGTGATGAGGATGAGGGGAAACCGCCCTTGGGGCCGACCATGTCTCGTCCAGCTACGGCGACTCTTCCTCTGGCGACAGCTCCAGCAGCGGCGGTTACGACCAGCCGCCACACCGCCGCGCCCACTTCGAAGGCGGCAGTGGGTCGTCTCGTTGCCGTGTCTCCGTGAAGCACGAGGAGGGGTCTGGCTGAGCTCAGGATGGCGCCAAAGGCCCGCCCTCACGGATCGTTGTAGGGGCATGCGCCACTTTCATTTTGTTCTTCCTTTCCTTCCTGCATCCAAAAGAAACCAGAATGGGCTCCGGAGGGGCGTGTATCAAACTATGATCTCAACCATTATGCTATGTTTGTTGCTTCTGTGTTGTGTCGTTATTTTGTGAAGAGGTAACTTAGCTTGACTTGCTCAGAGTAGCCTCCTCCTCACGAGGCGCTTGATTCTTGGTGCCCGCCGAGGCCTCGTTGGCCTGGTAGGCGCTTAGGAACTGCAAAAAATTTGTTAAGAGGCTAATCGTTCACCCGAGCCTTGGTCACAGGCGCTGCCGGCCTTGACCCAGCGCTTCGTATCGCGGTACCCGTGGGGCACATATTAGGAGAGGTGCACCAGCTTGTGGGCTCGAACGAGGGTGCCTCGTGAAAAACAGATGAAAGGCAGAAAAGGAAGAACGCTTACGAGGGCACCCGTCCAGCCCCCTCACAAGGAATGCGAGAGAGAGAGAGCAGGTCAAACCTGAGCCGGAAACAGCGATAAAATGCGACAGCCCCAAATCAGCAAAGAACTCCAGAAGCAAATTTCAATAGAAAGAGGGAGAGCCAACTTCGAAAAGCAAATGAAAAGCCACGTCTGGCACCTAATCTAGTCTTCAAGTCTTCTCACCAGTGCGGAGCTAAGTGCTTCCACTTGGATGTGGGAGGGAGCCCTCGAGGCCTGAGGGTGGCACTCCTGAGACTCCGGGGCGTGTACAGCACCACTCATTATTACGCGAGAGTGTCACGGGCGCCGATTCTTCATAGGCACGGGGCCTTGCTTCACACGCGCTGGGCCTTGCTTCATGGGTAGAACTTCCGGAGGTGCTGGATGTTCCAGGCGTTCTAGATGGGTACCCCGTCCTATGTCTCCAGGCGCACGGCGCTAGGCCTGGAGACATGGACGACCTTGAACGGGCCCTCCCACATGGGTGAGAGCTTATGCAGCCCTTCCCTGGAGAGCACCCACCTCAGGACGAGGTCACCCACCTCGAGCATCCTGGAGCAGACGCTGCGACAGTGGTACCGCCGTAGCGCCTACTGGTACCTTGCCGCCTGTAGTGCAGCTTCGCGGAAGCATTCCTCCCCCAGCACGAGGTCCATCCTCCACGCAGCGTCCTGCTACGTCTCATCAAACGCCAGGACCCGTGCGGAGCGATGCATGACCTCGTGAGGGAGAACCGCTTCTGCTCCGTAGACGAGGAAGAATGGGTTCTCGCCCGTTGGCTTGGTGGCGGTGGTGCGGATGGACCACAGCATGGACTGGAGCTCGTCGTGCCAGCCCCTGCCACGGGCTTTGAGCTTCCTCTTGAAGGTCCTGGTCTTGAGGCCTCTCAGGACCTCTGCATTGGCGCGTTCGGCTTGACCATTGCTCCGGGGGTGTGCTACCGAACGTAGCAGATCTGCGTTCCAAGGTTAGCATAGTACGTTTTGAAGAGATTACTGGTAAACTGAGAACCATTATCGGTGATGATGCGGTTGGGGGCCCCGAAACGGCTCACGAGACCCTTGATGAACTTGACCGCAAAGCCAGCTGGGATGGTGCGGACGGCTTCCACCTCCGCCCACTTAGTGAACTTGTCAATGGCGACATAGAGGTATCGATAGCCCCCAGGCGCC
This sequence comes from Triticum urartu, assembly GCF_003073215.2. Lineage (NCBI taxonomy): Eukaryota > Viridiplantae > Streptophyta > Magnoliopsida > Poales > Poaceae > Triticum > Triticum urartu. Next base: position 103,938,066 of record NC_053024.1, read on the forward strand.
CGAGGGAACGGGCCCAGGATATCCAGTCCCCAGACTGCGAACGGCCATGAGAGTGGAATGGTCTGGAGGCCCTGAGCTGGCTGATGGATCTGCTTGGCATGGAATTGGCTGGCCTCGCAGGACTTCACCAGCTCAGCTGCGTCGTTGACCGTCGTAGGCCAGTAGAATCCACTGCGGAATGCCTTGCCGACGAGGGTTCGCGACGATGACTGGTGCCCACAGTCCCCGCCGTGTATGTCGGCTAGCAGCTCCTTCCCCTGTTCCCTGGAGATGCAATGCAGTGAAACGTCCTTTGGTCGCTTCCTGTACAACTCACCGTCCTAGATGTTGTATGTTGTGGCTTGTCGGGCCACACGCTCCGCGTCCTCCTCCTTCTCTGGCAGTGTACCTTGCATCAGGTATTCCTTGAGTTCCTTGGTCTAGCATCCTTCCTGGGGCTCGAGCGCCAAGAGTAGACGCACTCTCGAAGTCGGGCCACAGGCTGGGACTCCTGTGGCAGGTGGCTGTGGGAGCTCCTCCCAAGGCTACGCAGTCCTTGAAAGTGGTGGTGTCGCCGATGGCTTGAAGAGCCGCTCCTTGAAGACGCCAGGCTCTTGGGGCTGTCACTTGGATGCCCTTCTGGCAATGTCGTCAGCTTCCTTGTTGGTGCCACGGGGCACGTGCTGCAACTCCAGGCACAGGAACTGCTTCCCATCTTGCGCACCTCCGTGAGGTATGCTTCCATGTGCTCGTCCTTCGGCTCGTATACCTTGTAGGAGAAGTTGATGAGGAGTTGCGAGTCGCCCCTAACGATGAGGTGCTTCACCCCCAGTGCCGCCGCAGCCTTCAGGCCAGCTATGAGGCCTTCGTATTCTACAATGTTGTTGGAGACCTTCTCGCCTTGCTGGAGGCAGAGATTCACGGCATAATAGAGCTTGTCCTGAGTAGGCTAGATGAGCACCGCTCCAGCCCCCGCACCTTGGCGCGCGAAAGCACCATCGAAATACATGACCCAGCCGTCGGGTGCCTCGGTTCCTGGCAAGAGGGATCGGTCCTCGCCTATTTCAAGCCCTGGGGTGTCCGTCCATTCTTCCACAAAATCGGCGAGCGCGGCCCCCTTGATGACCCTGGTTGTGCTGAACTCCAACTGAAATGCCTAAAGCTCGATGTTCCACTCGGTGACCCTCCCGGCGGAGTTGGGGCTCCTGAGCACCTCTCCAGTGGGTAGGCCGAGACGACCTTGATGGGGTGGCCTTGGAACTAGTGCCGCAACTTGCGCGAGGCCACCAAGAGCGCAAGTAGGAGCTTTTGAGGCATGGGGTACCGTGCTCTTGCATCCCGCAACACCGTGCTGACGAAGTATACCGGGTGCTCGACGAGGGTAGGCGCATTGATAAGGCTTGTGCCTTTCGGGAGTTGGGGTGCCTCCTGAGGTGGTGGAGCCCCCAATGCTTGATCGCTTGTCGGGGCCTTTGCGGGTTTGGGGGCGTCGTCCTGCTGCGTTTGATCCTCTGCTGTCACTGCTGCGGCCCTTGTGGCGCCCTCCTGGTCTTGTGTCATCCCTGCTGGGGAAGTAGCTCGCCACGATACGCCCTTGGCCTGGCGTTCTTCCCGAACCTCCACTAGAGCCACGCTGGTGGAGTAGGGAGTGGCGGCAAGATAAAGCACTAGGGGCTCGAGAGGTCGCGGTGCAACCATCACTGGAGGGCTGGTCAGGTATCTCTTGAGGTCTTGAAATGCTCGGTCGGCCTCCGGGGTCCACTTGAATGGGCCCTTCTTCTTTATCATCTTGAAGAAGGGTAGGGCACGCTCCCCCAGCTTGGAAATAAAGCGTCCCAACATAGTCACCCGTCCAGCAAGCTTCTGCATTTCCTTGAGGGTTTGTGGTGGACTCATGTCTTCAATGGCCTTGACCTTCTCTGGGTTGGCCTCGATCCCCCTGTGGGACACAAGGAAGCCCAGCAGCTTGCCGGAGGGGATGCCAAACACTCACTTCTCCGGGTTGAGCCGCAAGTCCACCTAGCGGAGGCTTTGAAAGGTCTCCTCCAGGTCTTGGATCAAGGTCCTCGCCTCCCGAGACTTCACCATGATGTCGTCGACGTAGGCTTCAGCGTTCCTCCTGAGCTGCCGACCCAAGGCGATGTGCATGAGCCACTGGAAGGTCGCGCATGTGTTGCATAGTCCGAAAGGCATGCAAGTGTAGCAGTACACCCCACACGGGGTCAGGAAGGCTGTCTTCTCCACATCTTATACCGCCATCTTGATCTGGTGATATCTTGAGAACGCATCCAGGAAGCACAGCAAGTCGCACTCGGCAGTGGAGTCGACGATCTGGTCGATTCGCGAAAGCGGGAACAGATCTTGGGGGCAAGCCTTGTTGAGGTTGGTGAAGTCGACGCACATCCGCTCCTTCCCGCCTTTCTTGGGGACGACGACGGGGTTTGCCAGCCACTCGGGGTACTGGACCTCGCGAATGACACCCGCAGCCTCCAACTTGCGGGTTTCTTGGATGATGAAAGCTTGCTTCTCCGTGGACTGCCGCCTTGCCTTCTGCTTCATGGGGCGTACGTTGGGGCACACCTTTAGGTGGTGCTCTATCACCCCTCTTGGGACCCCCACCAGCTGATCGGGCTCCCAAGCGAACACTTCCTTGTTTGAGCGCAAGAACTTCACCAATGCCTCCTCCTGACCAGGCTCGAGGTTGGCGCCTATGGTAAAGGCTGCCCCTGAGGACTCGTCCTCCTCGACTGGCACTCGCTTGGTTTCTGCCTTGTCCTGAGTGAAAAACCGCTTCTTCTTGGTTGGTGCGGCCCCCTTGGCCTTGGAGGTATCCGCGTCGGTGGGCCGCGCTATTGCGGCGGTCTTGAGGGCGAGCTTGAGCGTCATCAAGGCTTCCTTGGTATCCCCCTTGATGGTGAGGACACCCTTGCTCCCCGGCATCTTCATGAGGTTGTAGGCCGGATGGGTCGCCACCATGAACTGAGCCAGGGCCGGGTACCCGAGGATGGCGTTGTACGGGAGGCCGATGTGGGCGATGTCGAAGTCGATGAGGTCGATGGGGTAATTTTCGTGCATGCCGAAGGTCACGGGGAGGCGGATCTGCCCCAGGGAGCGGGCGGAGCCTCCACCAACCCCTGAGAAAGGCTTGCTAGGGCAGAGCCGCTCGAGCGGTACGTGAAGAAGGCTGAAGGCCTCGATGGAGAGCATGTTGAGGCCGGCGCCGCCATTGATGAGCGTCTTGGTGATGGACATGTGGCAGACGGTGGGCGTGCAAAGCATTGGGAGCGCACCTAAGCCGACAGTGGAGGCGACATGATCCCTGAGTCGAAGGTGAGGTCGGCCTCGGGCGCGGCCCAGCCCGGCGGAGCCCCGGGCACTTGGAATTGTGCCGATCTGGCGAAAGAACGGCTTGATGTGATGATTTGAGGTGGTGCTTGTGAGCCACCGAGGAGGGCCGCAACCGCGTGGTGCGCCGGCGCTGCGTAGCGCGCGACGAAGAGGCCGCGCAACTCCTCCCAAGATGCCACCGTGGATCCGGGGAGGTTGAGCAGCCAGGTGCGCGGTGCGCCAGTGAGGGCCATAGGGAGCCAGTTGGTCATGACCTTGTTGTCGCCCCGGCCTTAAGGGTGGCCTCCTCATACACCAGGCGGAAATTCGTCGGGTCTGACGCACTGTCGTAGTGCGGCGGCATCTCCGGCTTGAACTTGGGTGGCCATTGCACCTGCCGCAAGTCGGGCGCAAGGGCTCGGAGCCCCCGAGCGCCACTGTGGGCATCCGTAGATCCAGCCAGCCATGGGGAATGGGCGCAGAGATGGTGGAGCACGAACCGACGGAAGGAAAACCCCGGCACACCCCTACCTGGCGTGCCAAATGTCGGATCACGGGTTCTAGTAAAACCCTCAAGGTTCAAACATTGGGGTGCGTGTGAAGATCTCCCCCTACCGATCCATGTCCTAGCTTCGCTAAGATCTCAAGGACTAGCTCGATGAACTCGAAACACAAGGGACACAAGATTTATACTGGTTAAGGCCACCGTTGTGGTGTAATACCCTACTCAAGTGTGGTGGTGGTGGATTGCCTCTTGGGCTGAGGATGAACAGTACAAGGGGAAGAACATCCTCCTGAGGAGAGGTGTTCTTGTGTGTGGTGAGTATGTGGGTGAACTAAATGAGTTCGAGACCAATTGCCTCCTACCGTGGTGGCTAATCTATTTATAGAGGCCCTGGTCCTCTCCCCAAATATTGAGCGGGAAGGGAGCCAACAACGGCCAATTTCGAAAGGGGGCAGCTAGTACAGCTTATCCTAACAAAAGCAATCTTCGCCTGCCAAAGGCTCTGGTGGTGACGCCGTCTTGGGCTCCATGGTGACCTCCATCCTGTTGTCCTGCTGGTCTTGGTCTTGTTTCACTGACATGGAAACCTTTGCTTGACGCCTCGGTACTCTGTGTCTGCACTTGCGTTCTTAGCACCAAAGAGGAAACGAGGACACTGTGCACGCTGGCGCCCGCCTGGTCTCAATTGTCATGGCTCACGTCATTGGAACCTCACGAGGTTTGCCTGGCCTTGATCTCTCCGCCCCTCGCGAGCCAGCCTGGGGAGGCCGCTCCTGAGGAGGTCTTGCGTCATCCGCCTCGCGAGGCTTGGCCCCTCGCGAGGGTCTTGAGTGCTTGTTGGTGAAGATGGGCCGTACGGGCCCGCTCATAGAGCCACGCCGTGGGCCGCAAGCAGGCAAGTCTGGGGACCCCCATTCCCAGAACACCGACAGCAGCATATGGATCTGATAGTGGGCAGCACGGCGTTGAAGAAGGCAGAGAAAGGAGGAACCAGGCCGGCCCAGAGGGTGTCAATAAAGAATTGAACCTCGGTGGGTGTCCTATCAACAGAGGCGCGGGACGCAGGCCAGGACACCATCTCCCCCCATTCGTTGAAGCCGGCGGCGAGCGCTGGGCGGACCTTGTCCATGGCTTCCTAGTTAAGCACCAACGACCGACCAACGGCAGGTTCAATGGCCGGAGGTGGCTCGGCTGAAGATTGGGACTTCTTCCCCTTCTCCGTTTGACTCGGTGCCATGGCGACGGGGAGGGCCGAGCTCAGGTCGGATTGGGAGAGGAGGTTATTGTTTAGGAAGACGGAAGAGTCAAGGAAGTGTGTCACCAACAATGAGGGCATAACTATGTAGGTCACAGTGGCCGCCTAGCCAGGCGGATATCAAGACCGCGTGGGGAAACGGGGACGCCCACGTCCCGTCAATCTCCACGCGTCAACCGAGGTTGCAGGCTGTTGGGGCCTGCGGCGCTCCGCACTGGCCCCTTGGCTTCGCCTCTAAGCCAAATCTGAGCGCACCTTGGGCCCGGGGGCTACTATCGGCGTCCTGGGAATGAGGGTCCCCAGACTTGCCTGCCTGTGGCCCACGGCGTGGCTCCACTAGCGGCCCTGTACGGCCCATCTTCATCAGCGAACACTCAAGACCCGCGCGAGGGGCCAAGCCTCGTGAGGCAGACGATGCAAGACCTCCTCGGGGGCGGCCTCACCAGGCTGGCTCGCGAGGGGCACCTTGCGAGATCCCTGTGACGCAAGCATGACGACCACGGCCAGGCGGGCGCCAGCACGCGCAGTATACTTGTTTCCTCTTTGGTGCTAAAGGGGCAAGCACAGGAGAGGATTCCCGAGGCATCATGCAAAGGTTTTCATATCGGTGCAACAAGACCAAGACCAGCAGGACGGTAGGACGGAGGTCAACATGGAGCCCAAGATGGCGTCACTACCAGAACCTTTGGCAGGCGAAGACCACCTTTAGTCAGGATAACGTGTACTAGTTGTCTCCATTCAAATTTGGCCGTTGTTGGATCCCTTCCCGCCTACATTTGGGAAGAGGACTAGGGCCTCTATAAATAGGAGTAGCCACCACAGTAGGAGGCAACTCATCTTGGATCAGATCCATTCCATCGTCACACACACAAGCTCACCGAGCTCAAGAACACCTCTCCTCAGGAGGTTGTTCTTCCCTTGTACTCATTCATCCTCAGCCCAAGAGGCAATCCACCACACCACACTGGAGTAGGGTATTACACCACATCGGTGGCTGTCGGTGTCAAAACCGGCGGATCTCGGGTAGGGGGTCCCAAACTGTGCGTCTAGGCCAGATGGTAATAGGAGGCAAGGGACACGAAGTTTTACCCAGGTTCGGGCCCTCTTGATGGAGGTAAAACCCTATGTCCTGCTTGATTAATATCGAAGATATGGGTATTACAAGAGTAGATCTACCACGAGATCAGAGAGGCTAAACCCTAGAAGCTAGCCTATGGTATGATTGTATGTTGTGATTTGTTGTCCTATGGACTAAAACCCTCCGGTTTATATAGACACCGGAGAGGGTTAGGGTTACACAAGGTCGGTTACAAAGGAGGAGATATACATATACGTATTGCCTAGCTTGCCTTCCACGCCAAGTAGAGTCCCATCCGGACACGAGACGAAGTCTTCAATCTTGTATCTTCATAGTCTAATAGTCCGGCCAATGGAGATAGTCCGGCTGTCCAGAGACCCCCTAATCCAGGACTCCCTCAGTAGCCCCTGAACCAGGCTTCAATGACGACGAGTCCGGCATGCAGTTTTCTTTGGCATTGCAAGGAGGGTTCCTTCTCCGAATACATTACAGAAGAAGTTGAATACGAGGATAGTGTCCGACCCTTTCTATCCACGACTTCTTCCTCCTCTGCTCATCCGCTCCCGCATACTCGAGCTCTAGCGCCCAAGCCCTCACTTCCATCTCAACCTTCTCCAACCATGTCCGGAGCGGGAGGCAAGTGGATGGTCTCCTTCATCACGGAGGGAGACATCAAGAAACTGCGGAGAGCCGGATACCTGCACGACGATATCGCGCACCGGCTCCCGGATGAGGGACAGCTCATCCCCACCCCAGATCCCCATGAGAGGGTGGTATTCCTCACCCATTTCCTCCGCGGACTGGGATTCCCTCTCCATCCCTTCGTCCGAGGACTCATGTTTTATTACGGCCTGGATTTCCACGATCTGGCCCCGAACTTCATCCTCAACATCTCGGCATTCATCGTCATGTGCGAGGCCTTCCTCCGCATCAAGCCCTACTTCGGCTTATGGCTGAAGACCTTCAATGTCAAGCCGAAGGTAGTGAGCGGCCGCCAGGCGGAGTGCGGAGGCTCCATGGTCGGCAAGATGCCCAACATCACATGGCTCGAGGGCACCTTCGTGGACACCATAAAGGGGTGGCAATCGGGGTGGTTCTATATCACCGAGCCGCGCGACCCCGCATGGGTAGTGGCCCCCGAGTTCCGATCTGGCATCCCCATGCGGCTCACCTCCTAGAAAGAGAAGGGCCTGTCCTAGGGTAATTCAAAAGAGCTGACCGGACTCTAGTCATGTATCCAGAACATGGTGGATAAGAAGCTCAAGCTTGTCAACATAGTCCAGGTTATGCTCGTTCGCCGGATACTCCCGTGCCAACAACGGGATTTTACCTTGTGGGAGTTCAATCCGGCGCAGCACCGAACTCTGAACAGGCTCTTCGACACGACTCATGAAGATGCCTGGAGGGTGCTGTTCAAGGGCGTCGTGGTCCCTCCCCCCATTACTGAGGATCGCGGATTCAGCGCGAGGCGCCACGCCAGTGTGGTAAGTTGTTTTGCCTTTCACGGGATACTTGTTTTCTATATAGATTGGCTCTGTGCTGGATCTAAACTCCTGTGCCGTTAACAGGACTAGCAGAAGATGGCCGGACAGATCGACTGTCCGGCTCCCTTGCCCGAAGGCCCCGCAGACGCTCTTCTGACGAAGATGCTGACTCCGGCCCCTTATAAGGTGCCGGAGAAGACCAAGAAGGCCAAGGGAGCTCGAAAGAGTTCCCGACGCCAGGCGTCGTCGGACTCACCGTCCGATGACTCTGCGGCGCACTCTTCCCCCGAAGATGAGGAAGAGGAAGAAGAGGCTCCCCCACCGACTGGGGGAGACAAGAAAAGGAAGGCCGCCCCAACTGGGGAGGCCGAAGGGTCCAAGAAGGGAAGGACTCTCCTTCCGAACAGCTCTACCGCCACCGATAAAAGTGAAGACGAGTGGTTGCCCAGGGGCAAGCCCCAGGGGAGATTGTAAGTGTTCGGATACCAAAGTAACCCATAGGATTCCTTTGTCGCATTGCTTTCCCTAACGCCAAACTCAATTGTGCAGGCCGCCCGGAGCCAATATCGAGGTATCCTCGGACGGCTCCCTGGGTGCGTCGGACATGGATAGGGATCCAGTCCCGACGGCCACCTCCCCTCATCCATCCGACGACACCGAGGTGCTGTCTCAAGAGGCACTGGATCGGGGGGGACAGTCCCGGAGGTGCCGCAAGGCGACCTTCCGGACTCCGGGAGCCGAGGGGACGGGGTCCCCGAGAGCTCCGAGTTCGGCCCTCAGCCGAACACTGCGTCGGACCCTCCAACGGCCCCGAGCTCGGGTAGGCAGTCCCCTTCTAAGGAGGGTGAGACGCCTGTGCCGGTGACCTCTATCCATCCAGAGGCGCCGGACACTATGTTGGAAGCGCTTCGCAGCGCTTCCATCAAGGAGGAGCACCGCACTATCATGAGTGCGGTGATCCAGAAGGTTCAGTCCGCCAAGAACGGATTGACTGAAGCCTGTACTAGCCTTCTAACAGGCTTCGAGGTAAGTGTTTTAAAATGTAGTAGAAATATTACCGCATAGACAGTAGCCCCTGATGCTGTGTTCGGTGTTCACAAAGAAAAGCCGAACAGAGGATCAAATAACATCGCAGGAGTCTAATATAAGTATGTCAATATGCATATGCAGGCTTCGCTGCTGGCGTCCGCCGAACTGACTGCGGAGGTCGCCGTACTGAAGGAGGCCCTCGAGGGGTCCCAAAAAGAGCTCGGCCTTGCTAAGAGGAAGCTCGAGGAGAACAAGGGTAAGTAATACCCCGTCTATAGATGAGAAAAAGGACACGATTGCTAAATGACAGGATCATTGTATGTTTGCCAGGGGCCACGACCGAGGTGGCGACCCTGAAGCAAGTGTTGTCCCAGGCCGAAGAGAAGGTGGACCAGGAGCGCACCGAGCGAGAGAGGCACGAGGCTCGGGTGGGAGAGGTGCAGCAAGAGCTCCAAGGTCTCGTGACGAAGCACGAGGCGTTGGAGCTTGACTTGAAGATGCGAGAGTCTGAGCTTGCCGCGGCCCGTGAGAGCGCGAAGAGTGCCAAGGCCGAGGCCCAAAAGGCCCTTCAGGAGATCGACGTGATGAAGAAGATAGCGGCGGGTAAGGCTTTCTATATGCAAAGCAAGCATGTAAAAGTAATTTACCGATTACTTACCCGAATCCGGAGCTCTTCAGGAGCATTCGCAGATTTTCCCCGCAGTGTGTCAGATGCCGCACAATTTTATCAGGCCGAGGATGGAAGCTCGACGGAGAAGCTGTTTTGGTCTCAGTATGCTGAGGCCGAACATCCGGTGCCGATGAGTGACCAACTGAAGCAGATGGCTGAGCTACATAAGGCGGCCGATCAGGCCATCAAGGGCTTCATAGTCCGGTTGTGGCCTGGCGATGCCCTTCCGAACAGCTTCTTTGGCCTGGTGAGGCGGCTTGTGGATGCCTGCCCACGGCTGGAGGTCGTCAAGCGATCCGTCTGCATTGAAGGTGCACGCCGGGCCTTCTCCCGTGTAAAAACGCAGTGGGTCAAGCTAGACGCCGTGAAGCTGATCAAGGAGGGGCCGCCGGAGGGCAAGGAGCACCGCCACCCTGAGATGTACTACGAGGGTGTTCTGCCGGGCGCCCGTCTTATCGCGGATGAGTGTTCGCAAAATGTAATATTTGAATGAGACTTGCTTGTTTTGTCCTGTATGTATGAAAACTTGTATCGTTTTCACTATGCAACGCTTGTGTGAATTTAAAATATTACCTTCTGTTTGGATGTTTATCCAATCTGAGAGATGGCTAGTCCTCGGCTTCTGCCCCCATGCCACGAGTGCCAGGGTGTTCGGGATAAACCTGAGCACTCTTGTTCCCATGTTTGGGTCCATCGAGGGAGGTGCTCAGCACAACGAACAAGGCAACCGGACTAATAATGCTTCATCACTCTCACTTAGCCATAGAATTCTATAATTTTAAATTTCGGCGAAGCCCCTGGTATTCAGAAGGACGAATTTGGGGCGCGATACACGCCTGTAAGCCCGACGGAGCCGGCCCCTCGCCCTAAGAGGCATAAGTCTTTGGGACTCGAAAAACCTCGCCAAAAAGCGACCAGTCTCTCGCCTTATCATGACAGTCAGTTTTAGCTTTCTCTACTGAGGTGCTCGGCCCGGCAGAACCGGGGCACAATCGCAGTAGTTCTCCTAGCGCTACCTTAGCCGATAGAGCGGAACGTAAGGTACCAAAACATAGGAGCCGGGCAAACCCAACATTTGACCAAAGACATGATTCGGAGCTGATGCATATAATGCTATAAGTTCGGGGTGCCGCACTTGTGAAAGTGTTTGGACTTTTCACACCATATTGTGGGAACGTAAGCCCCTGGTGCATTGGCCGTACCAGAGTGTACGGTTGCTAGGCGTCATTAATGAACACATAGATATGTATACATATAACAAAAATGCAAAAATAGTCGTAATGTCATGCATTGTATAATAAAAAATTGCATTAAAGTAGAGTGATACAGATAGTCTAATGAGCAAAAGAGTAGGACTATGTCCCTTCCAAGGGCGAGCTGAGGAATTATGTGAAATCTGTAATCCACCTGGGAATTCCATAGTCGTCGGCCTCCTTGGTTGCTGTATCATGTGTTCGGCAATAGAGCTACCGGACAGTGTTTCCAGAGATTGAAGTCCTGAAAGAAAAAGGAAAATGACCAAACGGGAAGCCCCTGGTGCGGTTTAGGCCGCGTTTTGGGACGTGCCATAGTTGTGCCTCCCCCTCCCCATCTGTGCCCATGGTATTTTTAATGCGTAATGATGTACGCGTGGCACGAACAACGTCGTTGGGCTGGGATTGGGGTGGCCGCCGTATTGCTACGTGAGCTCAGATCGCGCCAGGCGATCTATTTGCCGATTGCCCCGAGCGCGCTTGAAGGTGTCCGGGCTTTGAAACGCCGAACTGGTAGATTGCCTTGAGAGGCTGCTTTGCGCTTCTGCTGCGAGGGTCGCGGTGTGCTCCTCTGTTCGGAGAGAGCGCTCTGTGTTTTCATTGACTGTAATAACTCCGCGAGGTCCTGGCATCTTGAGCTTGAGGTATGCATAATGTGGTACTGCATTGAATCTAGCGAATGTGGTTCGTCCGAGCAGTGTGTGATAACCACTGCGGAACGGGACTATATCGAAGATTAACTCTTCGCTTCGGAAGTTATCCGGGGATCCGAAGACCACTTCCAGTGTAATTGAGCCTGTGTAGTGGGCCTCTACGCCTGGAATGACGCCTTTAAAGGTCGTCTTTGCGGGTTTGATCCTTGAGGGGTCTATACCCATTTTGCACACTGTGTCCTGATAAAGCAGGTTCAGGCTGCTGCCGCCGTCCATGAGGACTCGAGTGAGTTGAAATCCGTCGATGATTGGGTCTAGGACCAGTGCGGCGAATCTGCCATGACGGATACTAGTGGGGTGGTCCCTGTGATCGAAGGTGATCAGACAGGAGGACCAAGGGTTGAACTTCGGGGCGACTGGCTCCAGCGCATATACGTCCCTGAGCGCACGCTTCCGCTCCCTCTTGGGGATGTGGGTTGCATATATCATGTTCACCGTCCGCACTTGCGGGGGAAACCTCTTCTGTCCTCCGATGTGCGGCTGGCGGGGTTCTTCCTCGTCATCGCTATGCGGCCCCTTGTCCTTGTTTTCGTCGATTAACTTGACGTCCTGCTTGAACACCCAACAATCCCTGTTGGTGTGATTGGCTGGCTTGTCTGGGGTGCCATGTATTTGACACGAGCGATCGAGTATACGGTCCAAGCTGGACGGACCGGCGTACTTTGTTTGAATGGCTTTTTCCGCTGACCGGGTTTAGAGCCTTTGAATCCGGCATTGACTGTCGTATCCTCAGTACTTTCACAGTTAATGCGGCGCTTATGCTTGTTGCGACGTGACCTGCTGTTGCCGTCCTTGGTATCTGAGGTACCATGGTTCTTTGATATGTTGTTACTGCGAGCCAACCAGCTGTCTTCTCTCGCACAAAAGCGGGTCATGAGCGTCGTGAGGGCTGCCATAGATTTCGGCTTTTCCTGACCAAGGTGCCGGGCTAGCCACTCGTCTCGGATGTTGTGCTTGAAAGCCGCTAAGGCCTCCGCATCCGGACAGTCGACGAATTGGTTTTTCTTTGTAAGGAACCGAGTCCAGAATTGCCTGGCCGGCTCTTCTGGCTGCTGAATTATGTGGCTCAAGTCATCGGCGTCTGGTGGTCGCACATAAGTGCCCTGAAAGTTGTCGAGGAATGCGGCTTCCAGATCTTCCCAACAACTAATGGAGTCCGCTGGCAAGCTATTAAGCCAATGCCGTGCTGGTCCTTTGAGTTTTAGTGGGAGGTACTTGATGGCATGTAATTCATCACCGCGGGCCATGTGGATGTGGAGGAGGAAGTCCTCAATCCATAACGCGGGATCTGTTGTGCCGTCGTATGATTCAATGTTTACAGGTTTGAAACCTTCTGGGAATTGATGTTCCATTACTTCGCCTGTGAAGCATAAGGGGTGTGCGGCGCCTCTGTATTGGGCTATATCACGGCGCAGCTCGTATGGGTCCTGCCCGCTGTGTTCGGCCCAGCCGGATTTTCTTTTACTGTATCCGGCGTGACGTTTACCGTCTCGTAGAGTGGTGCGCCCTCGTGATCCGTAGATCGATCTTGAGTGCTTTGCTTTTTCTTCCAATATGTCTCACAAGTCTGGCGTATCTCCCCATGCCTTTTTATTTGGATGGCGTTGGGGTGGAGGCTGAGCTTTCGACAAGAATGCCTCTCTATCGCGGCCACGAGGTGGCCGGTCAACCGTATCATACGCTTCTTCCTCCAGTCGGGGTAGTAACCTGCGCCTTGGGTAACTCTTGGAGGGGCGCTCGAGTTTATATTCCACGGCTACGAGGACTTCAGTCCATTTGTCAGCTAGCAGATCTTGACCAGCTTGAAGCTGTTGCTGCTTTTTCTTCAGGCTATTTGCCGTGGCCATAAGCCTGCGCTTGAAGCGCTCTTGTTCGACGGGATCCTCTGGTACGGCGAATTCATCATCACCGAGACTTGCCTCGTCTTCGGAGGGGGGCATGTAATTGTCATCCTCCTCCTCTCTGCCAGCCGCTCTCTCAAGAGAGCTGGCACCTTCATCCTCCTGATCTAACTCTTGTTGGAGGGGGTTTTCGTTGTCTTTGGCGCTATCCGGAGTGTTATTATCTCCTCCGCCGGTATCACCACTTTTGCTTTGGCGGGACTTAGAGCGGCGCCGCTGATGTCGGCACTTGGGTTCCTTCTTGGAGGGGTCATCCTCCGCTATCTCGTCGCCGTTGCCTTCATTGGGTGTATCCACCATGTATATGTCGTACGACGAGGTGGCTTTCCAGTGCCCTATAGGTGCTGGTTCATGTTCGTCTCCTACATCGTCGTCCAAACCGTCGATGTCTTCGGAGTCGAAGTCGATCATGTCGGTTAAATCATCGATAGTGGCTACAAAGTGGGTGGTGGGTGGGCGTCGAATTTCTTCGTTGTCCACATCCCAGTCCTGTTGGCCATAATCCAGCCAGGGCTCTCCTGACAAAGAGAGAGACCTTAGTGAATTCAGAATGTCGCCGAAGGGCGAGTGCTGAAAGATATCCGCGACGGTAAATTCCATGATCGGCGCCCACTCGGATTCGATTGGCAGGGGCGCGGATGGTTTGGGGTCCGGAAGAGAGTCCGGCACCTTGGAGTCACGGGTTGCGCAGAGGATTATGCTGGTGTTTGGCTCGATCGCCGTCGAGACTGCAGCCCCTGAGGCGGTGTCTAGCCACCCGTCCTCGATTGGCGCAGTTGGCTCCGAGCTAAGGGTCAGAGCTGGTGTGGGCGCGGCCTCTGGAGTACCGTCCGGTGGCAGAGCTAGCTCATGCCCATCGAGACAATGCGGCGCGCCCGGCTGTGGCTCGAATCCGTCGAAGATCAAGTCTCCGTGGATGTCGGTCGTGTAGTTCAAACTTCCAAATCTGACCTGATGGCCAGGGGCGTAGCTTTCAATCTGCTCCAGATGGCCAAGCGAATTAGCCCGCAGTGCAAAGCCGCCAAATACGAAGATCTATCCGGGGAGAAAAGTCTCACCCTGGACCGCATCGCTACCGACGATAGTAGGAGCCATCAAGCCTAACGGCGACGACACAGAGGAACTCTCAATGAAAGCACCAATGTCGGTGTCAAAACCGGCGGATCTCGGGTAGGGGGTCCTGAACTGTGCGTCTAGGCCGGATGGTAACAGGAGGCAAGGGACACGAAGTTTTACCCAGGTCCGGGCCCTCTTGATGGAGGTAAAACCCTATGTCCTGCTTGATTAATATCGAAGATATGGGTATTACAAGAGTAGATCTACCACGAGATCAGAGAGGCTAAACCCTAGAAGCTAGCCTATGGTATGATTGTATGTTGTGATTTGTTGTCCTACGGACTAAAACCCTCTGCTTTATATAGACACCGGAGAGGGTTAGGGTTAAACAAGGTCAGTTACAAAGGAGGAGATATCCATATACGTATTGCCTAGCTTGCCTTCCACGCCAAGTAGAGTCCCATCTGGACACGAGACGAAGTCTTCAATCTTGTATCTTCATAGTCTAACAGTCCGGCCAATGGTGATAGTCCGGCTGTCCGGAGACCCCCTAATCCAGGACTCCCTCAGTGGCCCGAACCAGTATAAACCCTGTGTCCTTCGTTCTGCGAGTTCGACGTGCTGAGCTTTGAGATTGTGGTGAGAGCGTGAGCTAGGGAGAGGAGAGATCTTCGTGCGCACCCCAGAGTTCGAACCTCAAGGGTTTTGCCGAAACCCGAAATCTGACAATAAGAGCATCAACTTTTTCACTCAATAAAGAAATTTCTTCAACCAAATTAACTTTTTTACTAGTACGAGCTCTTTCGGTATGCCGTTGCGAATAATTTTTCATAATATTATCAAGCAATTTGGTAGCTTCACCCAAAGTAATTTCCATAAAAGTACCACCAGCGGCAAAATCTAAAAGATTATGAGAAACAAAATTCAACCCCGCATAAAAATTTCATATGATCATCCAAAGATTTAACCCATGAGTTGGGCAATTCCTTAGCATCATTTTCATCCTTTCGCAAGATTGTGCAACATGCTCATGTTCAAGTTGCTTCAAATTCATGATCTGGGTTCTAAGGGAAATAATTTTTGTGGGCAGAAAATACTTAGTGATAAAAGCATCTTTCACTTATTCCAAGAATCAATATTATTTCGAGGCAAAGATGAGAATCAATTTTTTGCAGAATCATGCAAAGAAAACGGAAATAATTTCATCTTCACCACATCATTGTCCGCATATTTTTTCTTTTCAATATCGCATAATTCCATGAAGGTATTAAGATGGGACGCGACATCCTCATTAGGAGTATCGGAAAATTGATCTTTCATAACAAGATTCAGCAAAGCAGTATTAATATCACAAGACTCCGCACTAGTGGCGGGAGGAGCAATCGGGGTGCCGATAAAATCATTGTTGTTGGTATTTGTAAAATCACATAACTTGGTGTTCTATTGAGTCATGATGACCACACAGCAAGATTGCTCTCAAAAACAGATCCGGCAAGAAAACGGCGAACGAAAAAAGAGGGGCGAATAAAACAACAATTTTTTGTGAAGTGGGGGAGAGGAAAACGAGAGACAAATGGCAAATAATGTAAATTGCGAGGATATGAGATTTGTGATTAGGAACCTGGTATGTGTTGAAGATCCTCCCCGGCAACAGCACTAGAAATTCCTTTTGATGTTGCTTGAAGCTACGTCGGTATTTCCCCAAAGAGGAAGGGATGATGCAGCACAGCGATGGTAGGTATTTCCTTCAGATATGAAACCAAGGTTATCAAACTAGTAGGAGAACCAAGCAACACAACATAAACAACCCCTACACACAAATAACAAATACTCGCAACCCGACGTGTTAAAGGGGTTGTCAATCCCTTTCGGGTACGGTGCCAGAAATTGGTGCGTAGACGGGAGAAAGTTGTTAATATTGATAGATCGAATGCCAAATAAAATAAATTGCAGCAAGGTATTTTTGTATTTTTGGTTTAATAGATCTGAAAATAAAAGCAAAGGAAAATAGATCACAAAGGCAAATAATATGAGAAAGAGACGCGGGGGCCGTAGGTTTCACTAGTGGCTTCTCTCAAGAAAAATAGCAAACGGTGGGTGAACAAATTACTGTTGGTCAATTGATAGAACTTCAAATAATCATGACGATATCCAGGCAATGATCATTACATAGGCATCACATCCAAGATTAGTAGACCGACTCCTGCCTGCATCTACTACTATTACTCCACACATCGACCGCTATCCAGCATGCATCTAGTGTATTAACTTCATGGAGAAACGGGGTAATGCAATAAGAACGATGACATGATGTAGACAAGATCAATCTATGTAGAGATAGACCCCATCGTCTTATCCTTAGTAGCAACGATACATATGTGTCGGTTCCCCTTCTGTCACTGGGATCAAGCACCGTAGGACTGAACCCACTATAAAGCACCTCTTCCAAGTGCAAGATAAATAGATCAAGTTGGCCAAACGAAACCCAAATATCATAGAAGAAAAACGAGGCTATAAGAGATCATGCATAAAAGAGATCAAAGAAACTCAAATACTTTCATGGGTATAAAAAGATAGATCTGATCATAAAATCAAAGTTCATCGATCCCAACAAACACACCACAAAAGAATTACATCATATGGATCTCCAAGAGACCATTGTATTGAGAATTCAGAGAGAGAGAGAGGAAGCCATCTAGCTACTAACTACGGACCCGAAGGTCTACAAATAACTACTCACACATCATCGGAGAGGCACCAATGGAAGTGGTGAACCCCATCCGAGATGGTGTCTAGATTGGATCTGGTGGTTCTGGACTCTGCGGCGGCTGGATGAATATTTCATCGACTCCCCTAGGGTTTTGGGAATATTGGGGTATGTATAGAGAAAAGAGGCAGTCCAGGGGGCACCCAAGGTGGGCACAACCCACCAGGGCGCGCCTGGGCCTCCTGGCGTGCCCTGGTGGGTTGTGCTCTCCTCGGAGCACCCCCAGGCGCATTAGGGCCCATTATGTGTCTTCTGGTCCATAAAAAATCTCTGTAAAGTTTCGTGGCATTTGGACTCCGTTTGGTATTGATTTTCTGCGATGTAAAAACATGGAAAAAATAGCAACTGACACTTGGCACTATGTCAATAGGTTAGTACCAGAAAATGATATCAAATGACTATAAAATGATTATAAAACATCCAAGATTGATAATATAACAACATGGAACAATAAAAAATTATAGATACGTTGGAGACGTATTAGCCGCCGCCTTGTGTTCAGCCGCGTCTTTTCTGGCCCGCAACAGTTCGACCTTGAGGGTTTCAACCTCCGCAGCGGCAGCTGCAAAATAGTCTCTCGTTTAGAGATAATTCCGGATACCTTGTTCGACAAATAATCCCAAGGAACAACATTCCGCTCACACTGACCTTGTGCCTTGTCGAACTGTTTGTTGACAAGATCGAGCTCATCGTCGGAAAGCTTAAGCTTCTGATTCATCTCAGCAAGATCAGCGGCATTGGCCACCGCTGCTAACGCTGAAGCCTGCATTCACACAATAAACACCTCAGTTAGCCTATCATTCGGGCGATCTGGATCCTCAACCAAGTTTCTTTTGAAAACTTGCCGGAGTCTCGGGGGCTGTTATATATAAGGGCAATAAGAAACTTTTATGAAGGAAAGAACATTACTTTGCTTACCTCAAAGCCCATCAGGAGGCTGTCAAAAGCTTATTTCAATCCGCTGTTTATGGATCGAACGCCCTGTAAAACCACGCCCATCAAGGCACAATGTTGAGCTACTATGGAGAAGCCGTGTACGGCCTCCTCCATCAGGTCCGGCCACTCTACCCAGACCTCAATGCTCGACGTGGGTGGCGGGGCCTCGGCTCCCCCTGTTGAAGGGTGGCTGTGACGCTTTGGAAGGCCTTGAAGGCTCTGGGGTCGTCTTCTGAGAAAGCTCGGATTGCCCAAACCCCTTCTCCTGGTGTTTGGCGACCAAGGGCCAGCTTCGGCCATGTCAACATTGACATCACCCCCCGTGTTCATCACGGGCGAGGCCCTTTGGGACTGCACCTTCTCGGTCTCTCCGATGATCGGAGGAGGCGCAGAATGCGAATTACCCATGCTTTTATCCAGATCGGCTGGCGGAGAGGCACCCTCCGATATCTCGTCGGTACGGAGGTCGCTCGGTGGGCTGCAACACGAATGTGCACATGAAATTAGTATTGGGTTAGTAAAACCAATGCCCAAATAGTGTTCGGATAGTCACCTTTCCGCATGGGGCTTAACCCGGCGATCTTCTCCGCGACCTTCTCGGAGGCCACGGACTCTTTATCAGAGCCCGAACTGTCGTCGGGTATGACCAGCTCCCCCTACTCCTCTTCGGAGGGTTCCCTTCTTCGGCCTCAACGGAGTCCGCTCTCTTTTTAGTGCGGGGAGAGTCACTCTCCTCTTCCCCCTCTTCGTCCTACCCCCCTCATATGTCTCATATGTGGAGGGGACATGGGTCTCTTCGGACTTGGCGTCCGAAGGGATCGTGGGAAGAGACCCTCCCAGGCCTCCCTCGCGGGTTTCTTCCTTTTCTTGTTTTCCTTTTTCTCTGGCACTTTGTAAGGCTCCGCGGCTAGCATTTCTTCCAATTGAGCCAACCAAGGGTCTTTGGGCAGCGGGGCCGGGCTGTTCATCTTCTCGTCCTTCTCGAGCCAACCCTGCGGGAATATGAGAGCATAGAGTTAATCTACTGTGATGTGAATGACCGGCCTTAGGACAGATAAAAGTCTTGTTACCTTCTTGGGAGGGTGTTCGGCGTCGAGGCCGATGTCCTCCTCATCTTCTGCTGGCCAATCATCCTTTTGGGGTTTGAATAGCACCCTCCATAGTTTGTCATAGGTGGTATCGAGGAAGTGGCACACGGTGGTGGCGTATTTGGACTTGTACACCCACATTGGGTTGTCCCCCTGCTATCAAGGGAGGAGGCGCCGATTAAGCATCACTTGGATCACACTGGTTAGCTTGATATTGACGCTGAGGATACACTTTTTTAGCAGTTCCACTTCTTCTAGAGAGCCCCAGTCGAGGATCTTCTTGGGCCACGAGGTCAGCCTCATGGGTGGTGCAGATCTGAACTCCGGGGCCACTGTCCAAGCCGCATCATGAGGTTCCATGATATAAAACCACTTCCTCTGCCAAACCTTGATCGTGTCTATGAATGTACGCAGCGGCCATTCTACACGAGTGAGCTTGCTCACCATGGCTCCCCCGCAATCCGCTTGCTGGCCATCTACAATCTTCGGCTTCACATTGAATACCTTCAGTCATAAACCAAACTGCGAATGGACCCAGAGGAAAGCCTTGCAAATGATGATGAAGGACGAAAGGTGAAGGACGGTGTTCGGGGCTAGATCGTGAAAATCTAGCCCATAGAAGTACATCAATCCTCGAACGAAGGGGTGGAGTGGAAAGCCTAGCCCCCTGGTGAAGTGGGGGATGAACACCACCCTCTTGCCAGGCCGAGGGGTGGGAATGACCTGGCCGGCTTCTGGGGCCCAGTGAGCGACGGTGGCTGGAAGATAGCCAGTGCACTTCATGTCCTCGATGTCCTTATTGGTGATGGTCGAGGCCTCCCATTTCCCCCGGCACCAGATCCCGCCATCGCCAAGTATGGGGAGTGGAGCTTTGGAGAAAAGTTGAGACGGGGCGCTTGAGCTCTGTGGACCAGGAGAAATGCGGCGAAAGGAAGAAGAAAGGAGTAAGGGGATAACTGTGGTTGTTTCCTTTTTATAAGCGGCCAAGATTCCATGATTCCAATAAACGCGTCGTTGGCCTCGCCACCTCCTGATATATCCGAAGCGTCACGCACGGGTAGATGTGGGGGATCATCGATCAAACCCCTTAAAATACAGGACATGATCTCCGCCTAGATGAGACATGTCATTGAAGGGGAGGCCTCGAGCCACGCGTCGGGTTTTCATGTTTATGACCGGATAATCCCCAAGTGCAAGGAATCATCATAGAAATTTCCAAAGGTGGAAGTGATAAGTATGGAGTGTCAAACCCACAAGGAGCTAAAGGTAAGATCAATATTCTCTCAAGCCCTATCTGCCACTGATACGACTCTACGTACACCTGACGTTTGCTTCCAACTAGCAACGAGAAATAAAACTATGTTGTGGGTATGAAGAGGATAACTTTGTATGATATCGGAGAGCTAAAATATAAAAGTAGGTGCTGTTATCATGAAGTTAGAATATATTACTAAATATTATAAATAGCGAGTGTGGAATAATGGTGGATCGGTGTGTGGAATTGTCCTAGGCAATCGTTAACAAGACCGGTAATCACTATTGCAGTTTCATATGAGGGAGAGGCATAAGCTAACATACTTTCTCTACTTGGATCATATGCACTTATGATTGGAACTCTAGCAAGCATCCGCAACTACTAAAGATCATTAAGGTAAAACCCAACCATAGCATTAAAGCATCAAGTCTTCTTTATTCCCATATGCAACAATCCCCTTACTCGGGTTTGTGTTTCAGTCACTCACCAACCCACTATAAGCGAATCATGAGCGTATTGCAATTCCCTACAGCGGGAACCCCTCACGCTTGCGCGACACGGAGGGCACCATAGGATAGCATCAAAGTAAAACATACAACTCATACCAATCTAGATCATCAATCAACCCAAAGACAAAAGATATCTACTCAAAACATCATAGGATGGCAACACATCATTGGATCATAATATGTGGCATAAAGCACCATGTTCAAGTAGGGATTGCAGCGGGGTGCGGGAGAGTGAACTGCGTAAAAGAGATGAGGATGGTGATGATGATGGTGATGTTGACGAAGACGATCACCACGGCGATGATTCCTCTCTCGATGGCACTCTGGTGCCACCGAGAGAGAGGAGGAGAGGTTCTCCCCCTTGTGCTTCCTCCTCCATAGCCTCCACCCTAGATGGGGAGAGGTTCTCCCTCTGGTCCTTGGCCTTCATGGTGACGATGGCCCCTCTGGGATACTCCTCCATGCCCTCCGGCGATGATGGCCCCCTCCGGCAGGGTGCCAGAGAGGGCCTAGATTGGTTTTCGGTGGCTACGGAGGCTTCTGGCGGCGGAACTC
Organism: Triticum urartu; assembly: GCF_003073215.2. Lineage (NCBI taxonomy): Eukaryota > Viridiplantae > Streptophyta > Magnoliopsida > Poales > Poaceae > Triticum > Triticum urartu. The sequence continues at coordinate 103,959,426 of NC_053024.1, forward strand.
CCGGTCAAGATTAATTTTCCGAGGTTTCTGTAGGTTCAAAAGTATGTCTAGAGAGGGGGTGATTAGACTACTTGACCAAATAAAAACTTATCCTTTTCCCAATTTAAGTTCTTGACAGATTTTAGCAACTTTGGACAAGTCAAGCAATCTTAACACAATTCAAGCAAGCATGCAAAGAGTATATGAACAGCAGAAAGTAAAGCATGCAACTTGCAAGAATGTAAAGGGAAGGGTTTGGAGGATTCAAACGCAATAGGAGACACTGATGTTTTTGTCATGGTTCTGATAGGTGGTGCTATCATACATCCACGTTGATGGAGACTTCAACCCACGAAGGGTAACGGTTGCGCGAGTCCACGGAGGGCTCCACCCACGAAGGGTCCACGAAGAAGCAACCTTGTCTATCCCACCATGGCCGTCGCCCATGAAGGACTTGCCTCACTAGCGGTAGATCTTCACGAAGTAGGTGATGTCCTTGCCCTTATAAACTCCTTGGTTCAACTCCACAATCTTGTCGGAGGCTCCCAAGTGACACCTAGCCAATCTAGGAGACACCACCCTCCAAGAAGTAACAAATGGTGTGTTGATGATGAACTCCTTGCTCTTGTGCTTCAAATGATAGTCTCCCCAACACTCAACTCTCTCTCACAGGATATGGATTTGGTGGAAAGAAGATTTGAGTGGAAAGCAACTTGGGGAAGGCTAGAGATCAAGATTCATATGGTAAGAAAGGAATATCTTGGCCTCAACACAAGTGTAGGTGGTTCTCTCTCTCGGAAAAAGTAAGTTGGAAGTGTAGGTTTATTCTGATGGCTCTCTCCACGAATGAAGAGGTGGTGGAGGGGTATATATAGCCTCCACACAAAATCTAACCGTTACACAACTTGCCAATCTCGGTGGGACCAAATTGTTAAACTCGATCGGACCGATTCAGCAAAGCTAGTGACCGTTAGGGTTTTTTGGTGGGACCGACATGCAACTCGGTAGGAACGATATGATTAGGGTTAGGGCATAAGTAATCTTGGTGAGACCGATTACACAAACTCGGTGAGACCGATTTTGGTAATAAGATAACCAGAGAGTTGGTCAAGTAAACTCGGTGGGACCGTCGCTCATTTCGGTGAGACCGAAACGTTACGAAGGGAAAACAGAGAGTTTACATTGCAATCTCGGTGGGACCAATCGCTCATCTCGGTGGGACCGAAACATTATGAAGGGAAACAGAGAGATTACAATCCCATCTTGGTGAGACCGAGATCCCTATCGGTGAGACTGATTTGCCTAGGGTTTGTGGCAGTGGCTATGACATTTGAAACTCGGTGGCGCCGGATAGAAAGAATCGGTGGGGCTGAGTTTAACTTTTGGTTTAGGTCATATGTGGATGTGAGAAAGTAGTTGAGGGTTTTGGAGCATATTACTAAGCATTTTGAGCAAGAGCCTCATTAAGCAGCACGTCATCCCTCCTTGATAGTATTGGCTTTTCCTATAGACTCAATGTGATCTTGGATCACTAAAATAGAAAATTTAGAGTCTTGAGCTTTGAGCTTGAGCCAATCCTTTGTCCTTAGCATTTTGAGGGGTCCACTTTTCTCATCCATGTCATGCCAATCATTGAGCTTTCCTGAGATATTAATCTTGAAATAGCATTAGCTGAATGAGCTATATGTTGTTAGGAATTACCAAAACCACCTAGGGATAGTTGCACTTTCAATCTCCCCCTTTTTGGTAATTGATGACAACATATAGATCAAAGCTTCGACAAATGATAATAAGAGTGAAAAACATTGTCGCTTTGAGAAGTATGTGAAAAGCAAGAGCTCCCCCTAAATTTGTGCATAGTTTAAGATTTGCTTTGGACTGCAAATGCAAAATGAGTTAGGAACATGGGTTACTCTTCCACGTCACATACATCTTGGTGGAGCACTCAAAATGATAATAATGAAATACATGCAGTCATCACCAAGCAAAGTGAATGATCATATATGGGGATATAAAAGGATAATGTCATCCCACTAGCATTAAGGTAGCATATGATCAAACACATGATCATCCAAGTATCACACACAATCATAAAGTATCGCAAACAAGCAAATAAACAAAGTTTAACCACCAAACAAAAAGAGAGAATAAAAAGCAACACTCTCTCTCGAAGCCTATGATCTATACATTTTCTCCCCCTTTGGAAACAAGTTACCAAAAAGTTCATAAAAATGCATAGTGCTAGATCGACTCTCAGGCTTGGTCTTCAGGTGGTGGTGTAGATAACACGCCAAGGACAAAGGCATCAGTTGATGTAGATGGAGCTGGTGGAGTGGGTGCTGGAGCTGGTGGCACTGAAGCTGTAGCTAGTGCAGATGAAGTTGCTCTGGTGTCTGTGACAGGCACTGCAACAGATCTCTGTCCTCTGGGCACTCTAGCAAAAGCACCAGTGGTAGACTTGCCCTTCTTCTCCTGCACTTCATCCTGAAGTTGCTCAACAACTGACTGGATCTCAGTGACCTTCACATCTAAGTCATAGAACTTGTGCTCCATGATCCTCTCCAAGCTCTCCTGGTTTTGAGTCAGGGTAGCCAATCCCTTCTCAATCCTCAGAGTGGAGGCAATCAAGTAGCCAAGTTGATCTTGCTTGCTTTTCAGAAGATACTGAGATGCATCTTCAGTGGTTGGCATCTTTGCAGCATTTTCAGCCCTTGCCTTCTCCCTCTTAGCTTGTGCTTGCATAGAAGATGGTTCATTTTCATCCATCACCACAGTGTTGTCCTCAAAGTCTGGGTAGATGGGCATGTGTTCCTTGTCCAGGAGATATGTGCCAGTGCCCATCTTGGAGTTGATTAGCTCTTGAATCTGTGGGGCATACCCACAACTTCTCTTCTGATCTGCAGTTGTTCTCTTAATGGTTTTCACAATTAGGCTCATGACCTTGAACTTTTGAGGCACATCAAATATGTGAAGCAAGTTAATTGCATGGCCTCTGATCATCTTGTGATCACCTGACTTTGGCAAGAGAGTGTGCCTAAGGATCCAGTTGATTGTTGGCAAGCCTAACAGAGGGTAATGTACTGATCCAAACTTGTGTGTCTCAAGAGCAGCATCTGGGATCTCTTTGTACATATGTGCCATGGTGTTGTGATCCTTCTTCTTCTTGGCATAGACATCCAAGTCATCTTCACTCTCCTCAGGAGTATTGATCAATTTTGCCCATTCTGCAACCATTGACTGGTACCTTCAGACATCCAGACAATCCTTCCATCTGGGTAGAAATGAGCTGTGGAGTGGAACTGCATAATGAGCTCATCATTCCACTTTGTGAGCTTCTGAGCCACAAACTCATGACTCCACATGCCTTGAAGCTATCATATACACCAGGGAAGTGATCTTCATTTTCCTCAATGAATTTCCAATCAACCCATCTCATGTCACACACTATGGGTTTCTTATCAAGTAAGATGGTCTCATAGAAGTCCTATTGTTCCTTTGTATGGAACCTGTAGTCCACAGCAGTCCTTCTCTTGGTGGCATATGGATCAGACTCTCTCCATAGCCTTAAACCTGAATCCTTCCTGATTTTCATGTTCTCTGCAACTAGGTGGGCATCATTGTGATCTAGAATTTTGGGCTTCAACTTTCTCAACACGACAAAATCATCATCTTCTTCAGTAGCTTGAGGCACTGGGGCCTTGTTCTTCTCCTCGGCAGGGATGTTCCTGGTGCTCCTCTTGGGTTTTGGCTTTGGAGCTGGAGCAGCAGTCTTAGGCTTAGATGGAGTAGCCCCTGCCCTTATAGCATCTCCCATAAGCTTTTGAGCTTTGGGTGTTGGTGCTGCATCCTCTTCCTCTTCCTCTTCTTCAGAATCTTTCATTATTGAAGATCTCCCAAGCACTCTGGCAGTGGTCTTCTTGACCCTTTCCTTCCTTTTCTTTTCTGCCACAACCTGTTCTTTGGGTGCAGATCCCAAAGTCTCTTGAGTGGATGTTCTGGCTTTTGACATGGGAACTCTCTTGGCAGGAACCTTTTGCTTCATTCCTGGCATAGTGGCAGCAGCTGTGCCATATTCCTTTTTCAGGACTTTCCTCTTTGAGGTGGCCTCTTCCTCAATAGTCACATAGTCCTCATCCTCAGAATCTGAGGTTTTCTTCTTTCTGGTCCTAGTGGCTGCCTTAGGCAAGTTGCTGGGTGTACTCCTGCTTCCTTCATCAAAGCTGCTAGAGGGACTAGTGCCCTCACTCATGTTCACTTGCTCCTCAGACTTGTTCTGACTGTCACTCTGATCTGACATGATGCAAACACTGATAGCAGACCCTGTGAATAGATTATAGATGAGGTAGATTTGATAAGCATCACAAAGTACAGAGGTTTTTGCAAAAGAATGAGTTAAAAACTTAGTTTTAGTTTTCCATAGAAAGCATTTTGGATCTACCGATTTGCAAACTCAGTGATACCGAAGCAGCGTTTGGAACCTAAACTAGTGAACTCGGTTAGATCGAGTCATAGTTCGGTGGCACCGAGACTGCTAGGGTTTCACAAAGTATTGAACTCGGTCACACCGATTTGGAATTCTTGGTTAGACCGAGAATCACATGTGCAATGGCATTAGCCAAATCAGTGGAACCGATTTCAACAACTCGGTCGGTCCGAGATGGTTTCGGCGGAAACCTAACCCTAAATTTTCAATCCACGACTAAAGTATGGAGTGATTTCGCTGGATAGAGTGATCTCAATCATGGCAAGATACATGGCAAAACAATGTGCTAAGAATCGGAGGGGGAATAGCACAAGGATCAAGTCCATACCCTAGTGCGGCGATGGACTTGCCACAGCGGCAACGGCGAAGATGATTCCCATTGACGGCGGCGGAGACCAGCGGTGGGAGGCAGCTGGCGATGAGGAGGACGATCCGAAGACCCGAGGAGGCAGAGCAGGCTGAGCGCGGGCGAAGAGGTTCGGAAAATTTTCCAAATTTTGCGCCGCGGATATATATAGCCTGACTCTGTCGGTGTGACCGAGTGGAACAACTCGGTGGCACCGAGATTCATAACTGCAAGCAGTTACTGAAACTCGGTGTGACCGAAAAGTTCAAATCAGTTGCACCGAGATTGAAAACCTAGATCGACTTAGTGATCTCGGTATGACCGAAATGGATGAATCGGTCAGACCGAAACGCACAAAGAAGTTTTGGATTTTTAAGTCTATGACGAATCGGGGACTCCGAGTGCTCCTCACACAGAGTGGTTCAAATCTGACTTGATCAAACTTTGTGATGTAGCATGAATAGAGTTTGAGACGAGAAAAGCATAGATAGCTAGAGAAGGTTCTTAGGCATTCTTGTCCATCCACTTGGCAAAAGAAAAAGGAACCAAACAATCAAAACAACAAGTGGATGTCCTCAAATGAGTAAATTATGCAACCAACATGCTCACACAATAAAATGGCAAATGAAATATGTGGCAAAGCATGCACAACCAATTCTAGCATCTATCAAGCAATTGGCGATGACTAGGTCATCTATATATGAGTATATTGACTTAGGAGTCAAATGAGAACATTTGATCATAGGTCATACTCATGGTTTAAGCACAAATGGGGTTACCATTTTTACATAAAGTGTTGTTGTGTTCACACCTTTAGAGTTGCTTTAGCTCAATTTTAGAGCAAAGCTCCCCCTAGATGTGAGATCCCCCCTAAGAGGGATGAACTAACCTTGGGTTTTGTCGATGATGACTTCATGTAGGTGTTGAAGATGTGGATGGTCAATGTGGATGTAGATCATTTGGAGCAATCCTTTGGAGTGAGTTGCACTTTCAATACCTACATGGGTTAGTCCCACAAGGAACAAACAAGGATATCCATAGACATAGAGTGATGCACACACAAGATGATGTCTATGAAAGCATTAGGTTACCTTGTCCCTTGTCTTACCAACAAGAGGGTTTGTGACTCCTTGAACTAGTGCAAGATGTGGAAGTTGATTGCACTTGTTCTTGCCAAGATGATAAGAGTGAGGTATGTTGGTGGAGTCACCCTCAAGTCTCTAGTTCTTCTTCTACGGGATCCACATCATCTTGATGGGAATCCTTGGAGTTGTAGTCGTACTTGATGAAGTAGAACTTAATGTAGTCTTGGGAACCCACTTGACCAAGGCCTTGGGTGCTTCTTCAAATGCATCAATTTCCTCTTGAAGCTTATCCTTGCCTTTTTGCTTGTGGTCTTGTGGTGGAAGATCATCTTGAGCTTGTGTCCCTTTGAAGGAAGTAGGATCATACCTCTCTTGTTGAGGAACAAACTTCGTCTTGGGGTATTGATCTTCTTCCCACTCAACTCCATTGGCATTGGACTTTCGTTCAAAACCAACACCTTGGTTCTTCCGGTGCCTTCCTTGCTTGCGTACAATTTCCTTGAATTGCTTACTCCCGGCAAGGCTCTTGTAAACACCTTTCTCTATAATTCCCTTCAATAAGCTATTTTCTTGCTCAAGTGTAACTTGGCTAAGAGAATCATTAGTGGAATCAAGAGAACTACTAGAAGCAACAACATTAGATTTAGCATGATTATTGTTGCTACTAGAGGAAGAATCTTTCTTGTTCTTGTTACTAGACTTGACTTGAGGCATGTAAGTGGATAAGAGTAAACGCTTGGCAATGTAAGAAGAACTTTTCTTGCGAAGATCATCATTGATTGCCTTTAAGAACTCATGCTCTTGCTCAAGGTTGAGCTTTTCAAAACGTAATTTCTCATGAGTCCTTAAAAGTTCTTGATGATCTCCTAAGATAGTTTCATGAGCTAACTTAAGAGTGTTTAGTTCTTTAGTTAGAAACTCAATCTTCTCCTTATCATTGTCATTCGTTTTATCTTGATTAGCATGATTAATTGATGTTTCATCATAGTATTCATCACTAGAGTTGTCAACAAGTAAATCATCATCACCTAACAATTCATCTTCATCACTATTGAAATCAACATACTCGGGGTGTGATACCTTTGGGCCTTTAGCCATGAAGCATCTTCCAAGTCCTTCATTTGGTGAATCAAATATGTCATAGAAGTTGGTTGACACAAGTGCTAGACCGGCAACACCTTCATCTTGAGTATATTCGGAGTCGGAGTGATAGCTTCTCTCAGAGTGATTGTCGGAGTCAGAGCCGGATACCCATTCACCAACATGAGCTTGATGTCTTCATTTTGTGTAGCTCCTTGATGACTTGTCCTTCCTTTTTGAATCTTTGCTTCTCCGGGATGTTCTTCGTTCATAACGATCATCTCTACTCCTTCTCTCTCTTGATGGTGATTCTTCTCTTCTACTTCTTATTTTTGGAGAATCTTCTCTTCTCTTGTAGGGTGACGTACACTCATTGGAATAGTGTCCGGGTCTTCCACAATTGTAGCAAGTTCGCTCTCGACTAGAAGATCTTTTGTCATTGTAGGACCTTGACTTGGAACTTCTCTCTTTGCTTCTACTCTTGTAGAACTTGTTGAAGTTCTTCACCATTAGGCTTAATTCTTCATTGAAGGTTTGTTTCTCACTTTATGATGTGGGAGCTTCACATGAGGCTTTGTAAGCACCACTTGACTTGTTATGGAGCTCCTCCTTATCCTTGAGTGACATCTCATGAGCAACAATTCTTCCAATGACTTCCATTGGCTTGAGATCTTTGTAATTGGGCATCATTTGGATCAATGTGCAAACGGTATCATATTTTCCGTCCAAAGCTCTTAGGATCTTATTGATGATGAATTTGTCGGTCATCTCTTCACTTCCTAAGCCGGCGATCTCATTTGTGATAAGAGCAAGCCTAGAGTACATTTCAGTGACACCTTCACCATCCTTCATTTTGAACTTGTCAAGCTGACTTTGAAGCACATCCAACTTGGATTCCTTGACGGAGTTGGTACCTTCGTGCATATCAATCAAAGTATCCCAAATTTCCTTTGCATTCTCAAGACGGCTGATTTTGTTGAATTCTTCGGGGCACAATCCGTTGAAGAGGATATCACAAGCTTGAGCATTGTATTGCAGCATCTTCAACTCTTCCGTGGTAGCTTCATGATTCGGTTCTCTCCCATCAAAGAATTCACCTTGCAAGCCAATACACACAATAACCCATACGGCGGGGTTATGTCCAAGATTATGCATTTTCATCTTATGCTTCCAACTAGCAAAATTAGTGCCATCAAAGTAAGGACCTCTATGGTGATAGTTTCCCTTGCTAGACGCCATACTCTCCTAGGTTGTGAAACCAAGGCTATGACTTCCAAAAGCTATGAAAATCAAGGCAAACGGAGACCAAAGCTTTGATACCACTTGTAGGATCGAAAGTATGTCTAGAGGGGGTGATTAGACTACTTGACCAAATAAAAACTTATCCTTTTCCCAATTTTAGTTCTTGACAGATTTTAGCAACTTTGGACAAGTCAAGCAATCTTAACACAATTCAAGCAAGCATGCAAAGAGTATATGAGCAGCGGAAAGTAAAGCATGCAACTTGGAAGAATGTAAAGGGAAGGGTTTGGAGGATTCAAACGCAATAGGAGACACGGATGTTTTTGTCATGGTTCCGATAGGTGGTGCTATCGTACATCCACGTTGATGGAGACTTCAACCCACAAAGGGTAGCGGTTGCGCGAGTCCACAGAGGGCTCCACCCACGAAGGGTCCACGAAGAAGCAACCTTGTCTATCCCACCATGGTCGTCGCCCACGAAGGACTTGCCTCACTAGCGGTAGATCTTCACGAAGTAGGCGATCTCCTTGCCCTTACAAACTCCTTGGTTCAACTCCACAATCTTGTCAGAGGCTCCCAAGTGACACCTAGCCAATCTAGGAGACACCACTCTCCAAGAAGTAACAAATCGTGTGTTGATGATGAACTCCTTGCTCTTGTGCTTAAAATGATAGTCTCCCCAACACTCAACTCCCTCTCACAGGATATGGATTTGGTGGAAAGAAGATTTGAGTGGAAAGCAACTTGGGGAAGGCTAGAGATCAAGATTCATATGGTAAGAATGGAATATCTTGGCCTCAACACAAGTGTAGGTGGTTCTCTCTCTCTCAGAAAAAGTAAGTTGGAAGTGTAGGTTTGTTCTGATGGCTCTCTCCATGAATGAAGAGGTCGTGGCAGGGTATATATAGCCTCCACACAAAATCTAACCGTTACAAAACTTGCCAATCTCGGTGGGACCGAATTGTTAAACTTGGTCGGACCGATTCAGCAAAGCTAGTGACCGTTAGGGTTTTTTGGTGGGACCGACATGCAACTCGGTAGGACCGATATGGTTAGGGTTAGGGCATAACGTAATCTCGGTGAGACCAATTACACAAACTCGGTGAGACCGATTTTGGTAATAAGATAACCAGAGAGTTGGTCAGGTAAACTCGGTGGGACCGATCACTCATTTCGGTGAGACAAAAACGTTACGAAGGGAAAACAGAGAGTTTACATTACAATCTCGATGGGACCGATCGCTCATCTCGATGGGACCGAAACGTTACGAACGAAAACAGAGAGATTACTGTAAGGATCGATATGGTTGACTAGAGGGGGGTGAATAGGCAACTACCAATTTTTTACTTTTCTTTACCAAATTAAACTTTGCATCAAAGTAGGTTGTCTAGATGTGCAACTAGGTGAGCAACCTATATGATGCAATAACGACAAGCAACCAAGCAAGCAAGAGAAGTAACACTAAAGATCTTGCACAAGTAAAGGTAAGAGATAACCAAGAGTGGATCCGATGAAGACGAGGATGTGTTACCGAAGTTCCTTCCTTTTGAAGGGAAGTACGTCTCCATTAGAGCGGTGTGGAGGCACAATGCTCCCCAAGAAGCCACTAGGGCCACCGTATTCTCCTCACGCCCTCACACAATGCAAGATGCCGTGATTCCACTATTGGTGCCCTTGAAGGCGGCAACCGAACCTTTACAAACAAGGTTGGGGCAATCTCCACAACTTAATCAGAGGCTCCCAACAATACCACGAAGCTTCACCACAATGGACTATGGCTCCATGGTGACCTCAACCGTCTAGGGTGCTCAAACACCCAAGAGTAACAAGATCCGCTAGGGATGAGTGGGGGAATCGAAAATCCCTTGGTGGAAGTGTAGATCGGGGCCTTCTCAACCGCTCCCGAGCAAATCAACAAGTTTGCTTAGCTAGAGAGATAGATCGGGCAAAAATGGAGCTTGGAGCATTAATGGAGCTTGAGGGGGAAGAGGTAAGTCAACGGGGAAGAAGGAGACCCCCTTTTATAGTGGGGGCAACAATCCAACCGTTGCCCCACCAACCAGCCCCGCACAGGGCGGTAGTACCGCTAGGAGGGGCGGTACTACCGCTGAGCCAGCGGTACTGCCGCTTCAGCTAGCGGTACTGCCGCGCAGAGGAGAGCAGCAGGGATCTGGACCCAGCGCGGTACTACCGCGGCAGTAAGGGCGGTACTACCGCTCCGAAATGGTACTACCGCCTCTACTGCCGCATCTAGTGCCGCGAAACCCGACACGAGAAAAAGAGCCCTCGAGTCGAGGCGGTAGGAGCCAGACAGCCCAGCGGTAGTACAGCAGCGGGATCACGGGCGGTACTACCGCTGCGGAGCGGTACTGCCGCTTGTGACCCTTCGGTGGTACTACCGCTAGGTAGTGCGGTACTACCGCTGGGACACAGACAGGAGAGAGAAGATCTCTCCGTCGAGGCTGAGGACGAGGCGGTGGTGCCAGGCAAGCCAGCGGTAGTACTGCTGTGGAGTTACCGGTGGTACTACCGCTGTGGAGCGGTACTGCCGCTTGTGACTCCTCAACGGTACTACCGCTGGGTTGCGCGGTACTACCGCTGGAACCCAGACATGACACAAAAGGAGAAGAGATCTCTCCAACGAAGTGGAAGAGCTCTAAGGGTGAGAAGATGATGTGTACGTGTTGATTCCACCCAAGCAATACTCCAGCGGACCCCCTCTTGATAGTACGGTGCCCTCTACACAACTAGTCCACCGAAAGAGAAACGAAAGAGCTACACCGTCTTGAATGACACTCCGAAGGGAAGAAAACGTCTCGTGCCAAGGATGAATCTGTGAAATACTCAAAGAACACGATTAGTCCGCAAACATGTTGTCATCAATCACCAAAACTACATCGAGAGAGATATGCCTCAACAATCTCCCCCTTTTTGGTGGATTGATGACAACTAGGGATTTGCACGAGGAAAAGATATAAAAGTAAGAAAACTAAGAACTATAAAATATAGACGGGCTCCCCCTGAATGTGTGCACCTAGTTAGTGGAGCCTTTGGAAAGCAAGATACACACATCCGGATCAACACTCCCCCTATATTTTATAGTCCAACAATTCTAAGCACATGATATATGAGAGAAAAGTATAAAACAGGACAAGCATGCAACTCATAATATACTCCAGTACTGAATAGACATAAGTAATAAGGTAGCGATAGGGAGCATATGTCTCACGCCATATGTCTAGAACTTAGGTCTCACAGGCACCAAACCAAACCAAACAAAGACAACGAGAGAACACACAAGAAAACACAAGACGACACAAAGACACACACGCAGTACAGCAACAACACAAATCTCTAAACTCTCTCCCCCTTTGGCATCGAGACACCAAAAGGGAAAAGAGCGAAGCTACGATTCCAGGTGATGGCAACCGGAACATCACATCTCAGCGTGATCGTCTGCATCTCCGTCGTTGGTCGGAAATTGCTCGGCGTCGGAGTCGGTCCAAGGGCAATGCTGGTGAATCCATTCCTCCTCTTCAGTGATCTGTCCCTCAGAACCACTGGCAACTGTCGCTCCCAGGTGACGCATGAGCTCCTTGTGGCGCACCCTGGCATGCTTCTCCGCCACATGAGTCATGCACTAACCAGGAGACTCCATGCAGAAAAGCTTCTTCATCTTGCGTTTAAGCTTCTTCGCCCATGAAGGTTCTGCACTAGAGGGCCCAAAGTCCTCCTCGTGATCATCAATGGCAGCCCCACCCTCGGTCTCCATGGCAGCAACAGCAGCAGACGGACCCCGGGGTTTAGGCGCTGGGGTGCCCCAATTGTCCTTCTTCCTCAGACGCTTGATCTCATGAGAAACCAAGTCTCCAGTTTCCAGCATCACTCTAGGATAGATCTGTGCCCAGGCCCTCTCAATGAGCCTCATGATGAATGGACCATATATCGGGCACTTGCGCTCAGAAACGGCAGAGAGAAGTTCAAACCACATAACATGAGAAATATCCAGGCTCTCTCAAGTGTTTGCTTCCTTCTCATGCTGACAGAAAAGAAGCATGTCCATGAGATATGAGTGGACCATATCCAGATTCCCGATGCGAGGGAAGAGAGTCTCACGGAAGATATGATGAAGAATGTCCAGATACGTAGACAGCTCATAGGTTTCCTTCTTAGTCACTAGGTGAACCTTCACAGTGCAGTAGGGCCAAAGGGCTTGCTTGTGAGTGGATGTAGTATTGCGATGAGGGCGGAAACCGACTGAAGTCTCAAGCCTGTGATCTTCCACATCAAGTAACTCCATGAAGGCCTTCCACTTGACGGAAAGCAACTTGCCATTGTACATCCAAGTCAGAGTCCTGTCGGCATCCGTTCCAAGATGAACGGTAGCAAAGAATTGAGCCACCAAATCTGCATCGAAATCCTTATTGAACTGCATGATCCTGAGAATGTTCAGCTGAGCGCACATCTGAAGGGCTTCGCCAAAGTACTCAGGGTCCTTCTCCATGGCATCAGTGTCGATGGAGCAAACATCAACATATAGATTCTTCTTGGCCTTGATCACATCAAAATAGATGGCAAACTGAAAGCAGTTCCAGAACGGGCGGTTGACCAAAGTGGGATCTTGGTCCACCTCATAGGGATTGCGGCGACGCTTTTCCCAAAACTCCTTGGCAGTCATCTCAGTCATAGTCTTTCCCTTTGGCTTGTTGGCGGATCTCTTCGACTGCTGAGGTGGTGGAGGAGCACTTGCGGATGCACCTGCTGGTGGCGGTTGAGTGCTAGAGGAACCACCTGCTGGCTCAAAGGTGCGGTAGCGCTTTGACGTTGCACGCCCGGGGTTGACACGGCGAGCTTGATGCTCAGGATGTTCATCACCTGGAACCAAACACAAGAACATGCACAACAACCAGAAAGAACGAGCATAAGCCAACAAACACAACAGAAGGATCAAGGTAAGGCAGGAACATGATGGAACTTGGCAGGCAGCGGTAGTACCGGGACATGCCCGCGGCAGTTCCGCCCCAAGCGGTAGTACCGTTCCAAAGAGGGCGGTAGTACCACTCGAGGTCAAGCGGTAGTACTGCTCCAACGAGAGTGATAGTACCGCTCGAGGCGGGGAAACAGCAGTTTCCTACTACCGTGGTCAGATCCAGCACTACCGGCCTGCCAAATTCAAAAATATTCCTACCAAACTCTAATCTAGATAGTCTAGTTGCCTTCTCCAACCTACTCAAGCCTAGATTTAGCCAAAAGTTTAGAGATGCAACCACCATTGCCCCTAAGAAACAAGATCTGAAAACGAGACAAAAGGAGAGAAGGAACGGGGGCAATACCGGCATCCATGGCAAGAGAACGAGGTGGGGATCGACTCCATCGAAGGAAATGGAGAGGGACGCCCCGGAGACGGAGATCCGCCGGAGCCCTCTCGTGGCGAGTTGAGGATGGAGAGAGGAAGAGGAAAGAGGGGGCGAAGCGAATGGGTATGGGGGAGAAGAAACCTCCCCCTGCCCCGATATAACCCCCTGGTCCCGTCCCTCGGCGGTAGTACTGCGCACCACCAGCGGTAGTACCGCCCAGCACGCCACGACAACCAAACAACATGGCTTATCTCGAAGGAAAAAAAACGGCAAGAAAAGAGAGCACACCAGCAAATGACCAAGACACACCTCTTCAAGAGAGGGCGGTGGCCGAGGCCACCTATGTTTGAGTCAAGAGGTATGGCGCCGCGAAGATTTTAACCTTGGTCCCATGACCAAAACTCATCTTTGAAACACAAGTACCATCAACAATGGCTAAAGTGAAAGACTTGATCAATTTATGCATAATGGGGGGAGGAAGAGTTCATTGAGAGAACAACACTCCCCCTATGTCATGCCTACACCTAAACTAGACAACAAATTGAGCGTGGTGGGGTGTGCAAGGGTTCAAGCCACATTGCTCGAATCAATGATATTTAGCTCATGCCTTAACTCGCGAAATCTTGCTTCATCCAAGGGCTTCGTGAAAATATCTGCAAGGTTATCATGAGTGTTCACATAGTTGAGCTCGATCTCTCCTCGCCTAATGTGATCCCGGATGAAGTGATACCGAATCTCAATATGCTTTGTCTTGAAGTGTTGCACCGGGTTGAGAGAGATCTTGATGGCACTTTCATTGTCACACCAAAGAGGCACTTTCTCACAAGTGACACCGTAATCCTTTAAAGTTTGCCTCATCCATAGGAGTTGTGCACAACAACTACCGGCCGCTACATACTCCGCTTCGGTGGACGAGAGAGACACACAACTTTGCTTTTTGGAAGACCAACTTACCAAAGAGCAACCAAGGAATTGGCACCCTCCGGAAGTGGACTTCCGATCCACTTTGTCTCCCGCCCAATCAGAATCCGAGAACCCTACAAGCTTGAAGTTTGATCCTCTTGGGTACCATAAGCCAAAGTTTGGGGTATGAGCCAAATATCAAAAGATTCGTTTGACCGCCACATAGTGACTTTCCTTAGGTGCGGCTTGAAATCGTGCAAAAATTCCCACACTCAACATGATATCCGGTCTATATGCACAAAGGTAAAGCAAGGGTCCAATCATGGAGCGATATACCTTTTGATCCACCGCTTACCATTGGGATCTATGTCAAGTTGGCACTTGGTGGGCATTGGAGTGGAAGCCAGCTTGACGTCACTTAGCTTGAATCTCTTGAGCATGTCTTGAGTGTATTTGGCTGGGTTGATGAAGGTTCCTTCTCTTCTTTGCTTCACTTCGAACCCTAGAAAGAACTTCAACTCTCCCATGGAAGACATCTCGAACTTTGAGGTCATGAGAGCGGCAAATTCCTCATTGAAAGCTTTGTTAGGTGAACCAAAGATAATATCATCAACATATAATTGGCACGCAAACTACGTAAACTCGGTAAAAAGAGTGGGGTCGATTAGCCCAACTTCAAAACCACGGTCTTGTAACAACTCGGTAAGGTGGTCATACCACGCACGTGGGGCTTGTTTAAGGCCATAGAGTGTCTTATCGAGTTGATACACATGATCGGGAAAGTAGGGATCCTCGAACCCGGGGGGTTGCTTGACGTAAACCAATTCATTAATAGGACCATTA
Organism: Triticum urartu; assembly: GCF_003073215.2. Taxonomy (NCBI): domain Eukaryota; kingdom Viridiplantae; phylum Streptophyta; class Magnoliopsida; order Poales; family Poaceae; genus Triticum; species Triticum urartu. Next base: position 103,974,744 of record NC_053024.1, read on the forward strand.
AGAAAAGCACTCTTCAAATCCATTTGTTGTAACTTAAAGTTATGATGAAAAGCATATGCAATCAACATGCGAATGGATTCAAGACGAGCAACGGGAGCAAAGGTTTCACCGTAGTCGATACCCTCGACTTGGGAGTAGCCTTGTGCTACCAAACGAGCCTTGTTGTGAATGATAATCCCATGGGCATCTTGCTTGTTCTTAAATATCCACTAGGTTCCAATGACATTGTGGTTCCCCGTCGGTCTTGGCACCAATCTCCACACTTTGTTGCGCTCGAAGTTGTTGAGTTATTCATGCATGGCATTGAGCCAATCCGGATCTTCTAGCGCCTCATAGACCTTGTGGGGTTCAATACAAGAGACAAATGTGTGATGCTCACAATAGTTTGCTAATTGTCTACGAGTGCTTACCCCCTTTCTTAAGCTTCCAAGCACATTCGTCAAGAGATGATCCTTGGTGGAGAGCTTGGAAGCAACCTTGGCGGCACGACGCTCCAAATCCTCCTTGGGGGTGAGACGAGGAGTGGTCACTTGATCATCTTGAGTGTCGTCTTGAGCTTGTTCTTGTTCTTGAACTTGCTCGGAGGAGAGAACTTGACCTTGGGCATCACTTGATGTGTCAACACCGTCTTGAGCATGATCTTGCCCTTGGTCATGTTCTTGAGGACGAGGGCCTTCATGTTGTTCTTCGGAAGCGTGTGGGCCTTGGGTTGGTGATGGCTCCACTTGAGTGGAGCATTGTCCTTCTCCTTCGGCCACAAGGGGTTCCTCAATGGGTAGGATAAAACCAACACCCATTCTTCTTATGACTTCAGGAGGAATTTCATCACCTACATCACAAGTGCCACTTTGCTCCACTTAGGAGCCGTTATTCTCATCAAACTCCACGTTACATGTCTCCTCAATAAGTCCCATGGATTTATTGAGGACACGGTAAGCATGAGAGTTTATAGCATAACCAACAAATATGCCCTCATAAGCTCTAGCCTCAAATTTAGACAACCGAACACCTTTCTTGAGAATGAAACACTTACACCCGAACACCCGAAAGTACTTGAGGTTGGGCTTGTTACCGGTGAGTATCTCATATGGAGTCTTGTTCAAGCCCTTGCGGAGGTAGAGCCGATTGGATGCATGACACGCGGTGTTGATGGCCTCGTCCCAAAAGTTGTACGGAGACTTGAACTCTGCCATCATGGTCCTTGCCGCATCCATCAATGTCCGGTTCTTCCTCTCCGCAACACCGTTTTGTTGAGGGGTGTAAGGTGCGGAATATTGATGCTTGATCCCCTCATCACTAAGAAACTCATCCAAGGTGTAGTTCTTGAACTCGGTGCTGTTGTCACTTCTTATTGTCAAGATCTTTGCATTGTGTTGACGTTGTGCTTCATTTGCAAAGTCAATGACGGTTTGTTGGGTCTCGCTCTTCCTCTTGAAGAAATACACCCACGTGTATATTGAGTAGTCATCCACAATCACCAAGCAATACTTCCTACCCCCAAGACTATCGAAGGATGGAGGCCCAAAGAGATCCAAATGAAGGAGCTCCAAAGGCCTCTTTGAGTAAATGATAGTCGTGGGAGGGTGGGCCTTCTCATGTAGCTTTCCTTCGATACAAGCACTGCAAGCACGATCTTTAGCAAAACTAACATTCGTTAGTTCACGGACATGGTCCCCCTTGAGAAGACTTTGCAAAGATCTCATATTGACATGGGCTAGACGGCGATGCCAAAGCCATCCCACATAAACTTTAGCCATTAGGCATGTCGCGGTCTTAGTGGGTCGCTCCGAAAAGTTAATCACATATAGACCGTTTTCGACATGCCCAACAAAGGCTACTTTAAGAGTCTTGCTCCACAAGAGGGCCACGGTATCGATATCAAAGAAAGTGGCAAAGCCCATGATTGCAAGTTGACGAACGGAAAGTAAATTGTATGCAAGGGACTCAACAAGCATGACCTTCTCGATCGTGAGATCATGAGAGATGACCACCTTGCCAAGTCCCAATACCTTAGAGGATGAGGCATCACCCCACTCGACATTGGTGGGCATAGATGGAATCTTGTGCACGTCCACCACCAAGTCCTTGCTTCCGATCATATGATTTGTAGCTCCGCTATCGAGCAACCATGATCCCCCACCGGAAGCAAACACCTACAAGAGATTAATGATTGGTTTTAGGTACCCATTTTGTAATGGGTCCTTTGATGTTAGTAACAAGGGTCTTTGGAACCCAAATAGACCATTCAATGTATTCATGAGGAGAACCAACGAATTTGGCATAGACATGTCAATCACTAGCACGGCATAACACATAAGAAGGATTAAAGTCGCCGGCTTTGATGCGAGGAGTGGCATTGCCCTTTTTGACAACGCCACCCTTCTCATTGTTCTTCTTCTTCTCCTCGGAGGCACTCTCTCCCTCCTTCAAAAAGGTTTGCATAAGAGGAGGAGGTCGTTTGGTCTTGTCATTCTTCTTCTTGTTCTTTTAGTCGGGCACGTACCCAACCCCTTCCTTGGCCACAACTCCCTTTTGGTTGATCAAGAGGTCGTTGAGGTTCTTCTTGCCTTGTATGCAAGTCGCAAGACCTCTCTCAAGTTTCCCCTTTAGCTTAGTGTTCTCCTCAACAAGATGCACATGCTCACAACACGGGTTAGTAGCATTTGCATTATCAATTAACATCATACGAGGAAAAGTGGCTTTTTCCTTGGTTAGCTTTACTTGAAGTTGATCATGAGACTCTTTGAGACTAGCATGAGCACCCTTCAAGACCTTGTGAGCCTTTTCAAGTAGATCAAACTCCTCTTTGAGTCTAGCAAGATCAACCTCAAGTTCGGCCTTCTCGGAGTTTGGCACATGAGAAACAATGAGTACATGATCATAATCTTTCTTTAACTTAGCATGATCAACATTGTGTGACTCCTCAAGAGCCAAACGAAGACCACGCTCTTCCTCAAGAGCATTGGAAAGATCCGAAATCTCATCGGCATAGTCACGACTATGCCCTTCCATCTTAGTGATGGTGTCTTCGTGAGCCTCGATCATGTCATTGGCTTCACCAAGTTGTTCCAAGAGAGCAACAAAGTGCTTCTTGGATTTTCCCTTAAGTTTTCCCATAAAGGCCTCAAACTCATTTGCATCCACATTCGCTCCCTCAAGTTCATTAATGCCATCTGTTGGAGAAGGATGATTAATGATGGTAGTTTTGATGTTGGGGGTTACCTTGTTGGTGGCTTTAGCCATGAGGCATTTGGCAGTGATACTCTCATTGGGTGAGTCAAAGAGGGACACCCGTGGAGTCGTCGCAATGGCAACGGAGGCCATGGCAACCGACTCATCACCTTCATCATCATCGTCATCCTCATTGTACTCTTCTTGTACCACCAATGCCTTGGGAGGAGTCTTCTTGGTGAAGTTGCTCTTGTTGGGGAATGACTTGGCCTTGTCCTTTCGAATGAGCTTGCCACCATTGTCTTCCCTCTTCTCATACGGGCACTCCACAACAAAATGACTCACATTGCCACAATTGTAGCAAGTCCTTACACGTTGCTTGATCTTCGTGCCACTTGATTTGTTCTTGTTAAAGTTTGGCCTCGAGTTTTTCTTGCTCCAAAATTGCCTTGAAGCGAGTGCCATGTGTTCATGATATTCATACTTTGTATCCTCAGGGTTGCTCTCCTCTTCTTCCTCTTCTTCTTCTTCAACGGAGAGCTTGGCCTTCAATGCAAGGTTGGGAATCTTTTCCCTTTGAGAACGAAGCACCGCATTGTCGGTGGTCTTGTCCAAAATGTTCATGGCCACAAACTCATCCAACACTTCGCTTGAGGTCAAAGTGTGGAAGTTCGGTCTTTGACGAATGACGGAGGACATGGCCTTGTGGTAGGGCATCATTTCCTTGAGGAATTTGCGCTTGATCCAATTGTCATCCATGTCCTTGCTCCCGTGATCTCGGAGTGAGACCGCGAGTTTGGTTACTCTCCGATAAATCTCACGAGGTTCTTCATCTTATTTCATTGCAAACTCATCGGCCTCATCTTGCACCACTTCATAGTTGGAGCGTCGAATGCTTGCGCTTCCCCGGTAGAGGGAGACAACACAAATCCATGCGTCTTTGGCCAAGGCAAAAGGCCGAAGATGAGGTAGGTCTTCGGGTGGGATTGCATCTTGAATGATGAAGAGAGCATTTTCATTGAATTGATTATCCGTGGCTTCTCGAGGAGTGAAGTTGCTTGGATCATGCGGATAGAAACCTTCTTCAATGATTCTCCAAAGGTTAGTGTTCACATGATTTAAATGACGTTTAAAGCAGTAAACCCAAAAATCAAAGTCCTCATTTTTCACAATCTTAGGGGGGGACCGGCATGATTCAAATGAGTGGAAGGAACTGGTCCACCATACACAAGTGGTGGTTCCACATGAGCAAAGATGCCGGTGCCATTTTTACCACTAGAAGAAGGAGCCTTTTCACTACTAGCTTCCCCTTTGTCGGAGATAGCATCCGTCACCTTGTCGGTGGGATCACCCACTTTCAATGGTGCGATGGATAGTTTAAGCCCCTCAAGAAATTTAGTAAACATGCTTTCAACCTCGGTCGTCATGGAGGTTTTCAATGTCTCCAAGGCCACATTGAACTCCTCATGAGAGACCGAGGTTCCCCCATCGCCCGTAGACGAGGTCGGATTCACACTGGAGTGTTCCTCCACACCGTCTACGGTATCAAGCATACTCTTTGGATGGTAAAGTCCTTAATAAAGAGACAAGGCTCTGATACCAATTGTAAGGATCGATATGGTTGAGTAGAGGGGGGTGAATAGGAAACTACCAATTTTTTACTTTTCTTTACCAAATTAAACTTCGCATCAAAGTAGGTTGTCTAGATGTGCAACTAGGTGAGCAACCTATATGATGCAATAACAACAAGCAACCAAGCAAGCAAGAGAAGTAACACTAAAGAGCTTGCGCAAGTAAAGGTAAGAGATAACCAAGAGTGGATCCGGTGAAGACGAGGATGTGTTACTGAAGTTCCTTCCTTTTGAAGGGAAGTACGTCTCCGTTAGAGCGGTGTGGAGGCACAATGCTCCCCAAGAAGCCACTAGGGCCACCGTATTCTCCTCACGCCCTCACACAATGCGAGATGCCGTGATTCCACTATTGGTGCCCTTGAAGGCGGCAACCGGACCTTTACAAACAAGGTTGGGGCAATCTCCACAACTTAATTGGAGGCTCCCAACAATACCACGAAGCTTCACCACAATGGACTATGGCTCCATGGTGACCTCAACCGTCTAGGGTGCTCAAACACCCAAGAGTAACAAGATCCGCTAGGGGTGAGTGGGGGAATCAAAAATCCCTTGGTGGAAGTGTAGATCGGGGCCTTCTCAACCACTCCCGAGCAAATCAACAAGTTTGATTGGCTAGAGAGATAGATCGGGCGAAAATGGAGCTTGGAGCATTAATGGAGCTTGAGGGGGAAGAGGTAAGTCAACGGGGAAGAAGGAGACCCCCTTTTATAGTGGGGGCAACAATCCAACCGTTGCCCCACCAACCAGCCCCGCACAGGGCGGTAGTACCGCTAGGAGGGGCGGTACTACCACTGAGCCAGCGGTACTACCGCTTCATCTAGTGGCACTGCCGCGCAGAGGAGAGCAGCAGGGATCTGGACCCAGCGCGGTACTACTGCGGCAGTAAGGGCGGTACTACCGCTCCGAAACGGTACTACCGCCTCTACTGCCGCATCTAGTGCCACAAAACCCGACATGAGAAAAAGAGCCCTCGAGTCGAGGCGGTAGGAGCCAGACAGCCCAGCGGTAGTACAGTAGCGGGATCATGGGCGGTACTACCGCTGCGGAGTGGTACTGCCGCTTGTGACCCTTCGGTGGTACTACCACTGGGTAGTGCGGTACTACCGCTGGGACACAGACAGGAGAGAGAAGATCTCTCCGTTGAGGCTGAGGACGAGGCGGTGGTGCCAGGCAAGCCAGCGGTAGTACTGCTGTGGAGTCACCGGCGGTACTACCGCTGTGGAGTGGTACTGCCGCTTGTGACTCCTCAACGGTACTACCGCTGGGTTGCGCGGTACTACCGCTGGAACCCAGACAGGAAACAAAAGGAGAAGAGATCTATCCAACGAAGTGGAAGAGCTCTGAGGGTGAGAAGCTGATGTGTACGTGTTGATTCCACCCAAGCAATACTCCAGCGGACCCCCTCTTGATAGTATGGTGCCCTCTACGCAACTAGTCCACCGAAAGAGAAACGAAAGAGCTACACCGTCTTGAATGACACTCCGAAGGGAAGAAAACATCTCGTGCCAAGGATGAATCTGTGAAATACTCAAAGCACACGATTAGTCCGCAAACATGTTGTCATCAATCACCAAAACTACATCGAGAGAGATATGCCTCAACAATTACAATCCCATCTCGGTGAGACCGAGATCCCTATCGGTGAGACCGATTTGCCTAGGGTTTGTGGCAGTGGCGCCGGATGGAAAGGATCGGTGGGGCTGAGTTTGACTTTTGGTTTAGGTCATATGTGGATGTGAGAAAGTATTTGAGGGTTTTGGAGCATATTACTAAGCATTTTGAGCAAGAGCCTCATTAAGCAACACCTCATCCCTCCTTGATAGTATTGGCTTTTCCTATAGACTCAATGTGATCTTGGATCACTAAAATAGAAAATGTAGTCTTGAGCTTTGAGCTTGAGCCAATCCTTTTTCCTTAGCATTTTGAGGGGTCCACTTTTCTCATCCATGCCATGCCAATCATTGAGCTTTCCTGAGATATTAATCTTGAAATAGCATTAGCTCAATGAGCTATATGTTGTTAGGAATTACCAAAACCACCTAGGGATAGTTGCACTTTCAGTTTCTGTATTTATAGGAATTTTTGGCGTCGGTCTCACGTCAAGGAGGTGCCCGAGGCGTCCATGAGGCAGGACCACACGCCTGGGGGGTGGGCACGCCCCCACCCTCGTGGACGACCCGGGACTCTCCTGGCCCAACTCTTTTACTCCAGGGTCTTCTTTTGGTCCATAAAAAATTGTTAAAGATTGGCACGTCAATTGGACTCCGTTTGATATTCCTTTTCTGTAAAACTCAAAAACAAGGAAAAAAACAGAAACTGGCACTGGGCACTAGGTTAATAGGTTAGTCCCAAAAATCATATAAAATAGCATATAAATGCATATAAAACATCCAAGTTTGATAATATAATAGCATGAATACTTCATAAATTATAGATACGTTGGAGCCGTATCATGACCGAATGCGCCCCTCGCCGAAAGTTGTCAGTCAAGGACACTATTTCACACTCGAACGACTGGCCTTCAAGGCTGAGTAAAGTTTATGTTCTAGGGTCCGGATACGATTCAGTGTATGGCCGAATTAAGATCGAGCCTGTCTAAGGGCTTAACTGGAAAAGGATAATTCCAAATACTCTGAAGAAGGGAAACTCGCCCACAAGCCGGAGTATGCAGTCACGAGAACAAAATTAAGATGATGTTGGAGGCTAGTTCGGGGGCTACTCAGGGAGTCCTGGATTAGGGGGTCCTCGGGATGCCGACCAGTCTAACATGGGTGGAATTGGTGGGCCGCATTGTATCCGGACCAAAGACCTTTTATGCCTTGGTGTGCACTCCACGTCAAGATGAAAGATCCGAAGTTCCCATGATGTAACCAACTATATGTAAACCCTAGCACCCCTGGTGTCTATATAAACCATGGGGCTTGGTCTGTAGAGGCTAGAGGAAGAATCGCCATCCCATCAGTTAGGCTTTAGTTCGTCTGATCTCGTGGTAGATCTAATCTGTAACCCCCTTATACACAAGCAATAAAATCAAGCAGGACGTAGTATTTTACCTCTTAGAGAGGGCCCGAACCTGGGTAAACATCGTGGCCAACGTCTACCATTCCCCATCGACCCAAGGTCAACAGTTCGGGACCCCCTACCTGAGATTCGCCGGTTTTGACACCGACAAGGGGCTCTACATCAACCTTGTTGCCCTTCCGATGATGTGTGAGTAGTTTACCACATACCTACAGGTCCATAGTTAGTATCTAGATGGCTCTCTCTCTCTTTTTGATCTTCAATACAATGTTCTCATCGATGTTCTTGGAGTTCTATTTAATGTAATAACTTTTGCGGTGCGTTTGTTGGGATCCGATGAATTGTGAGTTTATGATCAGATTATTGATACGTCTCCAACGTATCTATAATTTTTGATTGTTCCATGCTATTATATTATCTGTTTTGGATGTTTAATGGGCTTTATTGTACTCTTTTATATTATTTTTGGGACTAACCTACTAACCCAAGGCCTAGTGCAAATTGCTGTTTTTTTGCCTATTTCAGTGTTTCGGAGAAAATGAATATCAAACGGAATCCAAATGGAATGAAACCTTCGGGAGAGTTATTTTTGGAACAAACGTGATCCAGGGCACTTGGAGTAGACGTCAAGAAAGGAGCGAGGAGGCCACAAGGCAGGGAGGCGTGCCTACCCCCTGGTCGTGCCCCCACCCTCGTGGGCCCCTCGTAGCTCCACCGACCTACTTCTTCCTCCTATATATATCCATATACCCCAAAAACATCCAGGAGCACCACGAAACCCTATTTCCACCGCCGCAACCTTCTGTACCCAAGAGATCCCATCTTGGGGCCTTTTACGGAGCTCCGCCGGAGGGGGAATCGATCACGGAGGGCTTCTATATCAACACCATAGCCTCTCCGAGGACGGGTGAGTAGTTTACCACAAACCTTCGGGTCCATAGTTATTAGCTAGATGGCTTCTTATCTCTCTTTGGATCTCAATACAAAGTTCTCCTCGATCTTCTTGGAGATCTATTCGATGTAATTATTTTTGCGGTGTGTTTGTCGAGATCCGATGAATTGTGGGTTTATGGTCAAGATTATCTATGAACAATATTTGATTCTTCTCTGAAATCTTTTATGTATGATTTGTTATCTTTGCAAGTCTCTTCGAATTATCAGATTGGTTTGGCCTACTAGATTGATCTTTCTTGCAATGGGAGAAGTGCTTAGCTTTGGGTTCAATCTTGCGGTGTCCTTTCCCAGTGACAGCAGGGGTAGCAAGGAACGTATTGTATTGTTGCCATCGAGGATAAAAAGATGGGGTTTATATCATAGTGCTTGAGTTTATCCCTCTACATCATGTCATCTTGCCTAATGCGTTACTCTGTTCTTATGAACTTAATACTCTAGATGCATGCTAGATAGCGGTCGATGTGTGGAGTAATAGTAGTAGATGCAGAATTGTTTTGGTCTACTTGTCGCGGACGTGATGCCTATATACATGATCATGCCTAGATATTCTCATAATCATGCACTTTTCTATCAATTTCTCGACAGTAATTTGTTCACCCACCGTAATACTTATGCTATCTTGAGAGAAGCCACTGGTGAAACCTATGGCCCTCGGGTCTATCTTCTATCATATAGGTTTCCCATCAATTTTACTTTGCAATCTTTACTTTCAATCTATATCATAAAAATACCAAAAATATTTATCTTATTATCTGTATCAGATCTCACTCTCGTAAGTGACCGTGAAGGGATTAACAATCCCTTTATCGCATTGGTTGCGAGGTTCTTATTTTTTTGTGCAGGTGCAAGGTGACTTGCGTGTAGTCTCCTACTAGATTGATACCTTGGTTCTCAAAAACTGAGGGAAATACTTATGCTACTTTGTTGCATCACCCTTTCCTCTTCAAGGGAAAACTAACGCAGTGCTCAAGAGGTAGCAATTATCCATGAATATGATTTGAGTTTTCCCTGGACTCTTTGATGCATGATTGGTATAGCTTTGTATTTCTCTCCGATCTATTGATTTGGTTTGGCCAACTGGATTGATTTTTCTTGCAATGAGAGAGGTCTTTGTAACGGGTTCGATCTTGTGGTGCTTAATCCCAGTGACGGAAGGGACATGACACATATTTGTCTCATTGCCATTAAGGATAAAAAGATGGAGTTTATTCATGCATGAGTTTACTTTGTCTACATCATGTCATCTTGCTTAAGGCGTTACTCCATTCTTTATGAACTTAATACTCTAGATGCATGTTGGATAGCGGTCAATGTGCGGACTAATAGTAGTAGATGCAGGCAGGAGTCGGTCTACTTGTCTCGGACGTGATGCTTATATACATGATTATTGCCTTGGATATTGTCATGGTTATTTGCTTTTCTATTAATTACCCAACAGTAATTTGTTTACCCATCGTATGCTAGTTTCAAGACAGAAGCCTATGGTGAAAACTACGGCCCCGTGTCTACTTTATCATATATAAAATCCTAAAATACCTTGCTGCAAATTTAATTTATTTAATTTGTTTTGTATTTTTGTTTGATCTATCTATCAATTAGTACACAATTTAATCTTGCTCGTAACCGCCGAGGGATTGACAACCCCTTGTTCGCGTTGGGTTGCAAGGATTTGTTATTTGTGTGCAGGTGCTATTAACGAGGTGTTGCATGGTTCTCCTACTGGATTGATAACCTTGGTTCTTAACTGAGGGAAATACTTATCTCTACTGTACTACATCATCCTCTCCTCTTCGGGGAAACCCCATCGCAGTTCACAATTAGCAGGAAGAAATTCTGGCGTTGTTGGCAGGGAGACATCATCAACACGTATCAAGTACCTACACATAAAATTTCATCCCCTTGAATTTACATTATTTGTCATTTTCCTCTTGTTTTCATCACTCCCACTTCTAAAACGTTTTCACAAAAATACAAAAATATTTTCCATTTGCCTTTTTCGTGTTTGCTTGTTTGCTTGCTTTTTGCCTTCATGTCAACACACCAAAAACCAAAAAAGGAACTAGGAAAATTAAAGACATATTGATTCTCATCCACTTGCTAATATTTTCAAAATAACCAATTATGTTGAACCAATTTTTGGTGGGTTGAGTGCACTTGATTATCTCTATGAAGTTTTGCTTGAAGATCGCGAATCTGAAAATTGTGATGAAGTGTTAGAAGAAGAAATTTATAAGGTGATTCATGATAGCTCCTTGAATAAAAAGCATGATTGCAATGATGTTATTATAAATTATATTAATAGAAATTGTGCTAATGATATGCAAAGCTACCAGCTTGGGGATGATAATTTTGTTATGTCCACTACTTATTGCAATGATCATATGACTGGAGTGATAATGCTTCTTATGATCTTGATAATTTATTTAAGCCTCATGATGAATATGTTTGCAATAATATTGAAAGTGGGTTTGGAAGAGTGTCAACTCTAGGTAAAAATAATCCCACATATTTGGAGAGTGTTCAATCTTACGGATTTTTTGATAAAAGTGGGTTTGGAGACGTCATGACTTTAGTTGATGTTAATGCCACTGTCTTGGAAGATTATAAAACTTTTATGCATGTGGATCATGAAGAGAAAAAATTATATGATAGTTATATTGTTGAATTTTATTATGATATTGCACGTAATTTTTATGAGAGAGGAAAATCTGGTAGTAGAAATTTTCATGCTACTAAATTAGCTCTCATTATGTTGAGATTGTCAATGTTTATTCCTCTTCTTCACATATGTTAGATATTTATTGTCTTGATAATTTGTTTGCTTATAAAATTCCTATGCATAGGAAGCATGTTAGACTTAAATGTGTTTGTCACATGTTTTACGATGATCTCTTTGTATTTCAATTATTATCTTTCATATGAGCATCAATAAAATCACATGCCTATCTTAATGGCTATAAAGAAACGGCTTGTTGGGAGACAACCCAATAGTTATATTTTTCTGTTTTCTTGTGTGCACACAATTACGCTACGGTTATGGTTGTGTTTTTGTGTTTTAATTAGTGGTTGTGCCAACTAAAGCCTTTGGGATAATTTGGATGATAGTTGCTTTGATTATGTGCAAAAACACAAACTTTTGCGTCCAGTAGCAGAGTTGTTGAGATTTTCTGGAGCGTGATAAAATTCTGAATTTTTTGACACATGATTGATATACAAATTTACCATGTTGTCCTAATTGTTCAGAATTTTTGCAGTTACAGAAGTATGGTCATTGTTCGAATTGCTACAGATTGTTCTGTTTTTGACAGATTCTGTTTTTGTTGCGTTGTTCGCTTGTTTTGATGACTCTATGGATTGTATCGGGGGGTATAAGCCATGGTGAAGTTAGAATAAAGTAGCTATAATGCAGTAATAAAATATGAATGGGTTTGCAACAATACTTAAAGTAGTGATTTGCTTTATCAGGATGTAATGTTCCATCTCCTGCATAAGGATTAGCTAGCAGTTTCTCTATCATACCCAAAGAAATCTCATAATAGATATTTTCAATAGGTTCAGTAGGTTGAGGAGCAACTTCTTGCTCTACTGGTCGGGGTGAAGATACCCCAAAGAAGCCCCTCAAAGGATTGTTTTCCATAGTGACAAGTGATAAAAATTTTAGCACGTAATATAAATGTTTCCTTACCAAATTCCAGTTACCAAAGGAGTTGTGCAGAATAGGTCTCTCAAATTTGTGATACGTCTCCAACGTATCTATAATTTTTTATTGTTCCATGCTATTATATTATCTGTTTTGGATGTTTTATATGCATTAATATGCTATTTTATATTATTTTTGGGACTAACCTATTAACCTAGAGCCCAGTGCCAGCTTCTGTTTTTCCTTGTTTTTGAGTTTCGCAGAACAGGAATACCAAACGGAATAAAACCTCCGCGATGATTTTTCTTGGACCAGAAGACAACCAGGAGACTTGGAGACCAAGTCGGAGGAGCCCCCCTGGGCGCGCCCCCTGCCTTGTCCCCCACCCCCCCCCCCCCCCCGTGATTCCCCTGACCTAATTCCTTCGCCTATATATTCACATATATTCCCAAATCACTAGAAGTATCCATGAAAACACTTTTCCACCATCGCAACCTTCTATACCCGTGAGATCCCATCTAGGGGCCTTTTCCGGTGCCCTGCCGGAGGGGGATTCGATCACGGAGGGCTTCTACATCAACTCTATTGCCCTTCCGATGAAGCGTGACTAGTTTACCACAGACCTATGGGTCCATAGCTAGTAGCTACATGGCTTCTTCTCTCTCTTTGATTCTTAACACCATGTTCTCCTCGATGTTCTTGGCGATCTATCTGATGTAATATTCTTTTGCTGTGTGTTTGCCGAGATCCGATGAATTGTGGATTTATGATCAGCTTATCTATGGATATTATTTGAATCTTGTTTGAATTCTTATATGCATGATTTGATATCTTTGTAATACTATTCGAATTATCGGTTTGGTTTGGCCAACTAGATTGGTTTTTCTTGCAATGGGAGAAGTGCTCAGCTTTGGGTTCAATCTTGTGGTGTCCTTTCCCAGTGACAGTAGGGGCAGCAAGGCATGTATTGTATTGTTGTCATCCAGGATAAAAAGATGGGGTTTTCATCATATTGCTTGAGTTAACTCCTCTACATAATGTCATCTTATTTAATGCGTTATTTTGTTCTTCATGAACTTAATACTCTAGATGCAGGCAGGAGTCGGTCGATGTGTGGAGTAATAGTAGTAGATGCATAATCGTTTTGGTCTACTTGACACGGAAGTGATGCCTATATTTCATGATCATTGCCTTAGACATCGTCATAACTTTGCGCTTTTATATCAATTATTCGGCAGTAATTTGTTCACCCACTGTATTATTTGCTATCTTGAGATAAGCCTCTAGTGAAACCTATGGCCCCCGGGTCTATTTCCATCATATAAGTTTCCGATCTATTATTTTCCATCATATTAGTTTCCAATCTACTATTTTTGAAATATTTTACTTTCCAATCTATAAACCAAAAATACCAAAAATATTTACTTTGTCGTTTGTTTAGTTTCATCTATCTCTATCAGATCTCACTTTTGCAAGTGACTGTGAAGGGGTTGACAAACCCTTTATCGCGTTGGGTGCAAGTTGGTTGATTGTTTGTGCATGTATTGGTGATTTTTGTGTTGTCTCCTACTGGATTAATACCTTGGTTCTCTAACTGAGGGAAATACTTATCTCTAATTTGCTGCACCATCCTTTCCTCTTCAAGGTAAAAATCAATGCAAGCTAGAGAAGTAGCAGGAAGAATTTCTGTCACCATTGCCGGGAAGATCTATGCCAAGTCAAGACATACCAAGTACCCATCATAAACTCTCATCTCTTGCATTACATTATTCGTCATTTGCCTCTCGTTTTCCTCACCTCCACTTCTAAAATGATTTTCAAAAAGATTTGCCTTTTCTTCCCCCCTCTTATGCTCGTCTTCTTCGTTTGCTTTTTGTGTGCTTGTGTGTTGGATTGTTTGCTTTGTCACGATGGCTCAACAAAATAACGTTGATCCTCACTTTAGGAGCTTGGAAGAAATTGGAAATAATGTTAGGAGCTTCATGTCTTTACAATTTGAGCATAATAGTTTCTTTAGAAATGAGCTTAAGGAGCGGAAAAGTTTTATGGAGTACATGAATAAAGAGCTCGATGATATGTCTAAGGAATTTTATGGTTTGAAATCTCAGTTTGCTCATCTTGGAAATTTAGTAGGCCAAATTTCTAATAAACAAGCTACCTTAGTAAATAAGATGGCCGCTAAACCAGAGTCTTTAAATAATGATGAAGATCTTAAATGATTGATGTGACTCCTATTGAATCTTTGTTTTCCAATGTAAATCTTGATAAATATGGGACTGGAGATGAGTCAACTTTAGTTAGAAGGCATCCCAATGATTCGGAGTTTTTAGATCTTGATGCAAAAATTGATAAAAGTGGGATTGGAGAGGTTAAAACTTTAAGTAGCAATGAACCCACTCTTTTGGATTTCAAGGAATTTAATTATGATAACTGTTCTTTAATAGATTGTATTTCCTTGTTGCAATCCATGTTGAATTCTCCTCATGCTTATAGTCAAAACAAAGCTTTTACTAAACCTATCGTTGATGCTATGATGCAATATTTTGAAGAAAAGCTTGAATTGGAAGTTTCTATCCCTAGAGAACTTTATGATGAGTGGGAACCTACTATTAAGATTAATATTAAAGACTATGAGTGCCATGCTTTGTGTGATTTGGGTGCTAGCATTTCCACGATTCCAAAAACTTTATGTGATGCGCTAGGTTTCCATGAATTTGATGATTGTTCTTTAAATTTGGATCTTGCGGATTCCATTATTAAGAAACCTATGGGAAGAATTAATGATGTTCTTATTGTTGAAAATAGAAATTATGTGCCCGTAGATTTCATTGTTTATATAGATTGCAATCCTACATGTCCTATCATTCTTGGTAGACCTTTCCTTAGAACGATTGGTGCAATTATTGATATGAAAGAAGGAAACATTAGATTTCAATTTCCGTTAAGGAAGGGCATGGAACACTTTCCAAGAAAGAAAACTAAATTGCCATATGAATCTATTATGAGAGCTACTTATGGATTGCATACCAAAGATGACAATACCTAGATTTGTTTGTGTTTTTATGCCTAGCTAGGGGCGTTAAACAATAGCGCTTGTTGGGAGGCAACCCAATTTTATTTCTGTTTCTTGATTTTTGTTCCTGTTTTGCAATAAATAATTCAGCTAGCCTCTGGTTAGATGTGGTTTTGTGTTTTAATTAGTGTTTGTGCCAAGTAAGACCTTTAGGATGGCTTGCGGTGATAGTTGATTTGATCTTGCTGAAAAACAGAAACTTTTGTGCTCAAGAAAACAATTCTCATTTTTAATAGAAGCGCGATAAAATACTGATTCTTTTTGTAGAAGATTAATAAACAAATTGCTTAGGCTGTCCTAAATTTTCAGAATTTTATAGTTAGAGAAGTATTCTAGAGTTACAGATTACTACAGACTGTTTTGTTTTCGACAGATTCTGTTTTGTATGTGTTGTTTGCTTATTTTTGATGAATCTATGGGTAGTATCAAGGGGTATGAACCATGGAAAAGTTGGAATATAGTAGATATTACACCAAGATAAATAAACAATGAGTTCACAACAGTACCAAAAGTGGTGATTTATTTTCTTATACTAACAGAGCTTATGAGATTTTCTGTTGAGTTTTGTGTTGTGAAGTTTTCAAGTTTTGGGTAAGGATTTGATGAACTATGGAATAAGGAGTGGCAAGAGCCTAAGCTTGAGGATGCCCAAGGTAGCCCAAGTTAATATTCAAGGACAACCAAGAGCCTAAGCTTGGGGATGCCCCGAATGACATCCCCTCTTTCGTCTTCGTCTATCGGTAACTTTACTTGAGGCTATATTTTTATTCACTACATGATATGTGTTTTGCTTGGAGTGTCTTGTATGATTTGAGCCTTTGCTTTTTAGCTTGCCACAACCATCCTTGCCTCAGTCACACACAGAGAAACATAGGGCTTATAGTTTCGCCTCCCGACCTTTTACCTCAAGGGTAATGTCAACAATAATACTTTATGATAACCTACATCCGAGTGGATATATATATATTGATACTATTCATCACTCAGGGTGAAGAATAAGTTATTCTTCATCCGAGGTAATCTTACGATCATTTCATAATTAAATTACGTTTGAAATTCAAATAGTTACATTCCTATTGATTCACTATGTAAAATTTGGCATAAGAAAATAAAAATATAGGTCATAAGACAAGAAAATTTGCAGTTTATGTGTATTTTACACTATGTTTTTACATTTGTAATTTTACATAAAATAAAATATCTTTTACGACGATTATATATTTTCTTACGGCCTCTTTTTACGTTGGAAATGATATATATATATGGATCTTCCCCAACATATAGTGCTTGCCAAAAAGGAAAAAGTGTAAAAATTAAAGGTGAAGATCACCATGACTCTTGTAAGAAGGTAAAAGTAAAAGACAGGCCCTTCGCAGAGTAATGCAGAGGTTGTCATGCGCTTTTATGGTCGATGCACAAAATCTTAATGCAAAATAACGCCACTTTATATTGTGCTTGTGATAAAGAACTTTATTTTGCAGTCCGTCGTTTTATTTTTTCCATATCACAAGTTCATATAAAGCTTATTTTCTTTACACTAAAAGATCATACATATTTTAGAGAGCAATTTTTATTGCTTGCACCGATGACAACTTACTTGAAGGATCTTACTCAATCCATAGGTAGATATAGTGGACTCTCATGGCAAAACTGGTTTAAGGGATATTTGGATGCACAAGTAGTATCTCTACTTGGTGCAAAAGATTTGGATAGCATAAGAGGGAAAGCAAGCTCGACATGTTGGAGGATCCATGACAATATAACTTCTATTCGGATATAAGAAAACATAACTCATTATGTTGTCTTCCTTGTCCAACGTCAACCTTTTAGCATGTAATGTTTTAATGAGTGCTCACGGTCACAAAAGATGTCCAAGATAGTATATTTATATGTGAAACCTCTCTTTCTTTACTACTCCTATTAATTGCAACAATGACCAAAATTAAGTTTGTCAAGTCCCAACAAATTTTATTCATCATACTCTTTATGTGTGAAGTCATCACTATCCATAAGGTCATTATATAATCCTTTTTACTTCTTTTATTCTTTTCTTTTTCTCAAGATCATAGCAAGAAAGAAAAGCCCTCAACTCAAAACTACTCTTTATTATATAACTCATGGAATCAATTACATAGATAGATCACAAAGCAAAACTCAAAGCTAGATCATACTAAAACATTATTCTACTAAGCCGAGATATAACGAAAAGGATCGAACTAAGAAAAATGATAAAGGTAAAGATGTGATAATGATACGATATCGGGGCACCTCCCAAGCTTGGCACAAGGCAAGGGGAGTGTCCATACTCATGTATTTAGATCTCTTTCTTCGGAGGTGGTGATGATGGAGTTGATGATGTTGTAGGCTTGTCCTTTCTCCTCAGCGTACTCATGAGGATGGTATTTTCGTCCTTCAGGTCATCGATCTCCTGCTCTAGTATTAATATCTTTTTGCATAACTCTTGCTTATTCTCCCGCAAAAGACGAAAAGGGATAAACTCGATCTTAGGTTTCTTTGTTTTATTAGGGAGACTCAACTTTTTGAACTCCACGTGCATGTCCCTAGGTTGGGGTAGTGGGACTTCCTCTTCATTGGAACTTGTCTCTTCCTTTGTAGTCTTCTTCTTCCTCCATGGCCCAACAATAATGCTCCACATCCCCGTAAACCTTGGGGTCTGCAATGTAATCAGCTACATAGCTCTCTCCCTCCAAATCTTGGGACGACATCCCTTCAGATCTATCGGAAAAATAGTTAGAAACAAAGACATGGGATTTTGCCATGGTACGGTGGTCAAAACCTCTAGGAGATTATATAATGAATTTTTACCGACCAAAAGAAGTGTGCTACAAGAAAACGGACTCCGGAGGGCAAACAAGGTGGCCACAAGCCTAGGAGGCACGCCAGGGGGTAGGGTGTGCCCCCAAGGCTTGTCGCCTCCTCGTGCACTTTTTAGACTACTTTTTATTTTACAATTTTTTAAAATATTCCAAAACAAAGTAAAATTGCCATTGGAAAAGTTTTGGGGTCGATTTACTTACCGTACCACATACCTATTCCTTTTCGGAGTCTGCAGCGTTCGGGTAGGTCTCCCTTATGTACTCCTCCGGAGTTTTGGTATTAATAATATTGGTTTCAATATTTATGGGAGTACATGAGATATAATGTTTGATTCCTTGCCCGTTTACCACCTTCGGGTTGGTGCCTTCGGCGTTGTTGATCTTGATAGCACCAGAATGGTAGACCTCCTCGATAATATAGGGTCCTTCCCATTTAGAGAGAAGTTTTCCTGCAAAAATTTTAAACGAGAATTGTACAGCAAGATAAGGTCACCTACATTAAATTCATGCTTTTGTATCCTTTTGTCATGCCATCGTTTAACTTTTTATTTAAACAACTTGGCATTTTCATAGGCTTGGGTTCTCCATTCATCAAGTGAGCTAATGTCAAATAACCTCTTCTCACTGGCAAGTTTAAAATCATAGTTGGGCTCTTTAATTGCCGAAAAAGCTTTATGTTCTAGTTCAAGAGGTAAGTGACATGCTTTTCCATAAACCATTTTATACGGAGAGATACCCATAGGGTTTTTATAAGCAGTTCTATAAGCCCATAATGTGTCATCGAGTTTCTTGGACCAGTTCTTTCTAGATCCATTGACGGTCTTTTGCAATCAATTTTATTTCTCTATTACTCAATTTTACTTGACCACTAGACTGAGTATGATATGGAGATGCAATTCTATGGTTGACATCATATTTAGCAAGCAATTTACGGAAAGCACCATGAATAAAATGTGAACCACCATCAGTCATTAGATATCTAGGAACTACAAACCTCGGGAAAATGACTTCTTTAAGCATTTTAATAGCAGTGTTATGATCAACACTACTAGTTGGAATAGCTTCTACCCACTTAGTAACGTAATCATCAACAACTAAAATATGTGCATACCCATTAGAAGGAAAGGGTCCCATATAATCAAAGCCCCGGACATCGAATGGTTCAATAACAAGTGAATAATATGTGTATTTGCTCTTTTGTGTGTAGGTGTTGTTAACGAGGTTTCGCGTGGTTCTTCTACTAGATTGATAGCCTTGGTTTTTAACCGAGGTAAATACTTATCTCTACTGTACTGCATCATCCTCTCCTCTTCGAGGAAATCCCAATGGAGCTCATAAGTAGCACTCACTTCACAAAATCATGATGGATTCAGGGGCTAATGACGGGGTTACTCATAAAGGGTAGGCTCATGAAGGTCCAAGGTATCATGAACCATAGAATCCATGGGTAAGACTAACATCGGCCATCTGAGAAGCCAATCGACCACATTGGAGTTTTTGTTACTCGGATGCATCTGTGTACCAGGTACTCAGACGGATGAACATACTCGCATGGCTAAGTCACTCGGATGGTGAAGATGAACACGCGATAGAGATATCTGAAGCGCCAAGGCAGCTTGTGGGGCATGCGTTACTAGCATTAACTTCGTTAGTTACCATTGGTAGCGGGTTTATTCAATGTAATCCCTTAGCTCCCGTGTAATGGCAAGGACCAGGGGTCCGACACACTCTATATAAGCCGCCCCTTAGCTCGTAGACAGGGATTCACATCCTTTGTAATCATCATCAGACACAGATAAAGAGGAAGGCTCCCAGGGGTCGAGACATAGCGTTCTTACCTCTTCTCATAGGAGCTCAAACTAGTACTCCCTCCATAAACTAATATAAGAGCGCTTAGATCAGTACTTTAGTGATCTAAACACATTTATATTAGTTTACATAGGGAGTAAATCGCACGTCTCAGACTTGCGATTAGTTAGATCCAGCTCCATCCTCATCCCCTCTCTATTGTCGGAATCATCCCCACGACACTCACCACCTCCCATCCCCTCCTCCCCCATCCACATGGCAGGTCTCCTCTGCCTCTTATAACATCCTTCTCTCCCGGCCCATCCTATCCACCCCCTTTTCTGTCAAAATGGCACTAGATTGATCCTTTTGTCTACTTTGGATACTGGAGCACATAAGGTCATTTGATGCTTTTTTTATCATTTTGTTGGGAAAATCAAAATCTACAGAGTATTCTTTTGATATTACTCCAAAACTATTCATGAAGTGAGCTGGGAGACGACGTGATGAGTGACCCCTAGTCTGGGACACCGTCACACTACCTCTCTCATTCTTTCCCTTCCTTGCCTCACCTTCCCCCTTTTGCTGTCGAAGTGGCACTAGATTGATCCCTCTGTCTACTTGGATAGTGGAGCACATTGGGTCATTTGAGAGCTGAATTTTGCGTGTTCTGTTTCAATGAATACTTCTGTCGTGGCTCATAATTAATCATACTTTTTTTATCATTACGTTGGGAAAATCTACCGAGTATTTTGTTGAGATTACTCCAGAGTTATTCATGAAGTGAGCTATTCTGCATGTGTTCATGATTGTCTTGTTGAACTTGAGCCTATCATAACTATTGCAACATACTTTTTATGTAAAGAATTTGGAAGAACTCATGTTACTATGCAATTCCAGAGTTTGTCATCCAAAAATGATTTGATATTGAAACCTCAATGGGATTTCATGAGCCAATTCAATGAGCACCCAAACAAGGGAATTCGTACTCAGTCTCATTTCGGTTCCTCAATTGATTTTGTATTCCAACCAATTCAATACGGAGAGCTTCAATACAAACATCCAAACAAAGCATTGATCTATTGACCTCTTTGCAAGAAAGAAGAATTGTACAACGACAAACTCTCAACTAATCGATTATGAACCTGTCGACCATTTCGGAACTCGCCCTAAATTGCTCATTCTAGGACGACCTCGCTCTAAATGGGAGTATAGCAGCGGTGTAGTACGACCAGTTGAGCTTCCAGTTTGACCTTGCCAACAAATTAACCGGCCATTGATGTTTGGTCGACGACTCGACGTAGCACTGCACGTACAGACGTAGTACGTACTACACTATCAGTATACGGTCTACCTGCAGCAAAGACGGTATCCGTTTGAAGTTGTGGTTTGACGAACTAACTTGAATGCTTGAGTACCAAATACGTATGTACAATCTTTTTTTTTGAGGGGACGTATGTACGTACAATCGAAACGTTACAGAGTACTCGCTGTATCTGTCACGACACGAAATACAGCGGTACTACTGTACTAAGCCGATGACGGATCCCACGGCACCTCGATCGGTTACTTCCACGCAAAGTTACCGCGCTCTGACCCTGACACACTGACGGGCGCACACCGCGGCGCAGACACGCGCGTACACATGCAATGCAGGCAGGAAATGCAGAACAGTAGTAAAGCCGACGCCGCCATGCTCTGATTGCTTTCAGAGACACACATGCCCCATTCATTCCTTACATCATCGTCGAGCTGAGCTGAAAGCTCTCTGCAACTGCAAACACGTTGGAATTGAGACGTGGATAATGGTCGAGGTTAAGATCTCCATCACAGTGTTTTTACTGCGCTCGGAAACAAGCCGGTGAAGCCAAAATTACTGCCGGCGAGCACCAGTCAAACCATACATACTAGTAGTATAAAACGATCTTATATATTAGTAGTATTTGGGAGGAGGGAGTATATATATACGGATGCAACGGCCCAAGATGTCACCACTCTGATAGTAAGTGACGATACGGAGTGCGTGATGCAAGAGCAATTAAGTGTACCGTGTACCCGTATAAATGAAACACTGCTGCACCACAGATCCATGGATGGACGATTCGGTTTGAATTTTGAATGCCACGCCGTGCAAACGACCCACAAAAGAAGAGAAAATTCTACTCCTCCTCCCACTACTAGCGAGCTGAACGTTAATTCTGGCATCAATGTGTAGTTATTTCCGTGGAGTACGCACCCACACATTAAATCTGGTCGGAGTCGTAATAAAAAGCCCGTTGCTGCGCTGTGGACGTTACGGGCATCCGATGTGCACCGTAACTGTCACACGCCCGGCTTTCTACCGCGCCGTGCCGCTGTGCCGCGAGAAACTAAACTGAGAACTGACCAAAAGCGATTCCCAATCACCGAACCATGCTTACAGAATGTGAGGCAGTGATCCGAAATACCAAATCATGGCTCGCAAGATGATAATATTGTTCCGGATTGACCCATTGACCCTTCTGTGAACGGCGGGATCGATTTAATTAACAGTTTGGCATCCGATCCTCTCCTTTGTTTCCCATGACAGGGAAAGGAGGCAGCAGAAACAACCCAAACCCGACCTCCTCCACACATCCACCCATCCATCGCTCTTTTTTAGTGTTGCACCCATCCGTCGCCCGGGGAGTAGTGCTGATGCAACGGAAATGGTTCGAGGTTGCAAATGATTTTCCCGGGAATCAGCTCATGTCAGCATGCACCCACGCACACCGGAATTTTTCCATATAAAGCAAGCTGGGGAAGAAAAGAAAGGTTAGGTAGAGATTCCGCCATTAGCTACGAGTGCGAGAATAATCACCTCACGGTTAGGGGCGGTGTCTGACGAATATCATGTACCCCGGTGTTTGACTTGGGCTGCTAGACAGAGAACAACAAAAGGGAGTCAACGCACATTCTTTTTCTTTTTCTCTGGAAATTCACGATAGTATTTCCCTTGGCGTTGATATTCCTCTTGAAGTTCTTTTTCTTTTCCTTTTTCAAGAAAATTTTCCTTTGGAAAATTCCATTTCGTCATGATGCTCCTTCAGACGGAGATGCTGGCCGAGGCCTTTTCTTGAAACACTCGCGAATCTTTTAAGACGTCTTCTGAATCCAAAATTAGTAGCCTCGTAGAGCCATAGATCCCAATTAGTCGCCGGCTAACTCCTTGTCCTTTGTACGACGTCGATCTTAAAGAAGGCACAATGATACATTAGTAATATTCAGGCCGTGAACATAGGAAAAGCAACAGAATCTATTGACACTGGCATTTTGTCAGTGTGATGGGCGGAGACATGCCAAGCAGAAAAACATCCATCGTCGGTGTCATCTCGCGTCTGGCGTCTGCATGCCGCCCAATGGCCGCGCGGCAGTAACACCGACGAGCAAAGCGTGTACTCCCTCCGTTTGCAATTACTTGTCGTAGAAATGAATGTATCTAAACGTATTTTAGTTCTACATACATTAATTTCTGAGACAAGTAATTACAAACGGAAGGAGTACTATCGCAGTGAACCCATGATACTCCATCAGACAGTACTACACCTGACCTGACCCGACCAAAGCTGACTTTCAGACAGAGTGACTTTGATGTTTACCCGCAAAAAAAAAAGTGACTTTGATGTTGCATCCAAGGGTTCAGTGGTTGGGTTCGTGAATTTTTAAGATGTTCCCAAAATTCACAAAAAGTTCACGAATTTCAAAAAATAATTCATTTTAGAAGAGGAGCGTCGGCGGCGGCGTCTGATACGTCTCCAACGTATGTATAATTTATTATTCTTCTATGCTGTCACATTATTATTCTCTTACGCATTGGGTTGTAAGTATTTGTTTTTTGTGTGCAGGTACCGTTTATATAGTGTTGTTTGGTTCTCGTACTGAATTGATAATATTGGTTTCATAACTGAGGAAAATACTTACCGTTGCTGTGCTGCATCATCCTCTCCTCTTCGGGAAAATACCAACGCAAATACAAGTACTCAGCGTCGGTAGCGCTGCCTCCTCCACAAGCTCCTACTGCCTAACCCCAAATCGAAGCAGGCGGTTTGAGGAACTTAACAAAACAGTGCAAATCGAACTAAATCAATGCCTACAGCTAGTGACTGTGGCAGAGTAGAGGAAATCACATAGTTACGGGACAATAGCGGCAAAAAAATTAGGGTTTTCGCAATGTTCCTCAGCAGCTAGTGACCCTAAATGGACGTGGCGTGGGTCAACACGCAAGCAAGAAGGTCTGCAAATGATCGTGCGAAAAACTACCTTGGGTGAACCACTTACTGAAAAAATTAGGAACTAAAGATGCGTTTTGAAAGAATTATGACTAAAATAACTTTTAGGGTCACTTTGGTTGAAGGCCTGAACAACATGCCTGCGAAAAACTCATGCCTGGACCCAGCCTCACTTGTTGGAAATTTTTGCCTGGTCAGGCGGGCCTGGCGTGCATGCGTTTGGTTTACACCCTGGCCCTGCGACTGCCGTGCAGTGCAATTAGTATATAAAGAAACCCATGCCATCGACTTGATGCAAAAGAAATAATATAGTATTGCCAGGCACCCCTGCAGGCACACCCAGGACGCCTGGCTCACGCTAACCCCGCTGCCGGCCGGTTAGGTGCGGCTAATCACGTTTCAGGCTTTTGCATGCCGGGCTAGTATCTATTGTTCCTGGACACAAACCAAACAAGACCCAGGCAGATCCCAGGGAAGCTCCAGGTCAGGCAATTTTGCACCAGGGCAGAAACCAAACACACTCTTAGTTCTAATTCTTCCAAAATGCATCTTCAGTCCTAATTCGCAAAAGGTTCACAAATTTCAGAAAATTATTCACAATTTCATAAAATGTCCACGAATTTGCAAGAAAAAAATTACAAATTCGAAAAATATTCACAATTTCAAAATCTGTTTCTGAATTCAAAAAATGTTCAAGATTTCAAAAAGAGTTCATCAAGTCAAAATATATTCACATTTGCAAAAAATGTTTGTTAATTCAAAAAATATTTATGATTTCATACTATTCATGATCTCAGAAACATGTTCAGGAATTGGTAAGATGTCCTCAAAATGAGAACGAAGCAGAAAAAGAAAGAGAAAGAAAGGAAAACCGGCATGTGAAGGTTCTATAACCTTCTCTAAACCGGAAGGGAAGGCTCCCCAATAGTTTACGTGTGCCGGCCCGGTATCTTCGCATAGCGATCACAGTGTACGCGCTAGGTCGCCGCTCGGACTATTTATCGCCTTAAGCCAGACAAGCACTAGATCTCGCTGAAGCTTTTTCCCCCCTCGTGATGTATTGGGCCCGCCCGTTTACATGCGCATATTCATAATAAAGGAAAGCGGTAATCGGTCTCTGGCCTTCAGGTTGAAGGCGCGCTGCACTAGCCACTCCGCCAAACTACTTTCCATGGTAAGACGAAGGGCTGCCACCTACTTGAGGCAACTCGTGCCGTTTTCTTAGAGATTTTTTCCTTTACTTTATTTCTTTTCTTTTTTCTTCTCCCTTTTTCTTTGGTTTTCTTTATTCTCCTTTTACTTTCTTTTATTCTGATACTTTTTTCTTCTCTCTTCTCTGTTTTACATTCTTTTTTGCATTTTTTTTCTTTCATTTTTATTTATTTCTTATTTTGCTTATTTTGTTTTCATTTTCGGTTTTCTTTCCTCTTTTGTTTATTATTCCACATTTTTTGTATATGTCAACAATGTTTTTCAAATACATGTCTAACATTTCTTCTTCATTTTTTATTTTCTTCTTATGTTTTTTCTCATTTTCACTTTATATTTTTGTATATGTCTAAAGCATTTTGTTAATAAGTGATCAACATTTTTTATATACACATTGTCCGAACACTTATTCAACACTTTTTAAATACTTGTTCAATATTTTTTGAATACATGTTCAATATTTTTCAAATACTTGTTCATTTTTTTAATATTTGTTCAACATTTTCAAATACTTATTCAACATTTTCAAATAATTGTACAACATTTTTTAAATACACAATCAATTTATTATTCAACATTTGTCAAATAATTGTTCAACATTTTATTACTTATTCAAAAATTTCAAATACTTGTTCAACATTTTTTAATACTTATTCAATATTTTCTAAAACTTGTTCATCAATTTTTCAAAGTTTTTTTGAAGTGTTTTTTTTTATGTATAATATTTTAGAATATAAATAAAAGTACAAAAATAAAGCAAAAGACGAGAGCACAAAACAGAAATAAATAAATAACAGGCCATGGCCTTCTGCTCGGCTGGGCCGGCCCATTTTGGCTCCGCCAGACGCGAGGCTTCCCGTGTGTGCGTGCCCGACTGGGCCGGCCCATTCTAGATGAAGTGAAGCGAGCTGTGGGCTGAAAAATGGGAATTTCCTATTCGCCGCTTACTGCGGCAAGTAGTCGCCGCTTCGCACAGGGCATAGCTCACCCTGGGCCGGCCCATTTAACTGGTTTCCTTCGCGAGATTAAAAAACCGCAACAAAAAATGCTCGCGACAGGGATCGAACTAACGACCTCCTGTAGAGGTACAAGCGGCGGTAGCCATCGCGACTGACTCGTGGATGTGAAAAAATAACAAAGCTAAACTTAAAGAAAGTAAAAGCGATGACAAAACTTAAAACCTTCTACTGATTCTTTCTGGTTTTCTTCAGTCTTATTCTGTTATTTCTTTTTTCCCGTTTTCTTTGTTTTTTCTTTTTTAATATGGTTTTCAAAAACTTCGAATATGGTTTAGAATTTTCAAAAATGTTCTTTTTGTCAATATTTGTTCATATTCCTGAAATAGTGTTCACATTTTCAAATTTTTGTTCACAATTTTGAAAACTGCTCCTGATTTTTTGTTTTCTTTCTATTTCTTTTCCTTTTTTTCTCTTTTCTTCAAAAGAAACTCAAATATATTCAAATTTTCTTCGTATTTTTTATAAAAATTTCAGTTTTCGAAAAATGTTCTCAAAATTCAAAAATTGTTCTCGTTACACAAAAAAGTTCAAAACTTTCGAAATGCAGAAAATGTACCAGATTTCATAAGATGTTCACGTTTTCAAAAAATATTCGCGCTTCCAAATTTGTTCAGGGTTTTTCAAAATTTGTTCTCAAGATTCAAAAAATGTTCATGCTTTAAAAAATTGTTCACGCTTCCAAATTTGTTCGTGATTTTTCAAAATTGTTCTCAAGATTCAAAAAATGTTTGTGCTTTAAAAAATTGTTCACGCTTCCAAATTTGTTCTCCGTTTCAAAATTTGTTCTCCAGAGTAAAAACATGTTTGTGGTTTAAAGAAATGTCACAAATTCCAAATTTTTTGGGAAACTCAAATATTTTTCGTTTTCAGAAAATTTGTTTGTGTAATTGTACGTTCAAAAAGCTGTTCACTACAGTAACTAATTCCGGTTCAAAAATTTGTTTGCGTAATCGTACGTTCAAAAAAGTTTGTGCTTTTTGAAAAACTGTTCCCATTATCAAATTTCTGTTCTCAAGATTCTATAAATGTTCGGGTTTTCGGAAAATGTTCAGGAATTTTTAAACAAATATGTCGAAAAATGTTCACGCCTTTTGTTTTTATTTTTTGAAATTTTAAAATATGTCCGAGTTGTTTAAAAAGTTATCGTATTTTGAAACATTGCTCGTTTGTTAAAAAATAACAATTTCGAAGGAAAGTTTGAAAAAATTGAAAAAACTCTCCAGATTCTTCATTGGTATTAGTTCTTATATTAGCACGCTTCATTATTTAACAACCAACACGTGATAGGTCTGGTGGTTTGCTCATCTGGAACGCAACTTGGAGGTTCTGAGGTCGAATCCTGGCAGAAGGTCGTTTACTTTTTTTTTTATCATTATCATCGCAGCGCTACTGTACAAGCAAAAAGCGCCCACTATTGGGCCGGCCCAGTCGGGATTTCGGTGTGTGCGTCGTACAGTTGTTTGACGCAGAATGCGTCCAATAGGAGCTCTCTCAAAAATGCTCGGGAGCTCCTATACAACGCCGCAGGCGCCTGTTAACGATCCGGTGCCTGCAGCGCTCCTAGCATGGGCCGGCCCACTAACATGCTGCCCCAAAAAAATTTAATTTTTTTTACGAAAATAAAAATATGGAATGAAGAAAGGTTTACAGATTTAAAGAAAAAAAGTTCATCCATTTGAAAAAATACGTTCACATCTTTAAAAAAGGTTCATAAATTTTGAAAAAGTTCATCAATTTGAAAAAAAGTTCATCCAATTTAGCAAAAGTTCATTAAATTTGAATTTTTTTATAGAAATTGAAAAAAGTTCATGTATTTTTAGAAAAAGTTCATGGAACTGGAAAAAAGTTCATAAATAAAAAAAATTCATCCATTTTGATGACAAATGTTAATTAAATTTCGTACAAAGTTCATGAATTTTAAAAAAAGTTCATCAATCTCAAAAACGTTCACAGGGTTTTTGAAAAAAAATCGTCAACCGGCGCCTAGATGGGTTACGGACGCCACAGGCGCCAGTTAACAAAATGCACGTTAACTGGCGCCTGTGGCGCCAAATAGGAAATGCCAGAAATGTTTGCCGCACTAACTGGGATTCACACTACAGACATACGAGTGCACCTATTGATTACTGGTAACATAATGAGTAGAGCACACTATAAAATAACTTAATTTAGCTACGTAAACCAAACATTACTTAAAAATTGCTAAAATTGTTTAAAATTTCGAACGCTTTATTGAATTTACGGATAATTTCAAGAAAACTATGATTTTTTTTCAAATGCCTGAACATTTTTCGAATTTGTAAACAAAAGTAAAAAAATTGGAACATCTTTGGAAATTCTAAACAATTTATTTAAACATCAATCTTTTTAAAATTTATAGAACATTTTTAAAATTTCTAAAACATTATTGGAAACATGATTCTTTTCTTCAAAATTCCAGAACATGTTTTGAAAACGTGAACATTATGTGAACTGGCGAGCAAAATTTGAAAACAGGGACAAATCTTAAGTTCAGAACAAATTTTATAAACTTAGAACAATTAGAAAATCGTGAACAGTTTTGAAAATGAAAATATTTTCTATATAGGTGAACAAAAAGTTGAATCTGAAACTATTTTCTAAACCTAGGAACATATATCAAAAAGTGAACATTTTTTGAATTGATGAACAAAATTTGAAAACAGGAAGAACTTTGGTAATTCAGTGAAAAAATGAAACCGAGAAACTTTGAAAATGCTGATTTTTTTGGAAAGGTGCACCTTTTTTGTGTAGGCGAACAAAAAATTGAAATGGGAACATTTTTCTCAGACTTTGAACATTTTTGTAAAACTCCAGCAATGTTTCAAACTTCGAACAATTTTTGAAAATTCAATTTTGTTTAAATGCCAAACAAAATTTGGAAATGTAAACGATTTTGCATATTTTGAACAATGTGTTAAATTTGTAAAGTTAGAAACAAAAATGGAAGAAAAGGAAATAACAGACACGAAAAATGATAAAAAGAAACATAAAAAGAAGAAAAGAAAACAAAAACAGTTAGGAACCTTCTAGAAGATAGCCCCAAACCGGGAAAATCGGCTGTGAACCATCTGCAAGGTTCCCAAGACTGGAACATGCTTGCTATGCGTACAGTGGGAGATAAGGCCGGCACAATTGATCCAGCTCCTGTGCGTCGGTCAACCCTTAGACGCAGAGAGCGTCAAATATGGTTTTCCAGACTTCCCTGTGTGCTCGCTTAAAGCGAGAAACTATATAGAGCTTTACCAAATCCAGAACTGTAGACCACACACCAGGTGGCAGGCACGACCCGTTGTGGCGACAGAGCCTCGAAACAAGTCCAAGTGCATATACCGGAGGCTCACTTAATTCGAGAGAGTTAGTTCAGGTTTCTCTCCCGTAGTGGAAAGCTAGGGTTTCTCTCGCTTCCGGCGATGCTGCCGGAATTTACCTCGTAACCACGTTGGATCACCGCTGTTTCTTCTCTCCAACTCAGGCTGATCAAGGGGGAGGGGGTCCTTTGTGATCCTACTCGGCCTTGGCTGTGAGATAAATCGGGGGGGGGGGTCAGGAGGTGGGAAGCGCTAGGGTTTGCTGTTGTGCAATCCGATCTGAGGGCTATGGCGGATGATTAGTTTGGAGCGCAGAGGAGGGGGCCTAAAGAAAGCACGGATGACCTCTTAGCACGACTAAATCTGCAGGATGAAGAAGATGACGACTTTGTGTGGGAGGAGGAGCTCCCGGATGTGATGACGCCGGCCAAGTGGCTGGCCATTGTTAGGGTTCATACCCCCAAGACCTTCAGTTCGAGTGCGCTGTATGGTGATATGCGTGCAGCATGGAACCCAGCAAGACCGGTAGCCTGGAGGAGGATCAATGACAACCTTTTCACAGCGCAGTTTGGATGCTTAGCGGATTGGAATAAGGCAATGTTTGAAGGTCCATGGCTTTTTAGGGGACAAGCAGTGACAATGAAGGAATATGATGGCTTTAAGAAACTCGAATCCATCCCATTGGATAGATTGACAGTGTGTGCACAGATTCATCGTCTCCCAAACAACTTCATAATAGAACCAACAAGAACGGTAACCTTTGAATGGGGGGAGTTTGTGCTAGAAGATGCCTTAAGAGATAGCCATATTGGACGAGGGGTAGCTGGACCCCAAAGAGGCCGTGCTACCATGGGCGGAGCAGGAGGTAGAGGAAGGGGAGAGGCCCTTACAACCTCAACCGAAGTTGGCGGTTCAACGCCCAGAACCAGAACCAAGTGAATACGGGGGAAAGAAGGACAACTGACAAGGGGAAGGATGATGTTACTGATGCAGACAAAGAGAGGAATGCTTGGGTGGCGGCGAGTGGTGGTATGCATGCTTCAAATAAACGCCCTTCTGTTGAAAACGTGTCGAGCTCTAGCTCAACAGCGAACGCCAACGCAGGCGACCATGGGGAGAACCCACTGGCGATGGTGGTGGCAACGACATTGCCGGCTGTGCCCCCAATGCCACAAGTGTATGTTTCACCGCGCAAGCATCACAAGAGACACAAGTTTGGTCAAGGGAAAAGAAGAGAACGGACATATGGAAGGGCATGCCTCTAGCGGAGGTGGCTCGGTCTCGGAAACCACACAAACCAATGACGCACTATCGGATGACCTCTTGGCATGACTGAATCTGCAAGAAGAAGAAGATGACGACTTTGTGTGGGAGGAGGAGCTCCAGGATCTGATGACGCTGGCCAAGTGGCTGGCCATTGCTAGGGTTCATACCCCCAAGACCTTCACTCCAAGAGCGCTGTATGGTGATATGCGTGCGGCGTGGAATCCAGCAAGACTGGTAGCCTAGAGGAGGGTCAATGACAACCTTTTCACAATGCAGTTTGGATGCTTAGCAGATTGGAATAAGGCAATGTTTGAAGGTCCATGGCTTTTCAGGGGACAAGCAGTGATAATGAAGGACTGTGATGGTTTTAAGAAACCCGAATCCATCCCACTGGATAGATTGACAGTGTGGGCACAGATTCATCGTCTCCCAAACAACTTCCTAATAGAACCAGCAGTTCGAGGGATGGCCTCGTGCATAGGAGAAGTTGAGGAGGTCCAGTTAAGGCTGCCGGCGGGCTTCTTCGGACAATTCGTTCGGGTGAAGGTTAGTATTGATGTCAATGCCAAAATAAAATGGTTTGTGACAGGGAAGAAGGGAAATGAGAGAGTTGGATATCAAGTGAAGTATGAAAAGCTTCCCACCTTCTGCTTCAATTGTGGGGAGTTTGGGCACTGGTATGACGAATTTGGTGATGGAGAGCATGATGAATCAACCTTTGAATGGGGGGAGTTTGTGCTAGCTAATGCCTTCAGAGCTGGCCATATTGGCCAAGGGTTAGCTGGACCCTAGAGAGGCCGTGCTACCATGGGCGGAGCAGGAGGTAGAGGAAGGGGGAGAGGCCCTTACAAACCCAACCAAAGTTGACAGTTCAACACCAAAAACCAGAGCCCCATGAATACAGGGGAAAGGAGTGAAGGTGACAAGGGGAAGGATGATGTTACTGATGCCGATGTTGGGGAACGTAGTAATTTCAAAAAATTTCCTACGCACACGCAAGATCATGGTGATGCATAGAAATGAGAGGGGAGAGTGTAATCTACGTACCCTCGTAGACCGACAGCGGAAGCGTTATGACAACGCGGTTGATGTAGTTGTACGTCTTCACGGCCCGACCGATCAAGCACCGAAACTACGGCACCTCCGAGTTCTAGCACACGTTTAGCTCGATGACGATCCCCGGACTCCGATCCAGCAGAATGTCAGGGAAGAGTTCCGTCAGCACGACGGTGTGGTGACGATCTTGATGTTTTACCGTCGCAGGGCTTCGCCTAAGCACCACTACAATATTATCGAGGACTATGGTGGAGGGGGCACCGCACACGGCTAAGAGAACGATCTTGACGATCAACTTGTGTGTCTAGAGGTGCTCCTCTGCCCCCGTATATAAAGGAGCAAGGGGGAAGGAGGCCGGCCCTAGGAGGGGTGCGCCAGGGGTGTAGGATTCCTACTCCTAGTTGGAGTAGGTTACCTCCTTTCCTAGTCCAACTAGGAGAAGGGGGGAAAAGGGGGGAAGAGGGGAAGGAAGGGAGAGAGGGGCCGCGCCCCAAACCCCTTGTCAAATTCGGACTGGGCTTGGGAGGGGCGCGTGCCACCTCCTGGTCCTTCCCACTAAGGCCCATTAAGGCCCATTGCTTCTTCCTTGTATTCCCGTAACTCCCCGGTACCTCTGAAAATACCCGAATCACTCGGAACCTTTTCGATGTCCGAATATAGTCGTCCAATATATCGATCTTTACGTCTCGACCATTTCGAGACTCCTCGTCTTGTCCCCAATCTCATCCGGGACTCCGAACTCCTTTGGTACATCAAAACTTATAAACTCATAATATAACTATCATCAAAACCTTAAGCGTGCGGACCCTACGGGTTGGAGAACAATGTAGACATGACCGAGACATGTCTCTGGTCAATAACCAATAGCGAAACCTGGATGCTCATATTGGCTCCCACATATTCTACGAAGATCTTTATCGGTCAGACCGCATAACAACATACGGTGTTCCCTTTGTCATCGGTATGTTACTTGCCCGAGATTCGATCGTCGGTATCTTAATACCTAGTTCAATCTTGTTACCGGCAAGTCTCTTTACTCGTTCCGTAATACATCATCTCACAACTAACTCATTAGTTGCAATGCTTGCAAGGCTTAAGTGATCTGCATTATCGAGAGGGCCCAGAGATACCTCTTCGACAATCGGAGTGACAAATCCTAATCTCGAAATACGCCAACCCAACAAGTACCTTCGGAGACACCTGTAGAGCACCTTTATAATCACCCAGTTACGTTGTGACGTTTGGTGGCACACAAAGTGTTCCTCCGGTAAACGGGAGTTGCATAATCTCATAGTCATAGGAACATGTATAAGTCATGAAGAAAGCAATAGCAACAAACTAAACGATCAAGTGCTAAGCTAATGGAATGGGTCAAGTCAATCACATCATTCTCCTAATGATGTGATCCCGTTAATCAAATGACAACTCATGTCTATGGTTAGGAAACATAACCATCTTTGATCAACGAGCTAGTCAAGTAGAGGCATACTAGTGACACTCTATTTGTCTATGTATTCACACATGTATTATGTTTCCGGTTAATACAATTCTAGCATGAATAATAAACATTTATCATGATATAAGGAAATAAATAATAACTTTATTATTGCCTCTAGGGCATATTTCCTTCAGTCTCCCACTTGCACTAGAGTCAATAATCTAGTTCGGATCGCCATGTGATTTAACATCAATAGTTCACATCACCATGTGATTAACACCCATAGTTCACATCGACATGTGACCAACACCCAAAGGGTTTACTAGAGTCAATAATCTAGTTCACATCACTATGTGATTAACACCCAAAGAGTACTGAGGTGTGATCATGTTTTGCTTGTGAGAGAAGTTTAGTCAACGGGTCTGCCACATTCAGATCCGTAAGTATTTTGCAAATTTCTATGTCAACAATGCTCTGCATGGAGCTACTCTAGCTAATTGCTCCCACTTTCAATATGTATCCAGATTGAGACTTAAGAGTCATCTGGATCAGTGTCAAAACTTGCATCGACGTAACCCTTTACGACGAACCTTTTTGTCACCTCCATAATCGAGAAACATATCCTTATTCCACTAAGGATAATTTGACCGCTATCCAGTGATCTACTCCTAGATCACTATTGTACTCCCTTGCCAAAAACAGTGTAGGGTATACAATAGATCTGGTACACAGCATGGCATATTTTATAGAACCTATGGCCAAGGCATAGGGAATGACTTTCATTCTCTCTCTATCTTCTGCTGTGGTCGGGTTTTGAGTCTTACTCAACTTCACACCTTGTAACACAGGCAAGAACTCTTTCTTTGACTGTTCCATTTTGAACTACTTCAAAATCTTGTCAAGGTATGTACTCATTGAAAAACTTATCAAGCGTTTTGATCTATCTCTATAGATCTTGATGCTCAATGTGTAAGCAGCTTCACCGAGGTATTTCTTTGAAAAACTCCTTTCAAACACTCCTTTATGCTTTGTAGAATAATTCTACATTATCTCCGATCAACAATATGTCATTCACATATACTTATCAGAAATGCTGTAGTGCTCCCACTCACTTTCTTGTAAATACAGGCTTCACTGCAAGTTTGTATAAAACTATATGCTTTGATCAACTTATCAAAGCGTATATTCCAACTCCGAGATGCTTGCACCAGTCCATAGATGGATCGCTGGAGCTTGCATATTTTGTTAGCACCTTTAGGATTGACAAAACTTTCTTGTTGCGTCATATACAACTCTTCTTTAATAAATCCATTAAGGAATGCAGTTTTGTTTATCCACTTGCCAGATTTCATAAAATGCGACAATTGCTAACATGATTCGGACAGACTTAAGCATAGATATGAGTGAGAAACTCTCATCGTAGTCAACACCTTGAACTTGTCGAAAACCTTTTTGCGACAATTCTAGCTTTTGTAGATAGTGACACTACTATCAGCATCCGTCTTCCTCTTGAAGATCCATTTAATCTCAATGGCTCGCCGATCAATGGGCAAGTCAATCAAAGTCCATACTTTGTTCTCATACATGGATCTCATCTCAGATTTCATGGCCTCAAGCCATTTCGCGGAATCTGGGCTCATCATCGCTTCCTCATAGTTCATAGGCTTGTCATGGTAAAGTAACATGACCTCCAGAACTGGATTACCGTACCACTCTGGTGCGGATCTCACTTTGGTTTACCTACGAGGTTCGGTAGTAACTTGATCTGAAGTTACATGATCATCATCATTAGCTTCCTCACTAATCGGTCTAGTAGTCACAGGAACAGATTTCTGTGATGAACTACTTTCCAATAAGGGAGCAGATACAGTTACCTCATCAAGTTCTACTTTCCTCCCACTCACTTCTTTCGAGAGAAACTCCTTCTCTAGAAAGGATCCATTCTCAGCAATGAATAACTTGCCTTCGGATCTGTGATATAAGGTGTACCCAACAGTCTCCTTTGGGTATCCTATGAAGACATATTTCTCAGATTTGGGTTTGAGCTTATCAAGTTGAAACTTTTTCACATAAGCTTTGCAACCTCAAACTTTAAGAAACGACGGCTTAGGTTTCTTGCCAAACCATAGTTCATACGGTGTCGTCTCAACGGATTTAGATGGTGCCCTATTTAACGTGAATGTAGCTGTCTCTAATGCATAACCCCAAAACGATAGTGGTAATCGGTAAGAGACATCATAGATCGCACCATATCTAATAAAGCACGGTTTTGATGTTCGGACACACCATTACATTGTGGTGTTCCAGGTTGCGTGAGTAGTGAAACTATTTCACATTGTTTTAACTGAAGGCCAAACTCGTAACTCAAATATTTTACTTCCACGATCATATCGTAGAAACTTTTATTTTTTTTGTTACGATGATTCTCCACTCCACTCTGAAATTCTTTGAACTTTTCAAATGTTTCAGACTTGTGTTTCATCAAGTAGATATACTCATATCTGCTCAAATCATCTGTGAAGATCAGAAAATAATGATACCTGCCACGAGCCTCAATATTGATCGGACCACATACATCATTATGCATGATTTCCAACAAATCTGTTGCTCACTCCATTGTTCCGGAGAACGGAGTCTTAGTCATCTTGCCCATGAGGCATGGTTCGCAAGCATCAACTGATTCATAATCAAGTGATTCCAAAAGCCCATCAGCATGGATTTTCTTCATGCGCTTTACACCAATATGACCTAAACGGCAGTGCCACAAATAAATTGCACCATCATTATTAACTTTGCATATTTTGGTTTCAATATTATGAATATGTGTATCACTACGATCGAGATCCAACGAACCATTTTCATTGGGTGTGTAACCATATAAGGTTTTATTCATGTAAACAGAACAACAATTTATTCTCTTACTTAAATGAATAACCGTATTGCAACAAACATGATCAAATCATATTCATGCTCAACGCAAACACCAAATAACACTTATTTAGGTTCAACACTAATCCCAAAAGTGTAGGGAGTGTGCGATGATGATCATATCAATCTTGGAACCACTTCCAACACACATCGTCATTTCACCCTTAACTAGTCTATGTTCATTCTGCAACTCCCGTTTCGAGTTACTACTCTTAGCAACTGAACCAGTATCAAATACCGAGGGGTTGCTACGAACACTAGTAAAATACACATCAATAATCTATATAACAAATATACCTTTGTTCACTTTGCCATCCTTCTTATCCGCCAAATACTTGGGGCAGTTCCACTTCCAGTGACCAGTCCCTTTGCAGTAGAAACACTTAGTCTCAGGCTTAGGACCAGACTTGGGCTTCTTCACTTGAGCAGCAACTTGCTTGCCGTTCTTCTTGAAGTTCCCCTTCTTCCCTTTGCCCTTTTCTTGAAACTAGTGGTCTTGTCTACCATCAACACTTGATATTTTTCTTGATTTCTACCTTCGTCGATTTCAGCATTACGAAGAGCTTGGGAATTGTTTCCGTTATCCCTTGCATATCATAGTTCATCACGAAGTTCTACTAACTTGGTGATGGTGACTAGAGAATTCTGTCAATCACTATTTTATCTGGAAGATTAACTCCCACTTGATTCAAGCGATTGTAGTACCCAGACAATCTGAGCACATGCTCACTGCTTGAGCTATTCTCCTCCATCTTTTAGCTATAGAACTTGTTGGAGACTTCATATCTCTCAACTCGGGTATTTGCTTGAAATATTAACTTCAACTCCTGGAACATCTCATATGGTCCATGACGTTCAAAACGTCTTTGAAGTCCCGATTCTAAGCCGTTTAAGCATGGTGCACTAAACTATCAAGTAGTCATCATATTGAGCTAGCCAAATGTTCATAACATCTGCATCTGCTCCTGCAATAGGTTTGTCACCTAGCGGTGCATCAAAGACATAATTCTTTTGTGCAGCAATGAGGATAAACCTCAGATCACGGATCCAATCCGCATCATTTCTACTAACATCTTTCAACTTAGTTTTCTCTAGGAACATATCAAAAATAAAACAGGGGAGCTAAACGCGAGCTATTGATCTACAACATAGATATGCTAATACTACCAGGACTAAGTTCATGATAAATTTAAGTTCAATTAATCATATTACTTAAGAACTCCCACTTAGATAGACATCCCTCTAATCCTCTAAGTGATCACGTGATCCAAATCAACTAAACCATGTCCGATCATCACGTGAGATGGAGTAGTTTCAATGGTGAACATCACTATGTTGATCATATCTACTATATGATTCATGCTCGACCTTTCGGTCTCCGTGTTCCGAGGCCATATCTGTTATATGCTAGGCTCATCAAGTTTAACTTGAGTATTCCGCGTGTGCAACTGTTTTGCACCCGTTGTATTTGAACGTAGAGCCTATCACACCCGATCATCACGTGGTGTCTCAGCACGAAGAACTTTCGCAACGGTGCATACTCAGGGAGAACACTTATTCTTTGATAATTTAGTGAGGGATCATCTTATAATGCTACCGTCAATCAAAGCAAGATAAGATGCATAAAAGATAAACATCACATGCAATCAATATAAGTGATATGATATGGCCATCATCATCTTGTACTTGTGATCTCCATCTCCGAAGTACCGTCATGATCACCATCGTCATCGGCGCGACACCTTGATCATAATCGTAGCATCGTTGTCGTCTCGCCAATCTTATGCTTCCACGACTATCGCTACCGCTTAGTGATAAAGTAAAGCATTACAGCGCAATTGCATTGCATACAATAAAGCGACAACCATATGGCTCCTGCCAGTTGCCGATAACTCGGTTACAAAACATGATCATCTCATAAAATAAAATTTAGCATCATGTCTTGACCATATCACATCACAACATGCCCTGCAAAAACAAGTTTAGACGTCCTCTACTTTGTTGTTGCAAGTTTTACGTGGCTGCTACGGGCTTAGCAAGAACCGTTCTTACCTACGCATCAAAACCACAATGATAGTTTGTCAAGTTGGTGCTATTTTAAACTTCGCAAGGACCGGGCGTAGCCACACTCGGTTCAACTAAAGTTGGAGAAACTGACACCCGCCAGCCACCTGTGTGCAAAGCACGTCGGTAGAACCAGTCTCGCGTAAGCGTACGCGTAATGTCGGTCCAGGCCGCTTCATCCAACAATACCGCCGAACCAAAGTATGACATGCTGGTAAGCAGTATGACTTACATCGCCCACAACTCACTTGTGTTCTACTCATGCATAACATCAATGCATAAAACCTAGGCTCTGATGCCACTGTTGGGGAACGTAGTAATTTCAAAAAAATTCCTACGCACACGCAAGATCATGGTGATGCATAGCAACGAGAGGGGAGAGTGTAATCTACATACCCTCGTAGACCGATAGCGGAAGTGTTATGACAACGCGGTTGATGTAGTCGTACGTCTTCACGGCCCGACCGATCAAGCACCGAAACTACGACACCTCCGAGTTCTAGGACACGTTCAGCTCAATGACGATCCCCGGACTCCGATCCAGTAGAATGTCGGGGAAGAGTTCCGTCAGCACGACGGCGTGGTGACGATCTTGATGTTCTACTGTCGTAGGGCTTCGCCTAAGCACCACTACAATATTATCGAGGACTATGGTGGAGGGGGGCACCGCACACGGCTAAGAGAACGATCTTGAAGATCAACTTGTGTGTCTAGAGGTGCTCCCCTGCCCCCGTATATAAAGGAGCAAGGGGAGAGGAGGCCGGCCCTAGGAGGGGCGCGCCAGGGGAGTTGGATTCCTACTCCTAGTTGGAGTAGGTTTCCTCCTTTCCTAGTCCAACTAGGAGAAGGGGGGGAAAGGGGGGAAGAGGGGAAGGAAGGGAGAGAGGGGCCGCGCCCCAAACCCCTTGTCCAATTCGGACTGGGCTTGGGAGGGGCGCGCGCCACCTCCTGGTCCTTCCCACTAAGGCCCATTAAGGCCCATTGCTTCTTCCTCGTATTCCCGTAACTCCCCGGTAGCTCCGAAAATACCCGAATCACTCGGAACCTTTCCGATGTCCGAATATAGTCGTCCAATATATCGATCTTTACGTCTCGACCATTTCGAGACTCCTCGTCATGTCTCCGATCTCATCCGGGACTCCGAACTCCTTCGGTACATCAAAACTTATAAACTCATAATATAACTATCATCAAAACCTTAAGCGTGCGGACCCTACGGGTTCGAGAACAATGTAGACATGACCGAGACATGTCTCCGGTCAATAACCAATAGCGGAACCTGGATGCTCATATTGGCTCCCACATATTCTATGAAGATCTTTATCGGTCAGACCGCATAACAACATACGGTGTTCCCTTTGTCATCGGTATGTTACTTGCCCGAGATTCGATCGTCGGTATCTTAATACCTAGTTCAATCTTGTTACCGGCAAGTCTCTTTACTCGTTCCGTAATACATCATCTCACAACTAACTCATTAGTTGCAATGCTTGCAAGGCTTAAGTGATGTGCATTATCGAGAGGGCCCAGAGATACCTCTCCGACAATCGGAGTGACAAATCCTAATCTCGAAATATGCCAACCCAACAAGTACCTTCGGAGACACCTGTAGAGAACCTTTATAATCACCCAGTTACGTTGTGACGTTTGGTGGCACACAAAGTGTTCCTCCGGTAAACGGGAGTTGCATAATCTCATAGTCATAGGAACATGTATAAGTCATGAAGAAAGCAATAGCAACAAACTAAATGATCAAGTGCTATGCTAACGGAATGGGTCAAGTCAATCACATCATTCTCCTAATAATGTGATCCCGTTAATCAAATGACAACTCATGTCTATGGTTAGGAAACATAACCATCTTTGATCAACG
>NC_053024.1:104016287-104200772 GCF_003073215.2 Triticum urartu
AGTTTTGGTAATTATATATATATACCAGTAGCCCCCGAGACTTGAAACAGTTAGAATAACTGATTTAAGGATCATTTGTTATGCAGGTTCTTACAGAAAAGAATTCCCTACTATCCAAGGAGCTGGAAGAGTGCAAAGCCCAACTTGAGGCCGCACTAGCCGTGGCAGGGGAGCCCAAGGAGACCCCCTCTGGTAATATACACTTCGAAAGATGAGTATTTTGCGAAGCACGGCATGGGTGCGAATGTGACAAATGAAATTGTAGATGGCGCCGGATTGAATCCGGAAAGGCAACACCTCCTACGCCAGCTGAAGGCTGGTGAGAAGGTGCTGACAAAGGTGAGGCAGGAGAAGAACGATCTCCAAGATGCCAACACCAAGCTGGGCGTCGACCTGAAAGATGTTCGTGCCCAGCTGTCAGACTCCGTTAAGGAGAATCAGCGGCTTCAGCGCGGCATATTTAGTAAGTGCTTGAACGAACCTTCGAAAAAAAGTTCGGCGGGGAAGTTGACTAACAGAGTAATGTTTGTAGGTGTGCTAACAGGTCGTCCTGCAGAGGAGATGCTCGGTTCTACGGGTGACCTTCTTCCCGAGCTCTCGCAACTGCTCGAGCGAGTTCGGCAGGCGATACAAGGCGTCGCCCAGGCCCTGTGGCCATCCATCTCCATGCCCGAAGGTCTTGGAGAGCTTGCGGAGAAGCTAAAGGGAGCACGGCGGTGCTTCCAATTGTGGAAGATATCGGCCTGCCGTCAAGGCGCTAGGGAGGCGTGGGCCATGGTGAAGACGCGGTACACAAAGGCTGACCCCAACCACATGGCCGAGGTCGGTCCTATGGGGCCCGATGGGAAGGAGATCCCTGTAAGCTTAGTATACGCCCAAGTAGAATTGGCCGCAAAGTATTCCCAGCAGGACTATAAATTAGATAGCCTGTTAGATGGTATTGAAGAGGAATACAATCAGTCAGAATGACTATGTAATTTAATTCACATTTATAATGCCTTCTAGCCGGATTGTAGATCGTTTGTCATGGCCGACCTTTTCGCTTCAGCCTCGGGACCTGACAGTCCGGAGTGTGTCCGAATTCCCATGCGGTTATATAAGAACCGGGGAATGCATGGAGACCAGGCGTAGGGGTCATTAGTGCGTGAACAGACAAGTGCCCAACTAGTTATGTTATATTACATGGTTAGTAAGAAACATCTTCCAGGTAGAATAGTTCCATTAGGGGTTCCTTTCCCTGGGAGGCATGCCCTAAAGTACATGCCCATTCTGCGAAAAAGACGCGGGAAAAAGCATCTGGGGGCGCATGAATAAATAAGTGAAAAGATCATGTTTTAGGTCACCAACCGAATATTCCCTTAAGAACGCTAGCTTTCGGCTTCACCCAGTCTGAGGTACACATCCGGCTGATCCGGTAGTAACAATCGCAGAGGTGCTCCCTTTACCGCCTAGCCGAATAATCGGGAACGTGGGGGTAAGCACAGGAGCCAGGCAACCCAGCTTGGCCGAAACTTAAGTCATATCGATGCATATAATGGTGAAATAAAAGGTACATGCGGAAGTGTAACACATGTGTTGGGCCTGAAGCCCGTATAAATAAGCTTCTGTTAAAAGAAGCCCCCAGGTTTAATGAGTGCGAATAGCACATCATTTGATGAGCCTTTAAAGGCTATAAGAGAAAGGAAGGGGAGAAGGAGAGAAATGTAAGACAGACAGTATATAAAAAATGGACAGAGGAAGGAGACGAACACAGAGTCCAGCGCTAGGCATAAAATCTTCGGAGACGGGCTGCGTTCCATGGGTTCGGCTCGAGTCGGTTATCTGATGCATCTCGCAGGCGGTACGCTCCACCAGTCAGGACTTGGTCAATTATGAAGGGACCTTCCCACTTGGGCTTGAGTTTGTCCTTTTTCTTGTCCGACAGGCGTAGAACTAATTTGCCAACGTTGTAATTTTTGGCCCGTACTTCTCTGCTTTGGTATCTTCGAACCTGCTATTGATAGAATGCGGAACGGGCTTTTGCCATGTCACGCTCCTCCTCCAATGCATCCAAACTGTCCTGCCGATCGAGCTCGGCTTCTCTTTCTTCGTACATGCGCACTCGAGGTGAGTCGTGAATTATGTTGCAAGGCAAAACTACCTCTGCGTCGTACACCATAAAGAATTGTGTGTATCCGGTGGTGCGATTCGGCGTGGTCCGCAACCCCCAAAGTATGGAGTCGAGCTCCTCTACCCAGCGCGTGTTAGATTCCTTGAGGGACCACACTAATCTGGGTTTGATGCCGCTCATGACAAGACCATTTGCACGTTCGACCTGGCCGTTAGTTTGTGGGTGATAGACAGAAGCATAATCGAGCTTGATGCCCATGTTTTTGCACCAGAGTTTTACCTCGTCGGCTGTAAAGCTCGTGCCGTTATCAGTGATCATGCTGTGGCGGACGCCGTAACGGTGTACAACCCCGGATATAAAGTCTATCACCGGTCCGGATTCGGCCGTCTTAATAGGCTTGGCTTCTATCCATTTGGTGAACTTATCCACCATGACCAGTAAGTATTTTTGCTTGTGGGTTCCGCCTTTAAGGGGTCCAACCATGTCAAGCCCCGAGACCGCGAAGGGCCAAGTGATGGGGATAGTTTGGAGGGCGGTGGGTGGCATATGGCTTTGGTTTGCAAAGAGCTGGCAACCGACGCATCATTGGACTAAGTCCTGGGCGTCTGCCCGGGCCGTCGGCCAATAAAAGCCTATACGGAAGGCCTTTCTTACAAGGGACCGAGCTGCAGCGTGATGACCGCTGAGTCCGGCATGAATTTCAGCCAGGAGGTTCCGCCCTTCCTCTTCGGAGATGCACCTTTGAAGGACTCCGGTAGTGCTTTTCTTATAAAGCTCTCCCTCGTGGACTTTGTAGGGTTTGGATCGCCGCACTATGCAGCGTGACTCATTTTGGTCCTTGGGGAGTTCCTACCTTCTAAGGTAGGCGAGGAATGGTTCTGTCCACGGGGAGATGACGGCCATTATTACATGGGCTGAAGGTGTTATATCATTGGCAGAGCCGCCGATTTTGTCAGAATGTTCGGTGTCGGGCAGTGCGGTTGGGTTCGGGCTGTTATTGTTTGACTCCCCTTCCCATACTATGGATGGCTTGAACAACCTTTCCAAGAAGATGTTGGGGGGGACTACATCGCGTTTTGTGCC
This sequence comes from Triticum urartu, assembly GCF_003073215.2. Classification (NCBI taxonomy): domain Eukaryota; kingdom Viridiplantae; phylum Streptophyta; class Magnoliopsida; order Poales; family Poaceae; genus Triticum; species Triticum urartu. The sequence goes on from NC_053024.1 coordinate 104,019,481, forward strand.
GACGCGTGCCAGGACATCTGCCGCCTGATTATTTTCCTGGGCTATATGGTGAAATTCAAGCCCTTCGAACCGAGCTGACATTTTTAGGACGGCGTTGCGGTAAGCTGCCATTTTTGGATCCTTGGCATCGAAGTCTCCATTTATTTGGGATATTGCAAGGTTCGAGTCCCCGCGCACCTCTAGGCGTTGAATGCCCATGGATACTGCCATCCGGAGACCATGTAAAAGGGCCTCATATTCGGCTGCATTGTTGGAGTCTGTGTACATAATCTGGAGTACATATTGAACTGTGTCTCCTGTGGGGGACGTCAAAACGACGCCAGCCCCTAGTCCGGCCAACATCTATGAGCCGTCCAAATGCATGATCCAATTTGAATATGTGTCGTACTCTTTAGGGAGTTCGGCCTCCGTTCATTCTGCGACGAAGTCGGCCAAAACTTGCGACTTGATGGCTCGCCGTGGCTTATAAGTTATGTCGAACGGGAGGAGCTCAATGGCCCATTTTGCAATCCGGCCCGTTGCGTCACGGTTGTTTATAATATCGTTAAGTGGTACTTCTGAGGCTAATGTTATTTAACACGCTTGAAAGTAGTGTCGTAGCTTCCGGGATGCCATGAATACCGCGTACGCAATCTTTTGGTAATGCGGGTACCGTGATTTGCATGGAGTGAGGACAGTGGACACATAATAGACCGGCTTTTGAAGGGGGAATTTGTGTCCGTCCGTTTCTCGTTCGACGACGAGCACTGTGCTTACAACCTGATGTGTTGCTGCAATGTATAATAGCATTGGTTCACCATTGTTTGGCGCGGCCAGGACTGGGTTTGTTGCCAATATGGCTTTTATTTCATCGAGTCCGGCCATGGCTGCATTCGTCCATTCGAAGTGTTCGGTGCGCCGAAGGAGGCGGTAAAGGGGTAGGGCCTTTTCTCCCAAGCGGGAGATAAAGCGGCTTAGAGCCGCCACGCATCCGGTTAACTTTTGTATTTGTTTGAGGTCCTTTGGGATATCGAATTGTGACAAAGCTCGGATCTTGGCTGGATTAGATTCAATTCCTCTACCGGATACAATGAAGCCCAAGAGCTTTCCGGCTGGAACGCCGAAAATGCATTTTTCCGGGTTGAGCTTGATGTCGTATGTTCGGAGGTTATCAAATGTGAGCCTTAAGTCGTCTACTAGAGATTCGACATGTCTTGTTTTGACGACCACATCATCTACATATGCCTCCACTGTTTTGCCGATCTGGTTTGCCAGACATGTCTGAATCATGCGATGATATGTTGCGCCGGTGTTTTTGAGCCCGAAGGGCATTATGTTGAAGCAGAATGGGCCGTATGGTGTGATAAATGTCGTTGCGGCTTGGTCTGATTTTGCCATCATGATTTGATGGTAGCCGGAATATGCATCGAGGAAACACAACGAATCGTGTCCTGCGGTAGCATCGATAATTTGATCGATGCGGGGGAGGGGGAAGGGATCCTTTGGGCAAGCCTTGTTAAGGTCTTTAAAATCAACGCACAGGCACCAGGATTTGTCCTTCTGTGGTACCATCACCATGTTTGCTAGCCAGTCCAGATGTTTTATATCTCTGATGAATCTGGCCTCCAATAGCTTTGCTAGCTCCTCTCCCATGGCCTGTCTCTTGGGTTCGGAAAAATGCCGAAGAGCTTGTTTGACAGGTTTGAATCCTTTTAGGATATTTAAGCTGTGCTCGGCCAGCCTGCATGGGATTCCTGGCATGTCTGAAGGGTGCCAGGCGAATATGTCCCGGTTCTCTCGTAGGAACTCTCGCAGTGCGGCGTCTACATCAGGGTTTAACTATGCCCCGATGGAAGCTGTTTTATTGGGGTCCGTTGGATGGACCTGGAATTTGACTATTTCGTCCGCCGGTTTAAAGGAGGTGGACTTGGATCTTTTGTTGAGTACCACATCGTCCCTATTCACCATGGAGCGCAGCGCAGTCAGTTCCTCAGCCGCTAGGGCTTCGGATAGTGCCTCGAGGGCCAGTGCGGCTGTCTTGTTTTCGGTGCTGAGTGCTATGTCCGGATCACTAGCGAGAGTGATGATCCCGTTAGGCCCGGGCATCTTGAGCTTCATGTACCCATAATGGGGTATTGCTTGGAAGGTTGTAAATGCTTCCTGCCCTAGCAGAGCGTGATAACCGCTGCTGAACGGAGCCACATGGAATGTGACCTCTTCGGACCTATAATTATCCGGCATGCCGAACACCACATCTAGTGTGATTTTTCCTATACAGCGCGCTTCCCGACTAGGGATTATTCCTCTAAAGGTTGTGCTGCTTCGCTCAATGCGGATCCAGTCTATTTCCATTTTTTGAAGGGTTTGCTCATAAATGAGGTTCAATCCGCTGCCGCCGTCCATGAGTACCTTGGTAAGATGAAAGCCGTCCACTATTGGACTGAGGACCAATGCGGCTGGTGCTCGGGCCGTTCGGAATTTAGGTTCATCACTGGCGTTAAAGGTAATAGCCGTGTCACTGCATGGGTTTATTGTTGCTACTTGGTAGACTTCGGCAAGTCTGCGGAGTGTCCTTTTTCGCATATTATTTGATGCGAAAGTCTTGAAGACTGTTAATACCCTATTGGTGTCTCTGGGGTGGCTTTCTGTGGCCTCCGGAATTAGGAGATCTTTGCCAATTTTGGCCACCTGCCGGAGTATCCAACATGCTCTAAGGCTGTGAGTTGGTGTGGCGTCCTCTGTACTGAGAATTTTACAGGGTCCATTAAGCCATCCTTCCTGTACGGTTCCATGCCCTGTAGAGGGTTTTTGGTTTTTGGTGTTTGACCCGGGTGTCTGGCGATGATGCACCCTTTTATTTCGGACTGGGTTTGTATTCAGGATTGGATCATCCCAAAATTTTATTTCGGTTTTCCAGGCGCTTTCCATCGCACAGTACTTTCGTACAATGGACGCCAAGTCAGCGAAGCGTGTGATATCACGGTGACTTATGGCGTTGATGGTTCCCTTGTCCGTGCAATTATTGCAGAAGATTGAGATTGCGTCTTCCTCGCGGGAGCCCCTTATCCTGTTCCTAACCAGGAGGAATCTGGCCCAGTAATGATGTACTGTTTCTTCGGGCTCTTGCCTGATTTGGGATATATCGCTTATGTTCGGGTGGGTGGGTGGAATTAAATCCAAAGCCTCACCCAATCTGAGGCTCAGAGGCCGAGGAATTTCCGAACTCGAAAATTTGGATTCCTGGATGTTGTCCAATGAATCCAGCCCGTCGCCTAACTCTAAGTTCAGGTCTCGAGTGATATCCTCCCCTCCGCGGGTATCCAGCTTGTAGGGATCAGGAATCCAGACGTAGCTAGTCCTTAAGATAGATGAAGGGCCGTCGCACTGTCCCTCTACCACGACAACGTGATGGGTGACTTGGGGAGAGTTAATCTCTCTCAGATCGGGTTTAGGCCCAATCTGGTCGTAATCCGTAGCGACTCCCAGGGCGGCGATGCGATCCAAGAGCTCGTTTATGGAGGAGAGCTCCATTGGATCTAAATGCTCGGCGAGTTCCGAGCTGACATGAAGATTGTTTTCGATGGCTCGAGAGGTCATCGTCGGCGCAGAAGCCGAACAGGCGGTCTTAAGAAAACCACCTAGCCGGAGGGTTTGGCCGACAGCCAAAGCTCACTTAGCAACGGTGCCGTCTTTAAAGACGGGGCGAGGCATCCTTCCTGATGGCAACGACACAGAGGAACTCTCAATGAAAGCACCAATGTCGGTGTCAAAACCGGCGGATCTCGGGTAGGGGGTCCCGAACTGTGCGTCTAGGCCGGATGGTAACAGGAGGCAAGGGACACGAAGTTTTACCCAGGTTCGGGCCCTCTTGATGGAGGTAAAACCCTACGTCCTGCTTGATTAATATTGATGATATGGGTAGTACAAGAGTAGATCTACCACGAGATCGGAGAGGCTAAACCCTAGAAGCTAGCCTATGGTATGATTGTTGTTCTGTATGTTGTCCTACGGACTAAAACCCTCCGGTTTATATAGACACCGGAGAGGGTTAGGGTTACACAAAGTCGGTTATAATGGTAGGAGATCTACATATCCGTATCGCCAAGCTTGCCTTCCACGCCAAGGAAAGTCCCTCCCGGACACGGGACGAAGTCTTCAATCTTGTATCTTCATAGTCTAGGAGTCCGGCTGAAGGTATAGTCCGGCCATCCGGACACCCCCTAATCCAGGACTCCCTCAGGCGGCCTGACCCAGTATACGTTGGGGTGGGAAGCCAGCCAAGGCTGGCATGTAGCCGGCCAAGGCTGGCATGTAGCCGGCTATGCGCGCATGTGCAGTCCCGCACACGACCAACACGCATGCGGCCGGTGCGTGTGTTTGACTAGGCCACGGCCGTAGCTAGTGAGTACAGCAGCGTTGGTGCAAGAGACCATGATATTTCCTGGAGATTGTCTGGATAGTCTCTGACTAATATATAGGTGGTGTATAGGCAATATCTGGCTATTATCTGACCAATGTACAACCTATGTCCAACTCGTATCCGGCTGATGTGTGGGTTGTGCACGCATAGTGTATGGCCAGAGAATTATCTGGGATATGTGTATGGCTAATGGTTTGACCATCGTTGACTTGCATATAGCTAGCTAGAATAGATGGTATATGGAGGAGCGACGCGCGTTTCAGCCGGAGCACAACGCAGAGGGGAGCGGACGCGAGCGGCGCGCGGATGGATGTGGCTGACCGAAATGAGGCCCCGCGCGCGGCGCGCGCGCAGATGGACGGACAGCTGGCATCACAATGGTGGTGATGATGAAGGCGGCGAGGCCGGCGATGAGGACGCACCGTCCTGCGCGGCCACTCTGGGGGCGGGTCGAAGTCGAGCCCCCAAGCGCTACCGGAGAGACGGCGCGACGCCGCGACGGTGATGGCGAAGATGGTCCCGCCCGGACTGCGAAACCAGCAGCAGCGCGGTAGCATAGTACCACCCCACGGTGGGCGCCAAATGTCGTGGTATTCTCACGGGGGGTGCAAGACAACATATGCCACAAGGTGGCTTAGTGTGTGGGCAAGACTACTACAGGAATATCCAGGGACGGGTATGCGAGTAGCACGTGCTAGTTTACCCAGGTTCGGGGTTCTCCAGAGAGATAACACCCCCACTCCTGCATGTCTGAGTATATGTGGTATATCTGGTACAGAGTGCTCCTGGAGCTGTATCTGAGATCAGTGCCAGGTGCATCTAATCTCATATATGCATATGAGCACAAGTGTGTGCTAGGCCGAATGGATATATATATGTGCTAGCTAGCTTGCTAGCTTGTATGCATGTGTGGAGTGTGTGAGAGTGCCCAGGGAGCCATTCTCTCCCGCCCCATGGATGGATGGTTGCTAGCTATATATGGTGTGGGGGTAGCTTACTACCTAAGCTAGGTAGTGGCGTGGGGGGCAATTGTGCATGGGGCACCATGCCCATGTAGTGGTATGCATGCCTCTTTGTCCGTGGTGCACTTTATAAAACAGTGCCCAAGGACAGATACCTTGTAGATGATGTCGTCGGTACTATTCGTCAATAGTGCTGGGAACGGTCGTCTCGCCGGTGTCTTGTCGGTGTCGGGTCGGGATGCAGTCGGCAGCCGGCTGGTTGGTGCAGTCGGCATCCGGTAGCCGGCCGGGCAGGGCAGTCGGACGGGGAGCCGGCAGGAGCGGCCGCGCAGTCGGACTGAGGGGCTTTGCTAGCCCCGATGTCTTGATTTATTGTCTCACCATATTCGGGGTATTCGTGTCCAATTACTCCGACAGTATTACCTCCATAGAGAGGGCCCGAACCATGGTAAAGCATTGTGTCCCCCGTCCCCAGTTACCATTGATCCTAGACGCACAGTTCGGGACCCCCTACCCGAGATCCGCCGGTTTTGACACCAACATTGGTGCATTCATTGAGATTTCCACTGTGTCGTCCCCAAAAGGTTTGATTGCCCCTTCAATCGTCAACAATGATGATGTCCAAGGTGAGACCTTCCTCCCTGGACAGATCTTCGTGTTCGGCGACTTCGCACTGCGGGCCAACTCGCTTGGCCATCTCGAGCAGATCGATAGCTACGTGATACGTCTCCAACGTATCTATAATTTTTTATTGCTCCATGCTATATTATCTTCTATTTGGACATTATTGGGCTTTATTATCCACTTTTATATTATTTTTGGGACTAACCTACTAACCGGAGGCCCTGCCCAGAATTGCTATTTTGTTTGCCTATTTTAGGGTTTCGAAGAAAAGGAATATCAAATGGAGTTCAAACCGAATGAAACCTTCGGGAACGTTATTTTTGGAACGAACAAGATCCAGGAGACTTGGACCCAACGTCAAGCAACCAACAGGGAGGCTACGAGGTAGGGGGGCGCGCCGTCCACCCTCGTGGGCCCCCTGTTGCTCCACCGACATACTTCTTCCTCCTATATATACCTACGTACCCCCAAATGATCAAATACGAAGCCAAAACCCTAATTCCACCGCCGTAACTTTCTGTATCCACGAGATCCCATCTTGGGGCGTGTTACAGAACTACGCCGGAGGGGGCATCGATCACGGAGGGCTTCTACATCAACACCATAGCCTCTCCGATGAAGTGTGAGTAGTTTACCTCAGACCTTCGGGTCCATAGTTATTAGCTAGATGGCTTCTTCTCTCTTTTTGGATCTCAATACAAAGTTCTCCCCCTTTCTTGTGGTGATCTATTCTATGCAATCTTCTTTTTGCGGTGTGTTTGTTGATACCGATGAATTGTGGGTTTATGATCAAGTTTATCTATGAACAATATTTGAATCTTCTCTGAATTCTTTTATGTATGATTGATTATCTTTGCAAGTCTCTTCGAATTGTCAGTTTGGTTTGGCCTACTAGATTGATCTTTCTTGCAATGGGAGAAGTGCTTAGCTTTGGGTTCAATCTTGTGGTGTCCTTTCCCAGTGACAGTAGGGGCAGCAAGGCACGTATTGTATTGTTGCCATCGAGGATAAAAAGATGGGGTTTTCATCATATTGCTTGAGTTTATCCCGCTACATCATGTCATCTTGCTTAAGGCATTACTCTGTTCTTATGAACTTAATACTCTAGATGCATGCTGGATAGCGGTCAATGTGTGGAGTAATAGTAGTAGATGCAGGCAGGAGTCGGTCTACTTGTCTTGGACGTGATGCCTATATACATGATTATACCTAGATATTCTCATAACTATGCTCAATTCTGTCAATTGCTCAATAGTAATTTGTTCACCCACCGTAAAATACCTATGCTCTTGAGAGAAGCCACTAGTGAAACCTATGGCCCCCGGGTCTATCTTCATCATATTAATCTCCCAATACTTAGTTATTTTCATTACTTTTATTTTACTTTGCATCTTTATCATAAAAATACCAAAAATATTATCCGATCATAACTATCTGATCTCACTCTCGTAAGTGACCGTGTAGGGATTGACAACCCCTTATCGCGTTGGTTGCGAGGATTTATTTGTTTTGTGCAGGTGCGAGGGACTCGCGCGTAGCCTCCTACTCAATTGATACCTTGGTTCTCAAAAACTGAGGGAAATACTTACGCTACTTTGCTGCACCACCCTTTCCTCTTCAAGGGAGAACCAACACAAGTGCTCAAGAGGTAGCAAGAAGGATTTCTGGCGCCGTTGCCGGGGAGGTCTACGCAAAAGTCAACATACCAAGTACCCATCACAAACCCTTATCTCCCGCATTACATTATTTGCCATTTGCCTCTCGTTTTCCTCTCCCCCACTTCTCCCTTGCCGTTTTATTCGCCCCCCTCTCTCTCTATCCTCCCTCTCTTTCTCTACTTGCCTGTTTTTGCCTTTTTCACTTTCTTCCGCCATGTCTGAATCAAAAAGGGTTGGGGGGTTCTCTCCCGAGTTTTAGTACTTTGGACAACCCTTCTATTCTCACTAAGCTTATAAATAAGGATACTATGGAAAAACCTACCGGAGTTATCAATGAGAATCTTAATAATTTTGATGAAGATGATTCTAGAATTTTTCGCTATTTACTTGATGAATCTTTGAAAGATGCTTGGTATAGACTATTAAGGATTAGGGCTAGCTATGTGCCTCAATACCAAATTGAAATTTACTTAAAAAGCTTTTATATTGACCTTCCTTCTTCTTTTAAGCATGTCTTAGATTCTATATTTGAAGAAGGCTTTCTTGAAGGGGATGACGTAGACACTAATGATAAGATGAAAACCATATTTGGGCACCCCATGAATGAGAAAGTTGAATCTACATCTTTTTTGCTGTCTTACCCAAACGAATCCATCAAAGAGATGAAGGCTAGCTTAGCTACAAACTTCCGTAACATACTTAATCTTTCTTCTACCATCAACGGCCATGTGCTTTAAAAAAAGAGAAAGATTAATTCCATAGATAGCAAGTTTTATCTTTTCTTCCCTAAAACCAAAGATGGCAATACCGAGATCTATCCTTGCTTTTTATGCCTAGCTAGGGGCGTTAAACGATAGCGCTTGTTGGGAGGCAACCCAATTTTATTTTTATTCCTTCCTTTTTGCTCCTGTTTAGTAATAAATAATTTATCTTGCCTCTGTTTTGGTTGTGTTTTTTGTGTTTAATTAGTGTTTGTGCCAAGTAGAACCGTTGGGAAGACTTGGGGAAAGTCTTGTTAATCTTGCTGTAAAAAACAGAAACTTTAGCGCTCACGAGAACTGCTGCCATTTTTATTTGGAAATTTATATTTAGTTAATTGTTTTTTAATATTGTTAATAGATAAATTCCTCACTTCCATCAATTTATTTTAGAATTTTTGGGGTTCCATATCTTTCGCTAGCTACGGATTACTACATACTGTTCTGTTTTTGACAGATTCTGTTTTTCGTGTGTTGTTTGCTTATTTTGATGAATCTATGGCTAGTAAAATAGTTTATAAACCATAGAGAAGTTGGAATACAGTAGGTTTAACACCAATATAAATAAATAATGAGTTCATTACAGTACCTTGAAGTGGTCTTTTGTTTTCTTTCACTAACGGAGCTCACAAGATTTTCTACTTTATGTTTTGTGTTGTGAAGTTTTCAAGTTTTGGGTAAAGATTTGACGGATTATGGAACAAGGAGTGGCAAGAGCCTAAGCTTGGGGATGCCCATGGCACCCCCAATATAATCTAAGGACACCTAAAAGCCAAAGCTTGGGGATGCCCCGGATGGCATCCCCTCTTTCGTCTACTTCTATCGGTAACTTTACTTGGAGCTATATTTTTATTCACCACATGATATGTGTTTTGCTTGGAGCGTCTTGTATGATTTGAGTCTTTGTTCTTTAGTTTACCACAATCATCCTTGCTGTACACACCTTTTGAGAGACACACGCATGATTCGTAAATTATTAGAATACTCCATGTGCTTCACTTATATCTTTTGAGTTATATAGTTTCGCTCTAGTGCTTCACTTATATCTTTTATAGCACGGTGGTAGATTTGTTTTATAGAAACTATTGATCTCTCATGCTTCACTTAGATTATTTTGAGAGTCTTAAAAATCATGGTGATTTTCTTAAATAATCCTAATATGCTAGGTATACAAGATTAATAATAAAATTCTCTTATGAGTGTGTTGAATACTAAGAGAAGTTTGATGCTTGATAATTGTTTTGAGATATGGAGATGGTGATATTAGAGCCATGATAGTTGAGTAGTTGTGAATTTGAGAAATACTTGTGTTAAAGTTTGTGATTCCCGTAGCATGCACGTATGGTGAACCGTTATGTGATGAAGTCGGAGCATGATTTATTTATTGATTGTCTTCCTTATGAGTGGCGGTCGGGGACGAGCGATGGTCTTTTCCTACCAATCTATACCCCTAGGAGCATGCGCGTAATACTTTGCTTTTATAACTTGTAGATTTTTGCAATAAATATATGAGTTCTTTATGACTAATGTTGAGTCCATGGATCATACGCACTCTCACCCTTCCACCATTGCTAGCCTCTCTAATACCGCGCACCTTTCACCGGTATCATACACCCACCATATACCCTCTTCAAAACAGCCACCATACCTACCTATCATGGCATTCCATAGCCATTCTGAGATATATTGCCGTGCAACTTTCCACCGTTCCATTTACTATGACACGCTCCATCATTGTCATATTGCTTTGCATGATCATGTAGTTGACATTGTATTTGTGGCAAAGCCACCGTTCATAATTCTTTCATACATGTCGCTCATGAGTCATTGCATATCCCGATACACCGCCGGAGGCATTCATATAGAGTCATATCTTGCTCTAAGTATCGAGTTGTAATCGTTGAGTTGTAAGTAAATAAAAGTGTGATGATCATCATTATTAGAGCATTGTCCCAGTGAGGAAAGGATGATGGAGACTATGATTCCCCCACAAGTCGGGATGAGACTCCGGACGAAAAAAAGAGGCCATAAAAAAGAGAAAAGGCCCAAAAAAATAAAAAAATAAATGAGAGAAAAAGAGATAAAGGACAATGCTACTATCCTTTTACCACACTTGTGCTTCAAAGTAGCACCATGACCTTCATGATAGACAGTCTCCTATGTTATCACTTTCATATACTAGTGGGAATTTTTCATTATAGAACTTGGCTTGCATATTCCAATGATGGGCTTCCTCAAAATGCCCTAGGTCTTCGTGATCAAGAAAGTTGGATGCACACCCACTTAGTTTCTTTTTGAGCTTTCATATACTTATAGCTCTAGTGCATCCGTTGCATGGCAACCCCTACTCACTCACATTGATATATATTGATGGGCATATCCATAGCCCGTTGATACGCCTAGTTGATGTGAGACTATCTTCTCCTTTTTGTCTTCTCCACAACCACCATTTTATTCCACCTAAAGTGCTATGTCCATGGCTCACGCTCATGTATTGCGTGAATATTGAAAAAGTTTGAGAATGTCAAAAGTATGAAACAATTGCTTGGCTTGTCATTGGGGTTGTGCATGATTTAAATACTTTGTGTGGTGAAGATAGAGCATATCCAGACTATATAATTTTGTAGGGATAACTTTCTTTGGCCATGTTATTTTGAGAAGACATGATTGCTTAGTCAGTATGCTTGAAGTATAATTATTTTTATGTCAATATTAAACTTTTATCTTGAATCTTTTGGATCTAAATATTCATACCAAAATTAAGAAGAATTATATTGAAATTATGCCAAGTAGCATTCCCCATCAAAAATTCTGTTTTTATCATTTACCTACTCGAGGACGAGCAGGAGTTAAGCTTGGGGATGCTTGATACGTCTCCAACGTATCTATAATTTTTGATTGCTCCATGCTATATCATCTTCTGTTTTGGACATTATTGGGCTTTATTATCCACTTTTATATTATTTTTTGGACTAACCTACTAACCGGAGGCCCAACCCAGAATTGCTATTTTTTTTGCCTATTTTAGGGTTTCGAAGAAAAGGAATATCAAACGGAGTTCAAACGGAATGAAACCTTCGGGAACATGATTTTTGGAATGAACAAGATCCAGGAGACTTGGACCCTACGTCAAGCAACCAACAGGGAGGCCACGAGGTAGGGGCGCGCCTACCCCACAGGCGCGCCCTCCACCCTCGTGGGCCCCCTGTTGCTCCACTGACGTACTTCTTCCTCCTATATATACCTACGTACCCCCAAACAATCCGATACGGAGCCAAAACCCTAATTCCACCACCGTAACTTTCTGTATCCACGAGATCCCATCTTGGGGCCTGTTCCGGAGCTCCGCCGGAGGGGGCATCGATCACGGAGGGCTTCTACATCAACACCATTGCCTCTCTGATGAAGTGTGAGTAGTTTACCTCAGACCTTCGGGTCCATAGTTATTAGCTAGATGGCTTCTTCTCTCTTTTTGGATCTCAATACAAAGTTCTCCTCCTTTCTTGTGGAGATCTATTCTATGTAATCTTCTTTTTGTGGTGTGTTTGTTGAGACCAATGAATTGTGGGTTTATGAACAAGTTTATCTATGAACAATATTTGAATCTTCTCCGAATTTTTTTATGTATGATTTGTTATCTTTGCAAGTCTCTTCGAATTATCAGTTTGGTTTGGCCTACTAGATTGATCTTTCTTGCAATGGGATAAGTGCTTAGCTTTGGGTTCAATCTTGCGGTGTCGTTTCCCAGTGACAGTAGGGGCAGCAAGGCACATATTGTATTGTTGCCATCGAGGATAACAAGATGGGGTTTTCATCATATTTCTTGAGTTTATCCCTCTACATCATGTCATCTTGCTTAAGGCGTTACTCTGTTCTTATGAACTTAATACTCTAGATGCATGCTGGATAGCGGTCAATGTGTGGAGTAATAGTAGTAGATGCAGGCATGAGTCGATCTACTTGTCTCGGATGTGATGCCTATATACATGATCATACCTAGATATTCTCATAACTATGCTCAATTCTGTCAATTGCTCAACAGTAATTTGTTCACCCACCGTAAAATACCTATGCTCTTGAGAGAAGCCACTAGTGAAACCTATGGCCCCCGGGTCTATCTTCATCATATTAGTCTCCCAATACTTAGTTATTTTCATTGCTTTTATTCTACATTGCATCTTTATCATAAAAATACCAAAAATATTATCTTATCATATATATCAGATCTCACTCTCGTAAGTGACCATGTAGCGATTGACAACCCCTTATCGCGTGGGTTGCGAGGATTTATTTGTTTTGTGCAGGTGCAAGGGACTCGCGCGTAGCCTCCTACTGGATTGATACCTTGGTTCTCAAAAACTGAGGGAAATACTTACGCTACTTTGCTGCACTACCCTTTCCTCTTCAAGGGAAAAGCAACGCAAGTGCTCAAGATGTAGCACTACGCCCCTGGCCACCAGGTTAGATTTCGGAGCTTGAACTATGTTGCGGACATCCGTGGAGACTTGATCTTTGCCGGATTCGAGAACGCGGCAACCACTCTTGGTCACCCTGATGGACATGACCTAAATCTGTCATTAGACCGCATCCAGGAGATAGCTCATGTAAGCGCTCTGGCCTTAGATCCGGAGCATACTGCGCCATCCAAGGACCGGAGGCTCAACCCCACCACGGAGGCCACAGATTCCCCGGCGTTGGAGCCGCACATGTACTTAACCTCACACAATATCTGTGTCACCGGAACTCCGGACCCGTCTCCGGCAATAAGTTCCGAACCGTGTGAATCCGCGGATGCCGAACTTGATCGTTTATCGATATTTGAATTTAGCGCCGCAGACATATTCCAACACTCGCCTTTGGGCAATGTGCTAAACTCATTAAAAAAATCTATCCTTAGCGGGGGGTTCACAGCTGAACTATATCCGGTTCGAACTAGAAGCCGATGACATGGAATTTCGCCCTCTTGAAGGATAAACACACCAAGACGGCGAGAAATGCATGTGTACGGGGGATTTTCAAGGTGGTTTGGTTAACAATCACTCTACCTGTTTTTCAGGACCCACATGCAGCTCTCCCTTGGTTTTTGGCATATTAAATAGCTTGTCGCTTATCGCACTGCTTGTATCAATGTGCCTCGACGTATTAATCAAATTACAATGAAAACAGTTCGCCGCTGGAGCTTTAAAGCCCCATCTTATCACCTTTTGTACCCTTTCTGTTTTCTTTCTTTTTTTCTTCTCTTTTCTCTTCTTTTTCCCTGTGGGTAACCCCATCATGTAGCACCCATACACTTTGGTACGTTTGATGTTTGCCAGGGGCTTCAAAGCACCCCACACTACGGCAATAAAAAGTCCGAACACTTTTTATAGTATAGTTCGGCACCCTGAATTTATCACTATATGCATTGGCTCTGAATCATGTCTTTGGTTAATAGTTGGGTTGCCCGGCTCCTCTGCTTGCTACCTTACGTTCCGCCATATCGGCTAAGGTAGTAAAGGGAGAACTACTGCGATTGTGCCTTGGTTTATCCAAAGGAGCATCTCAGTAGAGAAAGCCAAAAACTGACTGTCATGATGCGGCGAGAGCCGGTCAGCTGTTCGGAGGTTGCCAATCGTTGGAGATTTCTTCCGCATTATGTGAAGGATCGGTACTTCCCGATCAGACGCTTATAGCACTCTGGTTCGGATACTAAGGGCTGCGCCTATGTTTTATTGTCAAACCCCTATGGCTAAGTGAGGGCGTTCAAGCTGCATAGTATGATTGTCTGGTTCGTTGCGCTAAACAACTCCTTCAAGGACCATATAATTGGATCAAGATTGTTTAGATCCCATCCCGAACACCGCCGTATTTCCAACGTGGGGGTAGAAGCCGACGACTGGCCAGCCCTCAGATTTCATACAACATGGCCGCACAGGAGGTAAAATTTAAAACATAAACAAGCATAATATTACAAACCCACTTTGTTCTATCATACAAAGTAGATGGAACTTCAATACATTCATTCAAAGACAATATCCTGCAAACACCGTGTCGCTACAATGCTAGACCCCTCTAGGACATCTGCAAAATAGCGCTCGGGTGCGCGGTGCTCCTTGCCCTCTGGTAGCCCCTTGGTCAGCTCGACGGCGTCCATCTTCGCCCACCACATCTTGCAGCGGGCGAAGGCCATGCACGCACCTTCAATACAGGCTGATGCTTGACGGCATCCAGCCGAGGACAGGCATTCACCAGCCGCTTCACAAGACAGAAGTAGCTGTCGGGCATAGCTTCGGCAGGCCACAGCCGGATTATCAAATCCTTCATGGCCAGTTCGGCCACCCTGTGTAGCTCCACCAGCTGTTTTAGCTGGTCGGTGAAGGGCACGGGATGCTCTGGTGCAAGATACTGCGACCACAACAATTTCTCTGTGGAGCTCCCTTCTTCAGCTCGGAAGAACTTCGCGGCGTCGGACACACTGCGCTGCAGATCTGCGAAGGCTCCTGGAGAACTCCGAATCCGGGTTAGTAAGAAATACTTCTTCTTCATATATTTGCTTTGCATACTAGACGCCTTACCCGCCGCCATCTTCCTGGCCTCTTGGATCTCCTGGAGGGCACCCTGGGCTTCAACCCGGGCCGCTTCCGTGCTTTGACGAGCCTTGGAGAGTTCGGTCTCTCGAGCCGAAACATCACCCTCTAGGGTCTCGTACTTATTCACCGCCTCCTGGAGCTCTTGCTGGACCTCGTTCAGCAGGGCCTTCAACTTCTTGCGAGCGGCCTGCTCCTCGACAGCTTTCCCCTCGGCTTCGGCCAGGGCCTTTTTTAGGGCCTCGACCTCGGTCGTCGCCCCTACACATTTAATGACAATATGGTCAATATACATCATTTACTATATCCGAATATATAACGAGCCATTGCATACCTTGCTGGTCTTCCAGCTGCTTCCTCGCTTGGCCGAGTTCCTCCTCGGCCCGCTCCAGTCTCTGCTTCAGTCCAGAGACTTCGACAGTGTGAGAGGTCGCGGCCAGCAGCGAAGCCTGCTTATTCACATCAGACACATTTTAGTTAGTTTCCTGTGAATTTTTATTGATCCTCTGTCCGGCTTCTCTTTCCGAACACCGGACAGTGTCTCAGGGGCTAGTGTCTATATTGGGATTTTCTCGGTTAAATGTCGCTTACCTCAAAACCTGTCAGCATGCCGCTGTAGGCTTCAATCAGTCCGTTCTTGATGGACTGAACCTTCTCAATCACTGTACCCATAAGGATACGGTGTTCTTCCACAATGGAAGCACCTCGTAGCGCTTCCAGTAGATTATCCGGTGCGTCTAGGTGGACAGATGTCACTGGTGGGACAGGCACACCCCCTTATTTTGACGGAGGTTGCTCGCCGGATTTCGGAGCCGCATGGGTCTCCGGAATCATATTCGGCTGGGGGCCGAACTGATCGAGGCCTCCAGTCGCCATGGGGATCTGCTCCCCCGTGTGTACGGAAGCCGGGGTCATGCCTCCCGGCGCCACCATGACGGCCTCCGGAACCACTCCCTGGCCTGGGAAGGTCCTTTGGGACCGTACCTCATCATCTTCCTTGGCCTTGGGAGAGTGAGCGGTCGGCGGTGTCTCGCTGGCCATTGCCTTCGAATCCAACGAGCCTATTGACGAGGATCGCTGGGGGCTGTCATGGGCCGGACTGCAATAACACAACTAACCATATTAATGCCATAGAGTGAAGAGGCCGGATAAATAAACGAGTGTGTGTTCTTAGTACTCATGATGCTGCCAGGGGCATAGTCCGGGGCCTTCGCTCTGGGCTACTGCCGACGTCCCATGCGGAGTTATCCACCAGGGGGCCTTTCCCCCACTTGGGCGCCTCCACCTCCAGATTTGTGGAGGCCGCCCTCTTCTTGTTGGGGAACGTTGCAGAAAACAAAAAAAATTCCTACGTTTCACCAAGATCAATCTATGGAGTCAACTAGCAACGAGAGGAGAGTGCATCTACATACCCTTGTAGATCGCGTGCGGAAGCGTTCAAGAGAACAGGGATGATGGAGTCATACTCGCCATGATCCAAATCACCGATGACCAAGCGTCGAACGGACGGCACCTCCACGTTCAACACACGTACGGAGCGGATGATGTCTCCTCCTTCTTGATCCAGCAAGGGGGAAGGAGAGGTTGATGAAGATCCAGCAGCACGACGGCGTGGTGGTGGATGCAGCAGCGATCGCAGCAGGGCTTCGCCGAGCTTCTGCGAGAGGGAGAGGTGTAGCAGGGGAGAGGGAGGCGCCAAGGCTTGAGGTTCCGCTGCCCTCCCTCCCCCCTTTATATAGGCCCCCTAGGGGGGTTCTCCGGCCCTAGGAGATGGGATCTCCTAGGGGGGCGGCGGCCAAGGGGGTGGAGTAGCCCCCAAGGCAAGTGGAGGCGCCCCCACCTCTAGGGTTCCCAACCCTAGGCGCATGGGGAGCCCAAGGGGGGGCGCACCAGCCCACTATGGGCTGGTTCCCCTCCCCACTTCAGCCCATGGGGCCCTCCGGTATGGGTGGCCCCACCCGGTGGACCCCCGGGACCCATCCGGTTGTCCCGGTACAATACCGGTGACCCCGAAACTTTCTCGATGGCCGAAACTACACTTCCTATATATAATTCTTCACCTCCGGACAATTCCGGAACTCCTCGTGATGTCCAGGATCTCATCCGGGACTCCGAGCAACTTTCGGATTACTGCATATTCATATCCATACAACCCTAGCGTCACCGAACCTTAAGTATGTAGACCCTACGGGTTTGGGAAACAAGCAGACATGACCGAGACGATTCTCTGGTCAATAACCAACAGCGGGATCTGGATACCCATGTTGGCTCCCACATGCTCCTCGATGATCTCATCGGATGAACCATGATGTCGAGGACCTAATCAATCCCGTACTCAACTCCCTTTGTCAATCGGTACGTTACTTGCCTGAGACTCGATCGTCGGTATCCCAATACCTTGTTCAGTCTCGTTACCGGCAAGTCACTTTACTCGTACCGCAATGCATGATCCCGTGATCAACCACTTGATCACATTGAGCTCATTATGATGATGCATTACCGAGTGGGCCCAGAGATACCTCTCCGTCATATGGAGTGACAAATCCCAGTCTCGATTCGTGCCAACCCAACAGACACTTTCGGAGATACCTGTAATGTACCTTTATAGTCACCCAGTTACGTTGTGACGTTTGGCACACCCAAGGCATACCTACGGTATCTGGGAGTTGCACAATCTCATGGTCTAAGGAAATGATAATTGACATCCAGAAAAGCTACAACAAACGAACTACACGATCTTTGTGCTATGCTTAGGTTTGGGTCTTGTCCATCACATCATTCTCCTAATGATGTGATCCCGTTATCAATGACATCCCCATATCCATAGCCAGTAAACCATGACTATCTGTTGATCAACGAGCTAGTCATCTAGAGGCTCACTAGGGACACATTGTGGTCTATGTATTCACACATGTATTACGATTTCCGGATAATACAATTATAGCATGAATAATAGACAATTATCATGAACAAGGAAATATAATAATCATTTTATTATTGCCTCTAGGGCATATTTCCAACAGTCTCCCACTTGCACTAGAGTCAATCATCTAGTTACATTGTGATGAATCGAACACCCATGGAATTCTAGTGTTGATCATGTTTTGCTCTAGGGAGAGGTTTAGTCAACGGATCTGCTACATTCAGGTCCGTATTACAAATCTCTATGTCTCCATTTTGAACACTTTCACAAATGGAGTTGAAGAGATGCTTGATATGCCTGGTCTTCCTGTGAAACCTGGGCTCCTTGGCAAGGGCAATAGGTCCAGTGTTGTCACAGAAGAGAGTCATCGGTCCCGACGCATTGGGTATGACTCCTAGGTCGGTAATGAACTCCTTCACCCAGACTGCTTCATGTGCTACCTCCGAGGCTGCCATGTACTCCGCTTCACATGTAGATCCCGCCACAACGCTTTGCTTGCAACTGCACCAGCTTACTGCCCCACCATTCAAAATATACACGTATCCGGTTTGTGACTTAGAGTCATCCAGATCCGTGTCGAAGCTAGCATCGACGTAACCCTTTACGACGAGCTCTTCGTCACCTCCATAAACGAGAAACATTTCCTTGGTCCTTTTCAGGTACTTCAGGATATTCTTGACCGCTGTCCAGTGTTCCATGCCAGGATTACTTTGGTACCTTCCTACCAAACTCACGGCAAGGTTTACATCAGGTCTGGTACACAGCATAGCATACATGATAGACCCTATGGCCGAGGCATAGGGGACGACACTCATCTTTTCTCTATCTTTTGCAGTGGTCGGGCATTGAGCCAAGCTCAATCTCGTACCTTGCAATACAGGCAAGAACCCCTTCTTTGACTGATCCATTTTGAACTTCTTCGAAATCTTGTCAAGGTACGTACTCTGTGACATACCAATGAGGCGTCTCGATCTATCTCTATAGATCTTGATGCCTAATATATACGCAGCTTCTCCAAGGTCCTTCATTGAAAAACACTTGTTCAAATAGGCCTTTATGCTTTCCAAGAATTCTATATCATTTCCCGTCAACAGTATGTCATCCACATACAATATGAGAAATGCTACAGAGCTCCCACTCACTTTCTTGTAAATGCAGGCTTCTCCATAAGTCTGCATAAACCCAAACGCATTGATCATCTCATCAAAGCAAATGTTCCAACTCCGAGATGCTTGCACCATCCCATAAATCGAGCGTTGGAGCTTGCACACCTCGTCAGCATTCTAAGGATCGACAAAACCTTCCGGCTGCATCATATACAATTCTTCCTTAAGGAAACCATTAAGGAATGCCGTTTTGACATCCATTTGCCATATCTCATAATCATAGAATGCAGCAATTGCTAACATTATTCGGATGGACATCAGCTTCGCTACAGGTGAGAAAGTCTCATCGTAGTCAACCCCTTGAACTTGTCAATAACCCTTAGCGACAAGCCGAGCTTTATATATGGTCACATTACCATCCGCGTTTGTCTTGTTCTTAAAGATCCATTTATTTTCTATGGCTCGCCGATCATCGGGCAAGTCAGTCAAAGTCCATACTTCGTTTTCATACATGGATCCTATCTCGGATTTCATGGCTTCCAGCCATTTGTCGTAATCCGGGCCCGCCATCGCTTCTTCATAGTTCGAAGGTTCACCATTGTCTAACAACATGATTTCCAAGACAGGGTTGCCATACCACTCTGGTGCGGAACGTGTCCTTGTGGACCTACGAAGTTTAGTAGCAACTTGATCTGAAGTTTCATGATCATCATCATTAACTTCCTCTCTAGTTGGTGCAGGCACCTCAGGAACATTTTCCTGAGTTGCGCCACTTTCCGGTTCAAGAGGTAATACTTCATCAAGTTCCACTTTCCTCCCACTTACTTCTTCCGAGAGAAACTCTTTCTCTAGAAAGGATCCATTCTTGGCAACAAAGATCTTGCCTTCGGATCTAAGGTAGAAGGTATACCCAATAGTTTCTTTAGGGTATCCTATGAAGACGCATTTTTCCGACTTGGGTTCAAGCTTTTCAGGTTGAAGTTTCTTGACATAAGCATCGCATCCCCAAACTTTTAGAAATGACAGCTTAGGTTTCTTCCCAAACCATAATTCATACGGTGTCGTCTCAACGGATTTCGACGGAGCCCTATTTAAAGTGAATGCGGCAGTCTCTAAAGCATAACCCCAAAATGATAGCGGTAAATCTGTAAGAGACATCATAGATCGCACCATATCTAATAGAGTGCGATTACGACGTTCGGACACACCATTACGCTGAGGTGTTCCAGGCGGCGTGAGTTGTGAAACTATTCCACATTTTCTTAAGTGTGTGCCAAATTCGTGACTCAAGTATTCTCCCCCACGATCTGATCGCAAGAACTTGATTTTCCTGTCACGTTGATTCTCAACCTCACTCTGAAATTCCTTGAACTTTTCAAAGGTCTCAGACTTGTGTTTCATTAAATAGACATACCCATATCTACTCATGTCATCAGTGAGGGTGAGACCTTAACGATAGCCACCGCGAGCCTCAACACTCATTGGACCGCACACATCAGTATGTATGATTTCCAATAAGTTGGTTGCTCGCTCCATTGTTCCTGAGAACGGAGTCTTGGTCATTTTACCCATGAGGCATGGTTCGCACGTGTCAAATGATTCGTAATCAAGAGACTCTAAAAGTCCATCTGCATGGAGCTTCTTCATGCGTTTGACACCTATGTGACCAAGGCGGCAGTGCCACAAGTATGTGGGACTATCATTATCAACCTTACATCTTTTGGTATTCACACTATAAATATGTGTTGCATTACGCTCGAGATTCATTAAGAATAAACCATTCACCATTGGAGCATGACCATAAAACATATCTCTCATATAAATAGAACAACCATTATTCTCGGATTTAAATGAGTAGCCATCTCGAATTAAACGAGATCCTGATACAATGTTCATGCTCAAAGCTGGCACTAAATAACAATGATTGAGGTTTAAAACTAATCACGTAGGTAAATGTAGAGGTAGCATGCCGACGGCGATCACATCGACCTTGGAACCATTCCCGACGCGCATCGTCACCTCGTCCTTCGCTAGTCTCCGCTTATTCCGCAGCTCCTGCTTTGAGTTACATATGTGAGCAACCGCACCGGTATCAAATACCCAGGAGCTACTACGAGTACTGGTAAGGTACACATCAATTACATGTATATCACATATACCTTTCGTGATGCCGGCCTTCTTGTCCGCTATGTATTTGGGGGCAGTTCCGCTTCCAGTGACCACTTCCCTTGCAATAAAAGCACTCAGTCTCGGGCTTGGGTCCATTCTTTGGCTTCTTCCCGGCAGCTTGCTTACCGGGCGTGGAAACTCCCTTGCCGTCCTTCTTGAAGTTCTTCTTACCCTTGCCTTTCTTGAACATAGTGGTTTTATTCACCATCAACACTTGATGTTCCTTTTTGACTTCTACCTCTGCTAATTTCAGCATTGCAAATACTTCAGGAATGGTCTTTTCCATCCCCTGCATATTGAAGTTCATCACAAAGCTCTTGTAGCTTGGTGGAAGCGACTGAAGGATTCTGTCAATGACCGCGTCATCCGGGAGATTAACTCCCAGCTGAGTCAAGCGGTTATGCAACCCAGACATTTTGAGTATGTTCTCACTAACAGAACTATTTTCCTCCATCTTACAGCTGAAGAACTTGTCGGAGACTTCATATCTCTCAACCGGGGCATGAGCTTGAAAAACCATTTTCAGCTCTTCAAACATCTCATATGCTCTGTGTCTCTCAAAACGCTTTTGGAGCCCCGGTTCTAAGCTGTAAAGCATGCCGCACTGAACGAGGGAGTAATCATCAGTACGTGTCTGCCAAGCGTTCATAACGTCTTGTTCTGCAGGGAGAGCAGGTGCTTCACCTAGCGGTGCTTGTAGGACATAATCTTTCTTGGCAGCCATGAGGATGATCCTCAGGTTCCGGACCCAGTCCGTATAGTTGCTGCCATCGTCTTTCAGCTTGGTTTTCTCTAGGAATGCGTTGAAGTTGAGGACAACGTTGGCCATTTGATCTACAATACATGTTGTAAAGATTTTAGACTAAGTTCATGATAATTAAGTTCATCTAATCAAATTATTCAATGAACTCCCACTCAGATAGACATCCCTCCAGTCATCTAAGTATAACATGATCCGAGTTAACTAGGCCGTGTCCGATCATCACGTGAGACAGACTAGTCAACATCGGTGAACATCTTCATGTTGATCGTATCTTCTATACGACTCATGCTCGACCTTTCGGTCTTCTGTGTTCCGAGGCCATGTCTGTACATGCTATGCTCGTCAAGTCAACCTAAGTGTTTGCATGTGTAAATCTGTCTTACACCCGTTGTATGTGAACGTTGGAATCTATCACACCCGATCATCACATGGTGCTTCAAAACAACGAACTGTCGCAACGGTGCACAGTTAGGGGGAACACTTTCTTGAAATTATTATGAGGGATCATCTTATTTACTACCGTCGTTCTAAGTAAACAAGATGCAAAAACATGATAAACATCACATGCAATCAAATAATAGTGACATGATATGGCCAGTATCATATAGCTTCCTTTGATCTCCATCTTGGGGCTCCATGATCATCTTGTCACCGGCATGACACCATGATCTCCATCATCATGATCTCCATCATCGTGTCTCCATGAAGTTGCTCGCCAACTATTACTTCTACTACTATGGCTAACACGTTTAGCAATAAAGTAAAGTAATTTACATGGCGTTTCTCAATGACACGCAGGTCATACAAAAAATAAAGACAACTCCTATGGCTCCTGCCGGTTGTCATACTCATCGACATGCAAGTCGTGATTCCTATTACAAGAACATGATCTCATACATCACATATATATCATTCATCATTCATCACAACTTTGGCCATATCACAACACAAAACACTTGCTGCAAAAACAAGTTAGACGTCCTCTAATTGTTGTTGCAAGTTTTCACGTGGCTGCAATAGGGTTCTAGCAAGAACGTTTTCTTACCTACGCCAAAACCACAACGTGAATTTCCAATTTCTATTTACCCTTCATAAGGACCTTGTTCATCGAATCCGATCCGACTAAAGTGGGAGAGACAGACACCCGCCAGCCACCTTATGCAACTAGTGCATGTCAGTCGGTGGAACCGGTCTCACGTAAGCGTATGTGTAAGGTTGGTACGGGCCGCTTCATCCCATGATGCCGCCGAATCAAGATAAGACTAGTAACGGCAAGCAAATTGGCAATGTCGACGCCCACAACTACTTTGTGTTCTACTCGTGCATAGTAACTACGCATAGACCTAGCACATGATGCCACTGTTGGGGAACGTTGCAGAAAACAAAAAATTTCAACGAGAGGAGAGTGCATCTACATACCCTTGTAGATCACGTGCGGAAGCGTTCAAGAGAACGGGGATGATGAAGTCATACTCGCCGTGATCCAAATCACCGATGACCAAGCGCCGAACGGACGGCACCTCCGCGTTCAACACATGTACGGAGCGGATGACGTCTCCTCCTTATTGATCTAGCAAGGGGGAAGGAGAGGTTGATGAAGATCCAGCAGCACGACGGCATGGTGGTGGATGCGGCAGTGATCACAGCAGGGCTTCGCCGAGCTTCTGCGAGAGGGAGAGGTGTAGCAGGGGAGAGGGAGGCGCCAAGGCTTGAGGTGCCGCTGCCCTCCCTCACACCCCTTTATATAGGCCACCTAGGGGGTGCGCCGGCCCTAGGAGATGGGATCTCCTAGGGGGCGCGGACAAGGGGGTGGAGTAGCCCCCAAGGCAAGTGGAGGCACCCCCTCCCCTAGGGTTCCCAACCCTAGGGACATGGGGGGGCCAAGGGGGGGCGCACCAGCCTACTATGGGCTGGTTCCCCTCCTCACTTCAGCCCATGGGGCCCTCCGGGATGGGTGGCCCCACCCGGTGGACCCCCGGGACCCATCCGGTGGTCCCGAAACTTTCCCGATGGCCGAAACTACACTTTCTATATATAATTCTTCACCTCCGGACAATTCCGGAACACCTCGTGACGTCCAGGATCTCATCCAGGACTCCGAACAACTTTCGGATTACTGCATACTCATATCCATACAACCCTAGCGTCACCGAACCTGAAGTGTGTAGACCCTACAGGTTCGGGAAACAAGCAGACATGACCGAGACGATTCTCTGGTCAATAACCAACAGCGGGATCTGGATACCCATGTTGGCTCCCACATGCTCCTCGATGATCTCATCGGATGAACCACGATGTCGAGGACCTAACCAATCCCATACTCAATTCCCTTTGTCAATCGGTACGTTACTTGCCCGAGACACGATTGTCGGTATCCCAATACCTTGTTTAGTCTCGTTACCGGCAAGTCACTTTACTCGTACCGCAATGCATGATCCCGTGATCAACCACTTGATCACATTGAGCTCATTATGATGATGCATTACCGAGTGGGCCCAGAGATACCTCTCCGTCATACAGTGTGATAAATCCCAGTCTCGATTCGTGCCAACCCAACAGACACTTTCGGAGATACCTGTAATGTACCTTTATAGTCACCCAGTTACGTTGTGACGTTTGGCACACCCAAGGCATTCCTACGGTATCCGGGAGTTGCACAATCTCATGGTCTAATGAAATGATACTTGACATCCAGAAAAGCTACATCAAACGAACTACACGATCTTTGTGCTATGCTTAGGTTTGGGTCTTGTCCATCACATCATTCTCCTAGTTATGTGATCCCGTTATCAATGACATCCCCATGTCCATAGCCAGGAAACCATGACTATCTATTGATCAACGAGCTAGTCAACTAGAGGCTCACTAGGGACACATTGTGGTCTATGTATTCACACATGTATTACGATTTCCGGATAATACAATTGTAGCATGAATAATAGACAATTATCATGAACAAGGAAATATAATAATCATTTTATTATTGCCTCTAGGGCATATTTCCAAAACTTCTTTCTCCCCCATCAGGGGGAGAGTCTCTCTCCTCCTCCTCCTCCTCCTCGTCGTCGTCGTCTTCGGTGGCGGAGGAACGAGTCTTGTCTTCGGACATCACGTCCGAAGTGACCTTGCGGCAGGGGGCGCTCGCCCCCCCCTTGGCCTTCCCCATGGCCTTCTTCTCCGGCGCCTTATAGGGCGTCAGTACCAGCATCTTCGCTAGATGCGGGATGACTGGTTCTTCAGGCAGCGGAGCCGGACACTAGATCTGCTTCACCCTCTCCATCCAGTCCTGAAGAAGCAATGATAATAATAGCTTAGATATCATCCTTGAAACAAATAAGTAGGGGATGCTTTAAAAATAACATACCTCGTTGGCAAGGTGGTTGATGTTGTGCCCGCAGTCCGAATCTATGGCCGGCGGTGTCTCGTTGCCCTTGAAGAGCAACTTCCAGGTGTCTTCGTGAGTAGTTTCGAAGAGCCTCTTCAGGGTATGGCGCTTCTTCGGATTGAACTCCCATAGAGGGAGGCTTCGGTTTTGGCACGGCAGAATCCGGCGAACTAGCATCACCTGGATTATATCGACAAGCTTGATATCTTTGTCCACCATACTTTGAATGTGCGTCTGCAGCGCTATCAACTCATCTGGCGAACACCAGTCTGGGCTCTTCTCAAGCCAGGAGGTGAGCCGCATTGGAGCGCCGAAGTTGAATTCGGCAGCTGCGGCCCAGTTTGCGCCGCGGGGTTATGTGATGTAGAACCATTGTTTCTGCCATTCCTTGACAGTCTCCACGAAAGTGCCTTTCAGCCAGGAGACATTGGTCATCTTGCTCACCATGGCACCTCCGCACTCCGCGTGCTGGCCATCCACCACCTTCGGCTTCACGTTGAAGACCTGGAGCCACAACCCGAAGTGGGGCTGGATGCGGAGGAAGGTCTCACACACGACGATGAACGCCAAGATGTTGAGGAAAGAGTTCGGGGATAGATCATGGAAGTCTATCCCATAATAGTACATCAGCCCGCAGACAAAAGGGTGAAGTGGAAACCCTATCCCGCGGAGGAAATGAGGGATGAATACCACTCTCTCATTGGGCTTCGGTGTGGGGACGACTTGCCCCTGGGCTGGAAGACGGTGGGCAATTTCCTTCACCAAGTACCCGGCCGCCCGAAGCTCAGTAATGTCCTTCTCCTTGATGGAGGAGACCATCCATTTGACTTGACCTCCAGATCCGGACATGGTCGAGTGCTAGCTTGAGTGGGAAGAAGATGAGAACTTGGGCGCTGGAGCTCAGGAGTGGAAGGGCAGAGGAAGAGAGAAGTCCTCTGTTTGCCGCCGGAGCTTCAACCACCTGCACATAAAGGTGGTCTGGTTATTACCTGGGACTATGATCCTCTGTTTGCCGCCGTTTTCGACGACAACCAGAGTCTCAGGGGCTACTATCTACACAAGGCACATCTAAAAATGTGCGGTACTATCAAAAATGTACATCATTTCATGTACCTCAAAACCCGTCAATAGACTCATAAAGGCTTCATGCAACCCGCTTTCGGTGGACGAAATCCTTTCAATCACCGTACCCATCAATGTGCGGTGCTCTTATGAGATAGCCGCTTGCTCTAGCAGATCCCTCAGGACGTCCGACCGCACACCAGACTGTGCCAGACTCTTTTGGTTGCTCTCTTCAATAGCCGGATACTGAGGACTTCGGGTGACCATAGGATTTCCTTCTTGCCTTGCCGGATCAAGAGAAACCCTCCGCGACGACACCTCGGGGTCGCCCGCCTCATGAGGCGGTATGATAGGGGGAGGCGTTTCGCTCTCCATCATCTCTGGAAGAAGATCCCTTGAAGACGAGCTCTGCTGAGAAGAACTAAGATCCGAACTGCAAGATAAATGCCTCGGTTATCTTCCTCAGAGGTAAAGCGAGATATTTTCATTATTAAGTACCCTTTTACTTATAGCTCGGTGGAGGGCTGATCTCCTTGAGGGCATAGTGCGGCCAGGGTATCCGCTAGGGCAGGACCCTCCGGCGGAGATTTCTTCCCCCGTTTGGAGACCATTGTCTCCGGGTCCTCAGACGCGGTTCTCTTCCTTCCCTGGGGAGAGGAAGTTTCAGTTCCTCCTCCCCGGCTAACCTCCTTCGCGGAGGCGCTAGCCTCCTTGTTCCCCCCTTTATCCTCTCCTCAGGGCGCTTGATAAGGCGCGATCTCCAGCATCCTAGTTAGCACGGGATTTGGTGAGGTCTCAGGGAGGGGGGCCGGACACCTGATCAACTTTGCCTTCGCTATCCAATCCTGGTCAAAGAGCGGCTTTTTAGGGCAACGTTGCGATAAATAAACGGATAGTGTGTTCGGATGCGGGGATACTTACTTGGGTATCCGGGCGATTGCAGCTCAGACCTGCATCCTCAGTGATGTCCGGACACATTATTTGTGGTCCGAAGAACAATTTGTACATCTCTTCGTGCGTCATACCGAGAAAATGTTGAATAGCTCGTGGTCCTTCCGGGTTGAATTCCCACATGTGAAGGGGCCGGCGTTCGCAAGGCTGGACTTGGCGAACTAGCATGACTTGCACTACCATAACCAGACTGAAATCTCTCTCAAAGAGATCTCGGATACGGCTTTGCAGTATTGGCACGTCCTTGGCTGGACCCCAGCTCAGCCCCATGCTGATCCATGACATCAGTTGTGGTGGGGGGCCAGAGCGAAAGGCGGGGGCAGCTATGCACCTGGCACTTTGGGGAGCTGTGATGTAGAACCACTCTCGCTGCCACAATCCGGACACCTCTGGGAAGCAACCCTCAGGCCATGGAGCATCAGCGATTTTGCTTATTAAAGCGCCTCTGCACGCTGCATGCTGTCCCTCGATCATCTTCGGCTTCACCTCGAAGGTCTTGAGCCACAGGCTGTAGTGAGGGGTAATGCGGAGGAAGGCCTCACATACGACAATAAATGTCGAGATGCGAAGAAGGGAATCCGGGGCCAGATCGTGAAAATCTAGCCCATAATAGTAAATAAGACCCCTAACAAAGGGATCCCGGGCGAGGCCTAGAACTTGGAGGAAGTGGGAGACGAACACGACGCTCTCGTTGGGTTCGGGAGTAGGGACGACCTGCCCTCGGGCAGGTAGCCGATGCAAAATTTCGGCGGTCAGATATCTGGCCTCTCTCAACTTCTTGATGTCCTCATCCATGACGGAGGAAGGCATCCACCGACCTTGAAGTTTGGATCCGGACATAGTTGAAGGTCTGAAGTGCCTAAACCTGAGGTTTGGGTGTTGGCACTCGAGGCGGGAGGCGGATTCGATTAAGATCAAGAGGAAAAAACCTTGTCCCCTTTATAAAGAGGGTGAATATCGAGTGTCCTCCTCGTGGCCGTTTGGGACTTGCCTAAGATCTAGGGGTCCTACCCATAGGCATGGTTGGGTTACCCACGTCCGTATTGATGAGAATCTCGTAATAAAGGGGACACGATCTCTGCTTCGACAAGACGTGCCAAGGAAACCGCCTCGCGAAACACGCTGAGATTGGTTATGAAAAACGATTCGAATAAAGACCTGGCTATGGTGTGATGTCACACTATGGGGTACGTCAGCAGATTAGATTTATGGAAATATTATTCTATCTACGGTGGTATGTGGAACTTGTTTTGCAGAGCCGGACACGATCCTCGTGTTCAAAATCTTCTATGAAGTATTCGGAGGAGGAACCCGCCTTGCAATGCCGAAGACAATCTACACACCGGACTCATCGTCATTGAAGCCTAGTTCAGGGGCTACTGAGGGAGTCCTGGATTAGGGGGTATCCGGACAGCCGGATTATATCCTTTGGCCAGACTGTTGAACTATGAAGATACAAGATTGAGGACTTCGTCCCGTGTCCGGATGGAACTCTCCTTGGCGTGGAAGGCAAGCTTGGCAATACGGATATGTAGATCTCCTTCCTTGTAACCGACTCTGTGTAACCCTAGCCCCTCCAATGTCTATATAAACCGGAGGGTTTAGTCCGTAGGAACAACAACAACAATCATACCATAGGCTAGCTTCTTGGGATTAGCCTCTTCGATCTCGTGGTAGATCAACTCTTGTACTACTCATATTATCAAGAACAATCAAGCAGGACGTAGGGTATTACCTCCATCAAGAGGGCCCGAACCTGGGTAAATATCGTGTCCCCTGCCTCCTGTTACCATCCACCTAGACGCAAAGTTCGGGACCCCCTACCCAAGATCCGCCGGTTTTGACACCGACAGTGTGGGAGAAGAAGGATGAATCCTTATCCCCTTATAAAGGCAGTGAATATCGAACGCCTCCCCACTCGCCCTAAAACTCGTCTATTCCCAAGGGCTGAGTAAACGGCACGGTTGGATTACCCATGCCCGCATTGATGAAAATCCCGCAATAAGGGGACATGGTCTCACATTTGACAAGATGTGCCAATGGAAACTGCATCTCGAAGCGCAGAACAGCAGACAAAAATGGTTCAATATAGTGCCCGTACAGATGTGATGTCATCTTGCAAAAAGTTGTCGGCAGATGGGACTCGTGAAATACTATATTCCTTGCGGTTGTGTGTGGTACTTGTGTTGCAGATCTGGAGACCTTCATTTCATCCAAAGACTATCCTGGAGCATTCGGAAAGTAGAACCTGCCTTGCAATGCCGAAGAAAATCTGCGCACCGGACACATCGCCATTGAAGCCTGGTTCAGGGGCTACTGAGGAAGTCCTGGACTAAGGGGTCCTCGGGTGTCCGATCTATTGGATATGGGTTGAACTGATGGGCCGTAAGGATACAAAGACTGAAGACTCCACCCGTGTCCGGATAGGACTCTCCTTAGCATGGAAGGCAAGCTTGGCGACCAACTATGAAGATTCCTTTCTCTGTAACCAACCTTGCGTAATCCTAGATCCCTCCTGTGTCTATATAAACTGGAGGGCTAGGTCCATAGATAGGCCGAATCCTCATAATCAGAGCCAGGTTAGACTCTTAGGGTTTAGCCATTATGATCTCATGGTAGATCAACTCTCGTAATACTCATATTCATCAAGATTAATCAAGCAGGACGTAGGTTATTACCTCCATAGAGAGGGCCCGAACCTGGGTAAAGCATTGTGTCCCCCGTCTCTTGTTACCATCGATGCTAGACGCATAGTTCGGGACCCCTACCCGAGATCCGCCGGTTTTGACACCGACAGCCACCCCTCCACTGGGACAAGGGTGGGCACCCCTGTAACTTCACGCATAATCCAGTCGACCAAGCCTCCGGGCACCGAGACGTAGCGCTATTACTTCCTCCGAGAAGGGTCTGAACTCATAAATCTTGCGTGCACAATCTCACCATAGCTAGAATCGTGCCTCCTCCTACGTACCCCCTATTCTACTGCCAGACTTACTCCCACAAAAGTTGGCGCCCACCATGGGGCAGGTGTCTTAGCGACTTTCGGTGAGGTTGTGATTTTTCTGATCCCCATAATCATGATTTCTGGTGGCAGTTCGGCTGAGGGCCGCGAGATCCGTCTTGGCGCACTCGTTTTCATTGCCGACGACTCCGCTTGGCTTCAGGAGGCCCCCCTCGATGTCGAGACGCTCCACGCCTGCGGGGCGACACACTTTCGCACGTGCGTCCGCAGCGTCCTTCTATGGTGGTCGTCGACCCAGTATCGGTCGGCTCCTGCAACATCTTCGCGTCCCGCTGCTCGCCGTTGCAAGTGATCCGGTCGGTCGCGGATTCAGCGCTGGGTAAAGCATGTGGTGGCTCATCAGTCGGCCACCCCTCAAGTCGCGGCAATCGAGCCCGACGAGTCTCTCTACGTGATGTTCGACCTGTCAACTGGCTCCTTCGAGACCCTATCCGAAATTGACAATAGGGACCCTGCGGCAAAAGTCCCAATGGTCGACACGCTGCGCAGCCCGCCTAGTTTCCGTCGCAGCGACGGCGGCGATGGTGGCGGCGATCCGTCGCATGTTCATGAGGAATATCGTCCTCAAGCCCTCACTTCGCAGCAGTGGGAGGAGTTGCATCGTCGCAACATGGAGGCACTCCACACTCTAATCGTCGGGGAGACCTCGGAGGCTCGGGCATTGGAGGCCGCGTGCCTGGCCACTTCGGCTGAGCACGCACGGCTGAAGAACCTTCAGCATTCACTCGACGAGCGTGCTCGATGACAGATCCCTGAATCCAGTCGACGACAGCGACAATTGTTCCCGCCTAAACCTCAGGTATACCGCACGCCGATTCAGAATCTTATTGCTGCAGCTCGCATAGCAGAGTCGATCCAGCCATCCCAATCAAAGGCTGGAAGAGGTTTGATGCAGATTCGAGCGCAGCTCCGAGCAGCAAGAGAGCAGAACACAACAGTTTCCCAGTCGCGCAACAGGATCCATAGCAGATCCGTGGTAGCAGACACCGTCCAGTTGGCTCACAGCCCAAGATTGCCTCTGCGGCGTGAGGGCCGAGGGCACCGTCAAGAGCAGTACATGGGTCGGAACCACGAGCAATAGGATAATCGGTTCGGCCGTGAGGACCACCATCAAGTGCCTACGCCCCCTCCGAGGGGCGGATCCTATGCACCCCGGCAATATGATGAGAGGCGTCCGTATGGTGACGAGCGAAGACTTCCAGTCAACCCCAGAGAACCCGGGTTTGATGCAAGGTCAATTTTGGTACAGGGTCTGGTCGACCAGAACTAAGCCCACAGAGAAGGACAAGATAGAGATTGTCCACCAAGCAGCCGAGTGCATGTTTCCGGGCCTGAGTGTTTCAGCAGAGCCATCACAGCCGCAGAAATCCCTCCCAACTTCAGGTTGGCGACTGGAGTAAGTAAGTTTACCGGTGAATCCAAGCCTGGCACTTGGCTGGAAGACTACCGAGTGGCTGTGCAGATTGGTGGTGGTAATGATGATATAGCCATGAAACATCTTCCTCTAATGTTGGAAGGTTCAGCCAGGGCTTGGTTGAATCAGTTGGCTCCTGGCAGTATATTCAGTTGGGAAGAGTTGGCCCGAGTGTTTGTCAGGACATTTGAAGGCACTTGCAAGCGGCCTGCAGGGCTGACAGAATTGCAACATTGTGTTCAGAAACTGAATGAAACTTTGAGGGATTACATCCAGAGATGGACCAGTTTGCATCACACAGTGGAAAATGTGTTGCAACACCAGGCATTTTGCGCCTTCAAGGAGGGCGTTCGGTACAGAGAGCTAAACTTGAAATTCGGACGGACGGGAGATATGATTGTGGCCCAAATGATGGAAATAGCCACTCGGTACGCTAACGGCGAAGAAGAGGACTGACTCCGTAGTGGAAAGAACAAACCAGTCGCCCAGGACACCGGAG
Organism: Triticum urartu; assembly: GCF_003073215.2. Classification (NCBI taxonomy): domain Eukaryota; kingdom Viridiplantae; phylum Streptophyta; class Magnoliopsida; order Poales; family Poaceae; genus Triticum; species Triticum urartu. The sequence continues at coordinate 104,051,742 of NC_053024.1, forward strand.
GAGGAAATTCCAATCAAAAGCAAAAGCGTAAAGCCGAACCAGCAAATCCAGGGGAAGCTGCAGTTGTGACCCAAGGAAAATTCAAAGGAAAGCCTAAGGGGTCGTGGGTCCCCAAGAAGGTGAAGGATCAAGCAGCGAATGATGTGCTAGATTTTCCGTGTCATATACACACTAAGACGGATGAAGAGGGAAACTTGATTTACCCCAAGCATACCAGTCGACAGTGTGGACTCCTGATTCAGAGCTTCCGAGAGGGTCAACCCAGTGAGAAGGAAAAGGAATCTGATAAGGATGGAGACAAAGAAGGGGACGATGGTTACCCGAATGTCAATGCCACTTTAGTGATTTTCATTGATCTAGAGAGAAAAAGTCGACTGAAAGTTATGAACAAAGAAGTGAACATGGTCGCTCCGGCGACGACGGCATATCTAAAGTGGTCCAAGACTCCTATCACATTCGACCAGTCCGATCACCCAGCGCACATTTCTACCTCAGGGCGGCAAGTGTTGGTGGTCGACCCAGTCGTTGGGGGCACTCAACTGACCAAGGTTCTGATGGATGGTGGTAGTGGCCTGAACATTTTGTATGCTGAGACCCTCCGAGGGATGGGCATTCCGATGTCCAAACTCACCGAAAGCAACATGCGTTTCCACGGAGTAATTCTGGGGAAGAAGGCTGATTCACTCGGCCAAATTACCTTGGACGTGGTTTTGGTGATTCCAAGAATTACCGCATGGAAAAGTTGACGTTTGAGGTTGTGGACTTTCACAGTGCCTATCATGCTATTCTGGGCAAGACTGCGTATGCTCGTTTCATGGCTCGACCGTGTTACGTGTACCTCAAGCTGAAGATGCCTGGTCCCAAGGGCATGATCACCGTCACTGGCAATCGGGCCTGCCCGGAAGATCACTTCCCTCTACCCCACATCGATCAAATCATCGTCTCGACCGTGGGATGTGAGCGTTTGTCCTTTTTGGACGCTTATTCTGGGTACCATCAGATCCGACTGTATGGTGCCGACGAAATAAAAACAGCTTTCATCACCCCATTTGGGTGTTCTTGCTATGTTACCATGCCTTTGTTCTCAAGAATGCTGGCGCTACTTTCATGTGCATGATTCAAAAGTGCTTGCTCCCTCAGATTAGTCGGAATGTGGAAGCATACATGGATGACATCATGGTCAAGTCTCACAAAGGTTCTGATCTGCTAACTGACCTCGCTGAAACCTTTGCCAACCTGAGAAGATATGATATCAAGCTTAATCCATTGAAGTGCACGTTTATAGTCTCAGGAGGAAAGTTGCTTGGTTTCCTTGTTTCCGAACGAGGGATCGACGCGAACCCAGAGAAGGTTGGTGCAATCCTCCTAATGAAATGCCATGTGCGTCTGCACGACATTCAGAAGCTTACTGGTTGTTTGGCCACCTTGAGTCGATTCATTTCTCATCTCGGTGAAAAGGCATTGCCTCTTTACCGACTGATGAAAAAGTCTGACAAGTTCGAGTGGACTCCTGAAGCTGAAGCAGTGTTTGTAGAGCTCAAAGCCCTGCTTTCCGCCCAGCCGGTGCTTGCTGGCCCAGTCAACAAAGAGCCTCTTCTGTTGTATATTGCAGCCACGAGACAAGTTGTCAGCACTGTACTCACGGTCGAGCAGGAAGAAGAAGGCAAAGCCTACAAAGTTCAATGTCCAGTGTACTATATTTCTGAAGTCTTGACTCCCTCCAAGTAGAGATATCCGCATTATCAGAAGCTTGTTTATGGAATTTATTTGACCACGAAGAAAGTTGCACACTATTTCTGTGACCACTCGGTTTCAGTCGTCAGCGACGCTCCATTATCGGAAATTCTGAACAATAGAGATGCAACTGGTCGAGTGGCAAAGTGGGCAATTGAACTCCTTCCATTGGATATCAAGTTTGAGGCAAAGAAAGCAATCAAGTCCCAAGCAATAGCAGATTTCCTCGCCGATTGGATTGAGCAGCAGCAACCAACTCAGATTCACTCGGAGCATTGGACTATGTTATTTGATGGGTCCAAGATGCTAAATAGTTCGGGCGCTGGGGTAGTCCTAGTATCCCCACGAGGCGACAAACTCAGTTATGTTCTCCAGATTCATGTTGATTCCTCCAACAATGAAGCTGAATATGAGGCACTTCTGTACGGGTTGCGTATGGCCATTTCACTCGACGTCCGTCGCCTAACGGTTTACGGCGACTCAGATTTAGTGGTCAATCAAGTGATGAAGGAGTGGGACATCAGGAGCCCACCTATGACTGGCTATTGCAATGAAGTGAGAAAGTTGGAAAAGAAGTTTGAAGGGTTAGAGCTCCACCACATACCCCGAGTCAAGAATCAAGCATTTGATGACATGGCGAAGATAGATTCAAAGCGAGAGCCTATTCCCAGCAATGTGTTCTTGGAGCATCTCCACACCCCATCACTTCAAGAAGATCCCTTCACAGAAGAGCCCCCGCAGCCGAAAAGTTCTACCGATCCGACTGAGATCAAAGTCCCAGCCGTGGTCCACCTAATCATGGAGGTTTTGGTCATCACCCCCAATTGGACGGTGCCGTATATTGCGTATCTTCTCAGGAAGGATCTTTCAGAGGGTGAAGATGAAGCCCGTCAGATTGTCCATCGATACAAAGCCTTTACCATGATAGGTGGACAGCTCTACAGACAGAGTGTTACTAGAGTTGCTCAGCGATGCATTACACCAGAAGAAGTTCGAATGATTCTCAATGATATCCACTCGAGGACCTGTGGTCACCATGTGTCCTCTCGGACCATCGTGGCCAAAGCATACCGAGCGGGATTCTACTGGCCATGTGCAAATTAGATGGATAAAGATATAGTCCACAAGTGTGAAGGCTGTCAGTTCTACTCAAACATGTCACACAAGCCTGCATCAGCCTTGAAGAGTATTCCACTCATCTGGCCATTTGCCTTTTGGGGGTTGGATATGGTCGGACCTTTCAAGACCAGCAGAAGTGGTTTCACTCATTTGCTTGTAGCAGTCAACAAGTTCACTAAATGGATCGAAGCCAAACCCATCAAGAATCTCGATTCAAGTACGGCCATCAGTTTCATCAGATAACTGATTTTCAGATATGGAGTACCTCACAGTATTATCACAAATAATGGCTCCAACTTTGATTCTGATGAGTTCAGAGCATTCTGCACTTCCCAAGGCACTCAGGTCGACTACGTGTCTGTTGCTCACCCGCAGTCGAATGGGCAGGCAGAAAGGGAAAATGGTTTGATCCTTCAAGGGCTGAAACCCCGACTGATGCATGATCTCAAGCATGCTGCTGGGGCTTGGGTGAGCGAATTGCCATCTGTCCTATGGGGACTAAGAACAACTCCAAACCGGTCAACTGACCGAACCCCCTTCTTCATGGTATATGGCGCTGAAGCTGTACTTCCGAGTGACCTGCTCCACAATGCTCCGCAAGTGAAACTTTTCTCAGAAGCGGAAGCTGAGTAGGCACACCAAGATGTAGTTGACCTCTTGGAGGAAGAACGTGAGATGGCTCTAATCCGTTCGGCCATCTACCAGCAAGACTTGCGTCGATTCCATGCTCGTAATGTCAGAGGTCGAGCGTTCCAAGAAGGAGATCTTGTGCTCCGAGTGCATCAGAAATGACCTCACATGCTTGCTCTGGCCTAGGAAGGTTCCTTCATCATTACCAAAGTGCTCCACAATGGAGCGTATCACCTGTACAACGTACTCACGAAGAAAGACGAACCACGCTCGTGGAATGGGGATCTACTCCGCCGTTTTTATACCTAATCACTCGAGTCAACGAGTTGTAATAAGAATCATTCAGTTTGCTTATCAAAGACAAGGTTTTTTTAGTATCTTAATGATTTTTATCCCGTCAATACATGTGTTAAAATCCCCCAGTGGGTGGCTTAGCTGCGAACCCGATTCCCCTAAGTTTCAAAAACACTCCGAGTGGAGAGCAATCCTCCCACTCGGGGGCTTAGCTGCGAACCCGTTTCTCCTAAGTTTCAAAAATCCTACCGAGTGAAGAGCAATCCTCTCACTCGGGGCCTTAGCTGCAGTTTCATACTCGCCTAAGTTTTAAAAATCCTACCAAGTGAAGAGCAACCCTCTCACTCGGAGGCTTAGCTGCAGGTCCGTACTCGCCTAAGTTTCAAAAATCCTACCGAGTGAAGAACAACCTTCTCACTCAGAGGCTTAGCTGCAGTTCCGTACTCGCCTAAGTTTCAAAAATCCTACCGAATGAAGAACAACCTTATCACTCGAAGGCTTAGCTGCAGTTCCGTACTCGCCTAAGTTTCAAAAATCCTACCGAGTGAAGAACAACCTTGTCACTCGGAGGCTTAGCTGCAGTTCCGTACTCGCCTAAGTTTAAAAAAATCCTATCGAGTGAAGAACAACTTTCTCACTAGGAGGCTTAGCTGCAGTTCCGTACTCGCCTAAGTTGAAAAAATCCTACCGAGTGAAGAGAAACTCTCTCACTCGGAGGCTTAGCTGTAGTCTCGTACTCGCCTAAGTTTTGAAACAAATTCCAAGTGAAGAACAACATTCTCACTCGGTAATTGGGACACAAGTACAACGTCCGCTCCATCCTGATCTGCAAGGACGACGAGGTGCAAGTCGTGCGCAGCATCTAGTGTTCATGTCCGTGACCCTCTCGTCGGAGCTCCGACACAAGTACAACGTCCGCTCCATACTGATCCGCAAGGACGACGAGGTGTAGGTCATGCACAACATCTAGCGTTCATGTTCGTGACCCTCTCGTCAGAGCTTTGACACAAGTACGATGTCTATTCCATCCCGATCCGTAAGGACGACGAGGTGCAGGTCGTACACGACATCTGTTGCTCATGTCCGCGGCCCTCTCATCGGAGCTGCATCACAAACACACTATATATTCCAAGTGAAGAATCAAGTTTCCCTCGGAGTCAAGGGAATAAAAAAACAATAAAGACAAAGGCAAGCATATTCAGACGAAATCCAAGTTCAGATAAATCTCGCAAGGTTCAGAACCGCAGATAAAAGTGCTCGAGCGTCAGGCCCGAAGGAGTTTAATGATTACAAAATCACTCAGCATCCCGAGGCAAATAAAAGTGAGGCTTAATGTTTGTTCACTCGGCAGGAGGAGGGCTAGCTGGCTCGACAAACTCGTCCAGGTCGATTCCATCAACAATACGAGTCGCAGCGTCGAGGAAGGTTTCCATGAAGGACTGATGACCCACAAGTATAGGGGATCTATCATAGTCCTTTCAATAAGTAAGAGTGTTGAACCCAATGAGGAGCAGAAGGAAATGATAAGCGGTTTCCAGCAAGGTATTATCTGCAAGTACTGAAATAAGTGGCAACAGATAGTTTTGTGATAAGATAATTTGTAACGAGCAACAAGTAACAAAAGTAAATAAGGTGCAGCAAGGTGGCCCAATCCTTTTGTAGCAAAGGACAAGCCTGGACAAACTCTTATATGATGTAAAGCGCTCCCGAGGACACATGGGAATATCGTCAAGCTAGTTTTCATCACGTTCATATGATTCGCGTTCGGTACTTTGATAATTTGGTATGTGGGTGGACCGGTGCTTGGGTGCTGCCCTTACTTGGACAAGCATCCGACTTATGATTAACCTCTATTGCAAGCATCCGCAAATACAACAAAAGTATTAAGGTAAACCTAACCATAGCATGAAACATATGGATCCAAATCAGCCCCTTACGAAGCAACACATCAACTAGGGTTTAAGCTTCTGTCACTCTAGCAACCCATCATCTACTTATTACTTCCCAATGCCTTCCTCTAGGCCAAAATAATGGTGAAGTGTCATGTAGTCGACGTTCACATAACACCACTAGAGGAGAGACAACATACATCTCATCAAAATATCGAACGAATACCAAATTCACATGACTACTAATAGCAAGACTTCTCCCATGTCCTCAGGAACAAAAGTAACTACTCACAAAGCATAAACTTGTTCATAATCAGAGGGGTATTAATGTGCATACACTACAAAAAAATACACTTCCGTGATGATACGTGTTTGTCACAGTAGGTCGCTTGTTTTTTCATGCATGTACATCCATGAAAAATTTATGACAGAATCAAGATAGTCATACATGTGCTGTCATAGAAGAGTTCCATGACATTACCAAATTTATCATCACAGAAGTGTCCACTTCCATGACGATAAATCGCGCGTCACAGAAGTGCTTTCGTCAAGGGTGACCGACACATGGCATCCACCGTAACGGAACACCGTTAAGCTATCGGGTCGAGTTTTGGATCCGATAACCTGTTAACAGCCCCGACCAATGGGAAATTTCCACGTGTAAAATTCTTATTGGCTGGACGAAACACGTGTCAGCTCGTCAGTGGGTCAGATAGGCGCCTATGATATGTCGACACGTGGCACGGCGCAACAGTGGCCCATTCCAGTAAAAAAGGCCGGCCCAGTAAAAATTAGCAGGCCAGCCCATATAAGGCCTACTTGTGTCAGGTCCATTTAAGCCCACTGCCCATACGAGATGTTCCAATTCGGCCCGTTAAAGATTTGACACCATTGCAGCCCATTGTCGGTTCGAGCCCGTTAACAACCCGCTATATACTTGGGCTCAATATCGGCCCGATGAGATTTCGGCCTGTTAACGGCCCATTTAATGGATGGGCCAATTTTCAGGATGTACATATTTCGGCCTTTTAGCGACCCATTTAAATGTTGGGCTAATTTCTGGCCCGGTGTGTCTTTCAGCCTGTTGACGGCCCATAAATCTGATGGGCCATTTGTAGTCGGACCTGAGTTTTGACCTTTTAGTGGCCCATTTAAGTGTTGGGCCAATTTATGGCCCGGTGTCACTTTCAGCCTGTTGATGGCCCATAAATCAGTTGGGCCAATTGTAGTCGGGCCTGAGTATTGGCCTTTTAGCGACCCATTTAAGTGTTGGGCCAATTCCCGGCCCTGTGTGCCTTTCGGCCTGTTAACGGACCATAAATGAGTTGGGCCATTTGTAGTCGGACCTTAGTTTTGCCCTCTTCACGGCCCATGCCCTTCATGGTCCAATACCATCCCGGTTTCTCTTTCGTCCTGCCGAAGGCCTACAACACAGTTGGGCCGTTTACAATACGACCTGACTTTCGGCCTCTTAGCGGCCCATGCTCTTCATGGTCCAATACAAGCCCACTGTCTCTTTCGGCCTGCTAAAGGCCTACAGTATAGTTGGGCCATATGTAGCCCAAACTTAGTAATGGCATGTTAACGACCCATGAAATAAATAGGGGCCACCTGTTGCCCGCTTTGATGTCGGCCTGTTAACGACCCGTGAGGTAAGAGGGCCGACCATTAACTTTCGGCCTAGTAACGGCCCATTAACTCAATGGGCCCACTAAAGTTCGTTCATGTCTTTAGGCCAAATTAGATAATTTGAGCCCATTACGATGAGCAAAGGTATGGCATACAGGGAATAACGTTGCACATCCAGAATATATTACAGGAAATTACATCCACTGGGCAATCAAAGATTGATGCCAGTGCAAATAAATGAGCAGAACCTAACCATCTACAACGTCACAATCTGCAACCTCAGCACAGATGACGCCCATAAGCATGTGGGCAAGTTCTTGCTGCTTTGCCACACTATCTCTGAAAACATTGATCAGTTGTTGTGTTGCATGACTCTGCACCTCTGATTCATCCACCATTTCCATCATTGCTTCAGCCATTAATTTGTTCACAAACATACATTTATTCCATTGCATTCGAGACAGAGGATACTGAACAAATTCAGATGGCGATTTTGGCAGGCTTGTATTATTGATAGTGGAGAGTGTCTTGACCACTGCATCATAACGTAAATTAGAACGAGAACCAAACAGATTAATCATGAGTTATTGCCATATTAGCTGGCCTAGATTTACTGGAAAGAAACAACGGGGTTGCCTTGATGTTTTCAGAGTTTGTCTTCTTATCTTCAACAACCTGCACAAAAATAACACACTAGCATTGCTATCGTTGGCCAAGTCAGATAATAGGAAAGCAACATTGACAGAACGAACGTTTGGGCAACTAGCCTACACCAAATTAACACAATATGGCACAGCTATCATCAGCCAGGTAAGGTAATACGAAAGCAACATTGACACAATGAATGAATGGGCAACCAGAGAAGCACTACAATTCAGTAATGTGCGTGATATGAGATAGCACATTCATGCAGCTCAGTACGCAAAACTACCAGGCAGTTTTCCTTACAAAAATCAACATTGGCGCCTTTAACATTTTGCTACAACTAATTTTAGATCAGATAAAGGTTAGATTCACGCCGATTAACAAAATACATGTTGATGTAAAAATATAGTGATATACAATAGGTACTTACATCAGCACTGGAGCACAGAGAATTCCCGCAAGATATTTTCCTTGAATACGATCCCAATGGAGGAAGTCTTGTATCATTTAACCTTATTTTCTAAAAGAGAGACGGGTAAGAAACATGTAGAAAATATGATCAGAATGCTATAAAAATTTCATGATGTGAGGATACGCACACGCTTCTTAGAATGGAGTTGACATTCTTTTGCTGGACTGGAGCGGACTAGTTCTTTGGCCACTGGAATCTGCTTATTATCAGTGGGAGTTGGGTTTCTCTATGCTGGAGCAGTATCTATGAAAAATGGAGTTGGTTTATTATCTCCTGGCGTTTGGATCTTTTGCAAAGACCTGGTTTGTAACCCTTCAGATTCTAACATAGCCGTCTTCCCCTTGCATGCCTTATATAGAAGAATGGTGATTCAGTTATAAAACATGCTACAGCAGAGATGGAATAGGTACTGAAGAATAGAAAGGCATGACATATTGACATGTATTCACTCCATCCGGAAATAAATGGATGGCTCAAGGCGTATTTCAGTTCTAGATAAATCCAGTTTTATCCATTTCTGCGACATTTAATCTGGACGGAGGGAGTATGATGTAAGAGCTAGGGATACAACAGGACAACACAGTAAAAAACACTGAAAAACCCACTGCAGAACCAAAGTATTCAAACCCACTGATATGAGATAGTACACTCATGCAGCTCAGGATGCAAAACTACCAGGCAGTTTTCCTTGCAAAAATCAACATTGTGGCCTTTAATCATACATTTTGCTACAACTAAATTTAGATCAGATAAAGCTTGGATTCATGCCGATTAAGAAAATACATGCTGATGTAAAAATATAGTGATATACAACAGGTACTTACATCTACATTGGAGTACAGAGAATTCCTACAAGAATCTTTCCTCATAAACGATACCATTGTAGAAAATCTTCTATCTGTTAAGCTTATTTTCTAAAAGAGAGATGGGTAAGAAACATGTAGAAAATATGATCAGCATGCTATAAAATTTCATGATGCAAGGATACGCACACACTTCTTAGAATTGAGTTGACATATTTTTGCTGGACTGGAGCGAACTAGTTCTTTGGCCACTGGAATCTACTTATTATCAGTAGGAGTTGGGTTTCTCTGTGCTGGAGCAGTATCTATAAAAACTGGAGTTGGTTTATTATCTCCTGGCGTTTGGATCTTTTGCAAAGGCCTTGTTTGTAACCCTTCATATTCTAACATAGTCGTCTTCCCCTTGCATGCCTTGTATAGAAGAATGGTGCTTTAATTATAAAACATGCAGCAGCAAAGAGATGGAATAGGTACTAAAGAATAGAAAGGCATGACATATTGATATGTATTCCCTCCATGCGGAAAAAATGGATGGGTCTAGGCATATTTCAGTTCTAGATACATCCTTTTTTATCCATTTCGGCAACATGTAATCCGGACGGAGGGAGTATGGTGTAAGAGCTAGGGATACGACAGGACAACACAGCAAAAAAACACTAGTTGAATGTAAAACTGTATGCTAGCGGAATGTAAAACAGGAAGGCATGACATATTTACATGCATGATCAGCATGCTAAGCACATGGCATTGCAACAGAGTAGATACACTCCATGACATTATATGCATGTTGCACGCATATCACAGGCCAAGTTAGAGCAAGGACCTTGTGGGGTGAAGAGGATTCATCATCTTTCTGCAAGTCTTCTGAAGAACTGCCTTTACATGTTCCATCATATTGGGTATCATTGACATCAAGTTTATTGGCCTTTACATTGCTCCGTGAGGTTCTTGTGGATATATCAGTGTGTGCAATTATATCTGACATGCATGGAAGACAACTAGTAGTTAGATTTATGTAATGAGTGCCTGTGGGAGACGACATAAATAGTAGGACTAGGGTTAACTAGCAGCAACAAGTCTCATAAACTAAAGGGAGAACACAGATGAAAGCTACAGAATATGTATCGTTTGTACTCGAGATTAACTAGATGGCACACAAAAGTACTAAAGAACAACATAGGAAATACTAGAAGTGGTATAATACTATAATCACCAGCCTGTGGGATAGCATTGGCTGATGGATGATAACTATGGAACAGTGTTACCTAAAGAACAAGTATCTTAGCTGAACTATGGAACAGCGTTAACTCCTGAACAAGACCCGTAAGAGATTAGCATGAATATACAGTGAAATGTGATGATCTATTTTCCATGCTTGGATGAATAACAAAGCCATAAATGTTGCACACAAGTAAGATGAGGGTACAACCTATCGGGCTGCCATCCATAGGAGTGAGCATCATGTGCTGACTTGTCGATGGCCCTGCAGTTGTTGTGGCTGTGCATGTCGGGCACGCACATTCGATGCAGGGAACTGTTGAGTGGGGACTATAGCTCCCTTCTGGTGTATGCTTCCCTTATTGGAGCAGCTGTGGTGAGTCGGAAGACGGTGTGTCTGAAGATGCAGATAACGCATAATATTAAGAACGACATATCTCTTTGATCTGAAGAAATACACTAAGAGATCAACAGCAAGGTACGAGAGTGGTCACACGTATGTTGACTGAAGACTAAATTGGGGTCACACGATTTTATTTTATTTTGGTACTGTCCGATCTACGCCGGATGGCTGGCCGTCTTGTGCCTCCTGGCTGACACTATTCGGAATCTTCCCCGAAGAGCCAGCGACCAACGGCAGAGCAGCCTGCCTCCGCCGTCCGTGGCCCCGGCCAAAAGCCCGCTCCCCGCCCCACCGCACTGCCGTGGTTGCGCCGCCGCTGGGCCAATCCACAAAGATTCCCCGTCATCCAGATCCGGCGGCGGCAGCACCTTCAGCCCACGCAACTCTAAAAGTTAGCCATCTAAGCCCTACTTCTGCGGCGAACTTGCGGCACCACACCCTTACGTTAGACACCAGCCAACCGGCAGCCTAGGAGCTCCGCCGCCTCGAGGGGTGCTGCTTCCCATTGCAAATCGATTGACCCAGAATAAAAATTCAGACAACTGATGCCTAAATAAAGTGATTTGAGATGAGGGTGCGACCTATCTGGCGGCATGGTGAAGTAGGCAGGTCCAGCTGCCGAGTTGGTGAGGCCGGCGCGGTTGCGGTGGCGAACGGCGGCAGGGAAAGAGCGATGACGCGAAGGTCGACGGCTACGCCGAAGTAGCGCCCGGACTCTAGACGGATCCGAAGTTGGAGCCGCTCCGGCGCCGTGAACAACGACGGGGGTGAATTGGCTCCGGTACGGTTCACACAGCCGTCGTCGAGGCAGCACTAGCGGCACGGAGTAAGAGGCACACGGCCCAGTGCACGACGGCAAATGGACAGCGTCTCTGGCATTAGGGAGGAGCGCAGCTGTGAAATTGGTGCGGTGGGGGCGCCATGGAGGTGGGGCTGAGGTTTCGCGGCTCGGGAGAAGGGAGCTTCCCGGGGAGAAGGTGATTTGGCGCCCACGAGATATGAATGGGTGCGGCTGGCGGGGGGGGGGGGGGGGGGGGGGGGGGGGGGGGGGGGGTTGGGGAGGGGAGTGGAACCATGTCTTACGGACGCATTTGTCTGAAATGTGAGTTGGGTTACAGTTCTACCCTTGCCTATAGGCTTCTCGGCTTGGGTCTGTGTACTGAGGGTCGGGGATAGTAGAGTAACTTTGCTTCTCCCCAAATAGAGGGCGGGAGCGATTTCGGGCGAGGAGGGCGTGTTTTGAACTATAGTGGGCACGAGCGATTTCGGCGAGGAGAGCGTGTTTTGAAATAGTGGGCGCTAGCTATTTCGGGCGAGGAGAGTGTGTTTTGCCGACCATGGTTTATGAATTATTCGGCACATGTCATTTCGGCCGAGGAGAAGGTGCGCTTGGATGAAGTTACGAACCTACCCTCGATGTACAACGGGCCAATTGATGTGTGTCCCACATAGGACGGTAATTTCGCGTCTCCCATTTATTTGCTCGGGCGAATTCCACTGAGAAGAGAGGATGTTTAATAGTTCATTCAAATTTTGGGAGAACGAGCATCCACGTCTACCTTACCAAGTCGATTCGGATCAAATTTTGAAATATTAGCTTGCCACTTCTTTTTTAGATGGAGAGATGATGCTCGGGAGTAATGTGTTTTTACATGCTCGTTGCTCGTGATTTACTATATGACAAATAGTTGACCCACTCAAAAATGCGAATCAAACCCAAAATGAAATATCTCGATTCAATGAAATAGCTCGTTTAGTAGGTCAAAATAGTGAACTAAATCCAAAATTGAACACCTCAATCGAGTAGCATGTTGTACAGTATTATAGTACTCCATGAACATGTTGAAAGTCAAATTAATGAACTTGTTTGATATACGAATATATCCGTTCATGTGTGGATTGCAGAAAACATGTTCTCCAATTTAAATATTTGAATGCAAGTTTACATCGAAACATGGTTTATATCAGTCTTTGATGCATAAAACGCGACCTCTCCCTCTCCCGGACTCCTGTTCTCTCTCTCTCTATCTCTCTCTCGCTGACAATCTTCAATTCTGTCGCACGCATCCGACACAAAAACCTTGTTGGTCCCTCTCCCTTTCTCTCCATCTCTCTCTCCCTCTCTCTCTCTCTCTTTGTGTGTGTGTGTGGGGGGGGGTCTTTCTAGTTCGCATGCATATATACACTATCTATAGGTCTCTCTCGCACACTATGTATGATACTCTAGCTAGTCCAAGCTAGATATCTTGGGTGCACTCATCGTACGCACACAGATTCCTTGCCTCTTTGCCTGTAACTCTCTCACGCACCACTATGTCATCTCGGAGCTCTTCCCCCCCTCTCTCAAACTCTCCATCCACCTGGGTCACACATACACATCCATATCTCACCCGCACTCGATAGGCCCATCTAAAACTATATCTCTCCCCCTCGTTCTCTCTCCATATCACACGTGCACACACACAATCTCACGCCCAGCTAGCCAAGTATGATGGTGTCTCACTCAATTGTATCCACACGCAGTCCCCCCTATATGTATATGACTAGCTAATCTTAGTCTCCATCACAAACATGTGCATGGTCTATCTCGATTTCTCTCGGGGCATCTTTCTATCGCGCACACACTCCCTCGATCTCCCACCCATATAGTCCCCTCACGATCTCAACGGGATCTCTCTATCACAAACACACCCTCTCTCCCTCCCCATGCGTCCATGCCATCCATGTGTCCCTCTCGACCTTTGTTCCTTGTTGGCCACACCTCTATTGGACATGTGCTACAGGGGTGTCTCTCTCCGTTGCAAACAATCACACACTAGCTATCTTCGTGTATCTCCTCGCCTCGCTTTTCCATCTCGGAGATGCATGCGTGATATGTTCGCATAAGAAACGAAAAAAACACTCTCTCTTTCTAATTTATCGTTTGTTGTCACTTTCTCTTTCACACGCATACTCTTTTTGCACACTTACTCATTCTCCTTCACACGCACTTGATCTGTCTCGACTGAGGCACTCTCCTCGGTCCATAGCATACAGATTTATTGAAAAGTCAAACATCACAAAGTTTGAACATGTACGTCGAGAAAAAGAATTACATCTAGTATGGCAAACATATACCATTAGATTCACCATGAGATGTAGTTTTGTATGATGTATCTTTGGTATTGTAGATATAAATAACATTTGTGTAAACCTGATCAAAGTTTCCAAAGTTTGACTTCTAAAAAATCTACATGCACTGCATTATCGAGCGGATGGAATATCTCTTTCCCCCTCTCAGCTATCTGACGCACCACTCAGCCTTATCGGGGCTCCTCAATCTCTCTCAGACTTTATTGGTCAGTTTGGTTCATGACCTGACCCTCATGCCTTGATGGCCGATACTGCCTGGTGTGGACGTGAGATGTAAAATATTTCTGCCTGGCCAGGCTTCTGTGGTGCTGAAGCGTTTGGTTCATGCCTGGGCCAGGCAAAGCATCAACGTCCCATCAATCATTCCATGCATCAATTATTTAATTCTAATATACATCCATGTTGTTGTTAGCCTTGTGGCCACATGACCAGGCACGGCCAGGTGTTCGAAATCGGTCGCCTGGGCCAGGCTACTTGCAGTGTCTGGAGTTCAGCCAGGCTAATTAAAGTGCAAGGGAACCCAGGCCAGGCGGGCTTTCTTTTTCACAGGGTAGCAACCAAACAAGCGTGCATGAAATCCAGCCACAACCCCAGGCCAGGCAAAAGATGCTCAGGAAGCAAGCCAAACTGGCCTTATATCTCCCTGGTGCACACATACACATGTCTCGCTCGTGCTATACATATAGACCCATCCAACACTCTCTACCCTTGTTCTCTCTCCATGTGACACGCACCCCCCTAAGTACCATAATCCCTCAATCCATCATAGGCGCAAGCACCCCCCTCGATCCTAAGTATGATTATCTCTTACTAGCCATCAGGAACACAAGTATTGTCTCCTTCCATCCATACGTCTATCTCGATATCTCTCGGGTCATCTTCTGTCGCGCACAGACCTTGTCACTCGATCTCCCACCCATGTAGTCCCATCACGATCTCCAGGGGATCTCTCTATGACAAACATACACTCTCTCCTCCCCATGTCTGCATTTTCTCCGTACGTCTCTCTCGACCTCTCTCCCTTGTTTGTCAGACCCCTCTTGGCCACGTGCTATGGGTCTTGCTCTCTCGGTTCCAAACAACCACACACTATCTCCTCACATTGCCTCTGTTGTCGAAGATGCATGTGTGACATGTTTGCATAAGACACGTACGCTTTTTCTCTACTTTTATCGTGTGTTGTCCATGTCTCTTTCACACACGCACACACACTTTTTTCACTCTCTCTCTCTCTCTTGTTAGGGACTCTGTCACGTCCATAAGCATATGGATGTTTTGAAAAGTCAAACCTCAGAAAAGTTTGACCAGGTATATGTGGAGAAAAACATTTACATCTGGAACGATCATTAGATTCATCACAACATGTACTTACTTCGTACTATCATTTATCTTTGGTATTGTAGATATAAGTAATTTCTTTATAAACTTGGTCAAAGTTTTAAAAGTTTGACTTAAAAAAATGTTGGAACTACATTATCGAACGGAGGGAGTAGCTCTTTCTCTCTCTCTCTCTGCTATCTCTCACGGGCCTCCCCTCTCACTCGAACTCTCTATACCGACGAATTATTGTCATCTCGTGTTCTGTATCTTCGTGTGCTGGCCCATGTGGCAGTGGGTGAAAATAAGTAAACTAGAGGCCCATCTGACACGCGGTGAAGTAAACAAAGTTGAAACCAGTCGGGGTAGCACCCCGCACACTAGTAAATTGAGGGCGCATTCAGGACAAACTTCTTGCGCGGGAAGGACGCACTCACGCACAATTCACCACTGTGCGGTGGCATGCACAGAAGGACGCACTCGCGCACACCCAGCACACAACACACACTAGCACACGTGTACACCGACGTCGCCGCCGGTTGAGATGGATGGTGAGGCAGCCAACGAGCGGAGGCGGCTCGAGCCAAAACCGCATCCGGTGAGCCTGGACTTCATCATCAGCCTCCCCGACGACACGCTGCTCGTCATCATCGGCCTCCTCCCCACTAAATCTGTCATGCGGACCGCCCTGCTCTCCCGGCGGTGGCGCCCCCTTTGGCGCTGCGTCCCCCTCAACCTCACCGTCGACAGCTGCCTCTGCGATGGGGATTGCAAACGCATGGCCGCAATCTCCAAGATCCTTTCATCGCACCCTGGGCCAGCCAAACGCCTTGACATCCGCATGTTCAGTACGAACTGCAAGGTCCAACCCAAGTTCGACAAGTGGTTCTTATCCCCCGCCCTAGATCAGCTCGAGGAGCTCAGCTTTGAAGCTGGACGGTGTCGCTCTCTACCACCGTCTGCGCTCCGCCTCACGCCAACGCCGCGCCGTGCCAGCTTCAGCTCCTGCTATCTTCCCCAGATTAATGCCGTGCCCGCTCTTCTTCTCCCTCAACTCAAGCAGCTCGACCTCTTCAACGTTGTCATCTCGAAGAAGGCTATGGAGCACCTGCTCCGCAGCTGTACTGCGCTCGAGTACCTTCGTCTTGAGCAGATCCACGGGTTCATTAGCCTCCACATCGCCTCGACGAATCTCCGATGGATTTATGTATCTTGCTGGCCCCGCAACAAGACATCAATTGCGAAGAGATCACTCCAGCTGTTCCACGTTATGGTCATTGAGAATGCGCCTTTCCTTGAGAGATTGCTTGTATCGGATCTAGAAGGTCCAACAAAAATCAGGGTCATTGACGCGCCGAAATTGACAACGTTGGTGTACTCGTCTGCCAAATTCTCCGAACTCTTTATTGGATCCGTAATCGTTCAGGTACAACACTCATCTTCTTCTCCGTCTTCTTGAAATTTACATTTTTAAATTTCTTTTTGATGTATTTGTGACCGTCTTCCAGAAAATGATTCCCACAAGCTTGACCCAGTCCATGCGCACAGTGAAGATCTTAGCACTAAAATCTATCGGCCCAAATCTGGATCAAGTTGTTGGATTCCTTACATGCTTTCCGTGCACGGAGAAGCTACTCATCAAGGTGAAACTTCTTTCCTATAAGTAAACGGTAATCACAACGTAGCTCAATTTTTTCGTAATGTTCCCAAATTACGATGACAAGTGTAGTGTTCAAAGTTACATCTACGCACTGCACCGAAAGAAATGTTTTTAGTATTTTTTCTCACGTGATCACCTGCATCGTTTTTATGCTGTACTACTATAGTAGCCTAGGCTAGTCATAGTGGAAAGTAACTTATGGTTACCCTAAGAGCAAGTACTACCTCCATCCTGGTTTACTCTTCCAATTTTGTAGTATCAAAATTTGACCATAGATTTAACTGACAAAATGTTAATGCATGTCACTAAGAACTATATCGTTGGATTCGTATTTGAACATAATTTCAAATGGTGTAATTTTTAGTGACATGCATTGGCATTTTCTTAGGTAAATCTATGGTCAAAATTTTATACTAAATACGAGGTAGTATTACAAAAGTGGGCTATGTAGGCCAAAACATGTGCCAAATTCACTTGTGATGCATTTGGCATCGATGCCCCTCCATTGCTCACCTGGTGTCCCAATTTGGATCACCTACTTTGCTCCGGTGCCAAATTAACTCACGCAATGAAAAAACACTGCATGGGAGAGAGAGAGGACTAAGGCAACAAAAAACACTTGTTTGGGAGAGTGAGAGGCTGGTGTAGTTGGTTTGATTGATTTGTTTATACATGTGGGTCTGTGTGCACAGTGGTGCCAACTCTCTCACATCGCGAGAGCGGTGCCAAAATCTTTTGATTTGACATCGATGCGTATTATGTGGCATACTTTTGCGAAATATGGCATCGGCCACATAGTGGAAGGCAACAAATGCCCAAGCTCTTCACGTGATCCTAGTTAAATGAGAGGAAACAGAGAGAGAGAGAGAGAATATCACTAGCCAGCCAACCCTGTCGTATGAGCGAATGATATTGGTACCTCTTGATGACACGACAATCTTATGCAGCCAGCTGCTCTAATATGTTCTCTTCTTTTGCAGATAAAAAAAGACCCGAAAGTGAAAAATGTGCTGCACTATAACAATCTCATAGAATGCCTTGATCTCCATCTTACAGAAATTGATTTGATCGACTACCGAGGCAGCACATTTGAGATTAAGTTGGCCAGGTTCTTTGTTCTGGAGGCAAGTGTGCTCAAGGTAATGAGGTTTGCCATTCTCTGGCGCAACAATGAATGGCGTGCTGATCACCGCAAGCGTCTAAGCCTAAATGACAAAGTCTCCGCAGAAGCTGAATTTGTTTTTGAAACATCAAGTGGCTAGGGACTCAAAAACTTATTTGCCCATTAGTGACTTGTCAGGGTGGTGGATTTTAGTTTGTACGATAATGCTGCATCCACCTAAAGTAACGAAAGTTCTTACGTAAACTTCCTAGTAATTCCCTCTTCGTAGGTGCAGCATTACTCCTAACATTTGTAATATCAGTTTGAAACTTGTAATATTACCGTGTCCTATTCCTGCGTTTTGAAAATCTTGCGAATCAAACAGGTCCTGAGTGGGTGATGATGTTGTGTCTCCCATCTTTCACCAATAGCCGTCGGATCTAGATCTGATGCATACAAACCAAGCTTCTCCATTTTTGCAAAAAGATGCCCGCACTTGTTCCCTATTTACAAACAACTCCTTGTCTCTCACAATCAGCCTCATCTCCTCCCCACCACATCTAGGAGTAGAAGGCCGTGGAAAAATCTGGCGCGATGGCCGCTGCCGGAGCCGTCCACCCCCAATCTTGGTGTTCCGTGCAATGCAGGGGCATCTACGCACGGGAAATTATGTCGAACAGGGCTAGTTGTAAGCAGGCTAGCCCTACAGCCATGATGATAGTGACTGCAGACAGTGAGGCTGACTATGGTATTCCAAACACGGCGCCTATACTCAGGTGTCATCTCCGGCGCAGGGTCTTGTCACTTCACTGTGAGGAGCAGCACGTAATAATTTGACCAACGGGTAGTACAGTGCTAGTACTCCTACTACTACATTGGTAGTACTACTACTAGTACTAGTAGCACCATTGTCTGGATTTAGGAGTACTACCACGTCCATCTGGATTTTAGTATTGACTAGCAATATCTAGTAATGCATGTCACCAAAAATGTACTACTCCCTCTGTAAATAAATACATGGTGTTTTATTCCTATCGGCGAGAGAACTTAATGTTTTTTTGCTAACTAGAGTACTGTAATAGGATTACATGCAATGAACTAAACACTGCATGTCATGTTTGGTACTAGTCTCAAGTCATTGAAAGCATGCACGAACCGCATCTGTCATTGGTTGATATGTCACGAAATAAGAAACAAGGAGGGAGTTAATGCACCGTGCCTAAGTATTTTGGGATTATGTGGTTTTCGTAAGGTGACTTACACAACATTTTTGTTTACATGCATTAACATTTTATAAGTTAAATCAAAGGTCAAAACTTGGCGCAAAATGCAAAGGGGACCAATAAACCAGTAAACATCAAACTTCTCTCGTTTGGCCCCAACTAGAGGTCCGGTGAGATGACTATACTGCACCGGCACGGAGGGGGACGCAGCTTCATTGACTTACGGCAACTGCCTTTGGGTGAATGACACGTGGCCCCAGGGGGTGGCTGGCCCACCTATCATACAGCCAAAGGCAGGTGCAGTAGAGGGCCGAGGAGTAGTACGAAATCCTATGCACCTACACACGCTAACCAAGGGCTGAGTGATCACTCGAATCGCAAGATCAGTTGACTAGGAGCTACGCTAGACCCATGGAGGCGATGAGCGCGAGCATCAGCCGGCTGTGCCAGATGGTCCACGACGCCGGCCTGCGGCCCGGCAGGTAGTATTGCTTGAGGCCACCAGGGCGAGGGGCCGCTTGGACGACAGCTTCGCATCCTTGTTCGACGAGGTCCTCGTCGGTTTCCTCGACAAGTTCACCATCGTCAAGAAGCTTGCGGACGACTATGACGTAAGCCTCCAGCCGACGCGCCCAGGCTCTGCGATGCCTGCCACCCTCAACGGCCACTATGGTAACAACCTCTTCGACGCGCTGGTGGCCCTGCGACTGCCCGCCATCGCGCCAGAGAATGTCCACCTCAAGGTCGCGCTCGCCGCACAGCGCCTGGCGCAGCAAGACACCATCGACATAATCACCCACGTCTACGCGCAAATCGTCCACAAGGACTAGTACATGCAAGAGGAGGATGATGGGACGCTGGCCTTCTTGGAGCGCAGGGCAACCATGGACGGCACTGTTCAAAAGCACGTTGAGCTCGCCGCCAACGTCGTTGCTCCTCACACGTCGGTTGGTGACCCGGCGCACTAGGGCGTGAGGATGTCGTTGAACGTTGATGGATCTGTATGTATTTTTATCCTTCCGTCAAATCCATGTAGTAGTATATGATACTACAGTAATTATCTTACCTTTCGCATCAACTTCATAATTTTCATACGTACTCCATGCATGAACGGCGCCAGAAGCAAACTTCTCATTACTCTAGGCAAAATCGTTATTTTCTATCTATCGGTCGCGCCATGGAGCAGAACCAAATTTTACAAGTTACGAGTTCAGAAGGAAAAGCCTGCCGTGTTCGCGTCGCACCCCCACACGGTTCGTCCGGCATGCTGCTCAAGCGGGAATGCGTGCGATGTTGCATTTTCACTTACAAGTGGGACCGCAGTTGAGCAAACCGACTATCGGCAAACCCCCACCCTGCCCACCGCGTGATGGCTGAGAAAAGAGGACAGGAGGGAGAAGAGATGGCTGTAGCACGGGCTCCAAGAAAATTGGTGTCGGATGGGACTCGTGTGGGTGGCATGTGCCGTACTGCTAGACGTGAATGCTAGTTATGGCCCATGCCACCCCACTATATCGAGCCTATATCGAGGTACGTAGAACAAATTTCCTGCAGTCCATGCTCAGCCCTCCTCTATCTCTCTTCTCAGCCAGCCAGCGGACGCGCGGAGCCCATCGTCTGTTTGCTCACATGCGGCCCCACATGTCAGTGAAAATGCAAGAGGACCCACTGAACCTGCACATCTTTCACCTCGACGTGCTGGTGATGAAAAACAAATCCAATAAAGATCTTCGGTGGCCGCTTTTGGAGAAAGATTCTATTTACAGTTTAACCCAAGTTGCACATCTCGTGGCTTCAACTACCACTCTATTTTCTTTCGTGACACGACCTGGATGCTGGATGTCCCACGTGTCGGCAAAAGAAGGAAGAACCCGACCAAATCTTCGGTTCTGCTCTCGGATTGGACTAGTTGTGCTAACTTAATTTTTTTATTGTGTACTCCCTCCGTTCCAAAATACTTGACTTCCATTTGTCTAAAAATGGATGTACCTATATACTAAGACATGTCTAGATACATATATATTTTGACAAATAGAAGGCATGTAGTATTGTGCAACGTAGGGAGTAGAATGGATGCAAGTTTTTGTATTGGGAAGCAGAGTACATCCATATATTGATAGAGCGCAATTTAGTAGATGTTCTATCACATTTAGCTAGTATAGAATAGACGCTATACATGAGACTAGATGCGAGGAAGCAACATCTACTTCTTTACACTCGAAGAAGAAAGAAGCACGCAAGATCGAGCCTCCGCAGATCAACACTGAATGCATCGAGACGGCACTAATCCAACTTACTACAAGAGTAGTCAAAATTATCGTTGGAGTTCATGCAATACGGAGGTCTATTTGGGGTCGTGCGTTGGAGTTGGCCTTAGAAGTAGGAATGCAGTTAAGGAAACCGACTATCGGCAAACCCCCACCTCGCCCGCCATGCGATGGCCGAAGTTAGAGAGACGACGAGGTTGAAGAGATTGCTCTCGCACGGACTCCAAGAAATAATATGGTGTCAGATGGATGTCGTGGTGGTTTGCGTGTGCCATACTCCTGGACGTGAATGCTTGTTCTGGCCCAAGCCACCCTACTATTCCTACTACTTACTCCTACTATATACTATACTACTAGTATAACGAGGATTCGAGGTGCTGGTTACGTACAACGAACACATTAACATATGGCTACAGTAAAAACACCCGCCCGATGCGCGAAGCATGTGAAGCTAGTACAAATAGTGTACTACTATTGTTGATTGGCCTCATCCGATAACCTGTTGCAATGCACGTACAATTATGTATTCAGAAAAATATTTTTTTGCCTCGTCGCACCACTCACTCAGAGAAGCGACTCGAAAGCCATTCATAAATTTAGTAAGTTTATCACAGGCATATCATTTTATTACATAGTACAACGGGTCATCAACCCACATTGACAACGAGGATACATTATAAATACTAAAGTTTTCACCACACAACAAATAACAAGCCATGAAATGAACTTCAACTCAACCATTCCGCGGCGTTGGAAACACTTGCTTTGAACCACAAGTGATTCTTTGGGACGTGCCATGCATTGTCGATCTGGAGACCAACGCAGGACTGATCATCCAGGCTGAAGTGGCCTACTATATCTGTACCAGGGTAGGGAACCATGCAAATGTCCGAGGTATAGACACAGTTGCTTCTCATAAATGTGTCAACAACGGTTGGATCGCCTTTCACCATCATCGGATAGTTTCGTCCAAGGAAGAGCGAGTTTTCTCCAAGACTATCAATTCTGTGCCAGGGAGAGGAGTTGGCGCTAGCACACTAGTATCCATCCCGAGTACCATGCAACGGGTGTTGGAATAGGTCTGGAGAGTGCGACCATGGGAGACTAGACCTGCTTCCTTAGCAATAACATCATCAGTGGGCTGTATACACACAAGAGGTGATCCATCGGAATTAGTTGCCAGACGCCACAGAGTATATCGGCGCTGCTCGTCCTCATGCTCGTTCTCATCACCATCGTCATCTCCCCCTTGGTTATAAAAATCTTCAAGTATAGGTGGTGGGATGTCCACAGGACCTTGGAAACACAAGAAGAAGGTTAGTTAGTAAAGGGAAAGTTGCTAACCCACATGCATGTGGATGAAACAATTATAATTACGGTGGAAGACAAACCTACCGAAAAAATGAGTATCCCATGCAAAAACAGTGCCACGAGAGGTGGCAGCAAACACAAGATCCTTGTATTCAATTGCATCACAGTACACATCTGTGTATAGAAACTGATTTTTAAGTAATATCCATCCAGTCGAACCACGAAGGACGGCAACTAGCTTGTTGAATATAGCAATAACATCATAGTTTTTGTAATTCCAAGAGCGGTTGGGAACTCGACAAATTGCTATCTTCAGTACATGACAGTCACCATGATCGTATTTGAACGTACGTAGATCATATGTGTGCTCAACCTCAGTGCACTCGGAGATTTTTGGAAGTGGAATCCGCTGACGAGTGTACACATTCACAAGTTCCCACTCGCAATTGTACCCAATATAAACAACCCAATCTCCATTCGCACCAGCCCAGGACTTACCCTTAAGCACTGGCATCTTGACATCACACGTATCATTATCAAGCGGCATCAACTTGCACAAGGCGAGGTCTCCGTTGTCCGCTCACCAGCGAGCAGGGTCATGGCGAAGAAGATAGGGGAGATCAAACCGCTCCTTGACCCTTGGGTTCCTTGCAATGATGTTATTAGTTTAGTCAAGAATGGGCTGGAACGAACCTGCCATGCTACCTGAGGTGATGACGTCGCACCGATCAATGAGTTCCTCCTCCATGTCATCTTTCAGATCGGGGCAAGAATAATGAGGTCGTTTCCGGCCTGTTCCCTCCATGGAGAAGACGATCGAACAATGGCAGAAGAAAGGGTGAAGGGCTGAAGGAAAATGGAGGAGGGAGAGGAAGAGCGTGCGACAGCATTTCCAAATGGAGAGGGAAAGGTGAAGAGATGGTGGATGGTTGTGAGTTTGCCACGGTTCAGTAAGAGGCTCCCCGGCCTACACGTCCATTCGGAAATACTCCTACTACTCTCCGTTGTCTCACTGATATGTTGGAACGGGACCACATGTCAATGAAACATGGTGTGTAATTTCTCGTGCAAAATGTGATCTGGCCGTGTTGGCCCGAGGTGCCGCATTAGTTATCGACCTTTATTTTTTAATGGCGTGCCGATCAGTTTTGAAGCACAACTAACTGGTACTGTACGCAGAGAAAATATAAACTACTCTACCACTCCCCCACCTCCAGTACTAGTAGTATAAAAAAGATATATATAGGCTGGAGCTTCAGCGCTTTCTTGCTAAGGGCTGCCCACTTGCTTCTCACACTACCACCCTCTCTCCAGATCTAAACAAGATGTCCCCTCTCTCCCTCCTCACCGATGGTCACAGATCCGCTGGGAAAGAGAAGGACGTGCAGCATTGATGCACTCGTCATCGGCGAGCGAGGTCACGCACTGACGACAAGGCCGACCTCTCAGACCTAGTGCCCGCGCGGGATGGCCTCCGTCCCCAAGCTCGCTGCCGTAGTGTGTGCGGAGGACGACGACCACAAGCGAAGTCACTTCCCGCCGACCCTCAGGTATGCTACCTCTTTTCGAGCCATAAACTTGTTCTATTGCCCCATCTGCTACATCGTTGCATGTGGATCTTTTTCCACTCCACAATCTTCCCAATTTGCTATCCTCTACTCTGCTGGCCACGCAGACGAAAACCATAATTTGCACTATTAAAGGAAACCCTATTTCATGCATACTAATCCATGTCTGGGTTGAATAAGGAAAGGAAGGGAGACTGCACTATCCAAGAGAGTAGGCATCAAACCCGCATCTAGGTTGAAAAGGGGAAAATCAGTAGCTAAGGAACGAGTCTCGTGTCTCTTGGTTGAAGAAGGGTAGAAAGGCATGACAACACAATACAGAATGACCAGGTCGATCGGTTTGTTGTCCTCGCATAGGAAAAAGGTGGCTAAAGAGAACAAAAATGGGACCGTAATCCACATATGCTGCCTGGATATTTGTTGCTCTGGGCAACCATACCTCCCTCACCACTCTACGTCCATGGAGGTACATCGTACTGGTGCCTCCCATGCTCTTATTGCCACTTTTTTTGCTGTTAGTATAACGCCAGCAGTCAACTCAAGCAATGCTACTGCTAAAGTGATGCCACATTTAACTAATGCCGCTCTCAGTCTAATGCCACCCATAAATTTAAGCAATGCCATTTAATGTCACTGGATTATTTCAGGGTTAGCTATTGATTGTGGATGTATTAAAGATTTTTCAGCTATAAGGCATTCTAATGCTGTTGCACAGCCAGTATAACAACGATGAAGCTTGTTACTCCCGTCAGATTTTTGCACTGTTAATGCTTATAGATTACATACCTCACTTTCATGAGATAAGTTAATTTTTTTTGTACAGTGTCACCAAAATGCCAAGGCGCTGATGTCATTTTATTTTGGTTAAACTGCACAGACAATTAAGAAGACAAGAGGAAAGGTCAAGAGTGGGCACCTCCTCCTCCGGCTGTTCTCTTGAGGAGGTATGTATGTTTGTCTCTAATGCCTGTCGACTACATACCTGACATCATGATGTAATGTTAAGTCATTTCCTTTTGTACAGTGTCACTAAATTGTCAAGGCGGTGATGGCATTTTATTTTAGTAGAACTGCACAAAATTTGCTTAAAAGAAGAGGAAAGGTCAGGAATGGCTCACTTTTCGAGAAAAAACTATGTATGCCTTCCTCACATCAGCCGCTATTGCTTTATTTATTCCTTCAAACAGGTGGTTAGAAATAGTCTTGCTACCTTTTCCCATTAAGAAATTGGAATGCTTATATTTGTGAGTCTATGCTTCAACTAGTGCCACTTTTAGAGTAATCACACTTTCAATATCTATGCAAACAAGGATGCTCGATTTTAGTAGAACTGCACAAAAAGTCCAACTGGTTCAACATTAGGAGCATGTTTTTTCCCAACCTTTATATCCAATTGGTGGCACTATGAGCAGTTCATTACGAAGGTACATGGTTTGCTACTATCTTGCTACTCTTTTTGTACTGTCATTAGATAGTAATACTAGTGGTTTGCATGTGAATTTATTGGCAGGGTGGACCTACATTGGAGGTGCAGGACATGATTCAATGATTGGATGCTCAATTTCGGTTGTATCGGTTTCACCTCTTCCATCACTGCGAACATGGATATCCTTGGTCTGATGAAGAATAGGCGCTATATTTCTGCTCTGAACCAGCAAATCAATTCAGTATGAAATTGTCCAGGGCAAAACATAACGGTATCAGATTGTCCAGTGCAGAACATGACAGATGCTAAGCGGAAGAGACATGTTTAAACTGAAAATACAAGGTGTGGTATATGTTTACTAGCTGCTTGATATTTGTGCAGACAGAGATGACTGCCTATTGCTATTTGGCAAACCAACAAAGTGCCCGCAATTTTGGTTGAACTGCCCAAGAGAATAGTATAGTCACTGCATGTAGTGCCATTTCAAAATAGACACAGAAAGATTGGATAGTCACTTCATGGACTATAGAAAAGTAGTACTGTACTATTTATTGGCCAACACTAGTGCTTAATTGCTTTGGTATGATTATACAATGGGCATCATTTTGCCTAAGTTAAAGTTTGTATTCCGAAAATAGTCTCGCTGTGTGATCGAGAGAAGACCAAATCATATTGCAGTGGATGTTCCTCCATCATGTCTGGTTCATTCTCATGGTTCCAGCTGTTGGTGAAACCACTTATGTTTGCAAGAGTAATTGTAGACTTCACAAACAGATTTGTATTTCAGTCTGAACTGAATGTTGTCCATGAGAAGCATCCATGTTAGTAGGAAGAACATATGTTTTTTCTAGATCTTTGCTTTTGGAGCTACATATTTGTATATGATCTGTGAGTCATTGAGATGTATTAACATGTTGATCTTATGTATGGGAATCGTACTAGTTAGTTTTAGTTGCGATGCAAGATCCAAAGTGGATGATCTTTGCTTTTGGAGCTACATATTTGTATATGATCTGTGAATCATTGAGATGCATTAATAGTTACTTATTTCTGTTCGCTCAGTGTTTACAAGTTACTGATCGATCACTAGCTAGCCTACAAATGCGCTCCTAGCAGTTTTATTTGCGACGCAAGATGCGAAGTGGCAGTTTTTGAATAAAAATGCCTACCTATGAAGAAACTGACAAGCTACACTATCGATCCTACATGGATAAAAATGCCTACCTCTGAAGAAACTGACAAGCTACACTATCGATCCTACACGCATAAATAGCGGATCACGCATCTACTACCTCCTTTCTGGTTTGCAGGGCTCAATTCAAGAAACGACCTACTCGATCCTACACGAATAAATAGCGGATCACGCACCTACTAGTACTTCCTTTCCGGTTTGCGGGGCTTAATTCAAACCTCTCACCAACCAAGGTACTCCCTTCGTCCGGGTTTATTAGTCCCGTGAGCAAAGCAGCAAGACCAAGGCATGGCAATAATTAACGACATGCAGAAGTTTAAGCCTAATAAATTCCAGCGATTTAAGTGGCTGCATGTGTGCCCTCGGCATGCAGAAGTTTAAGCCTAATTAATTCCAACGATTTAAGTGGCCGCATGCTGCTTCGCGTACTGCCTGCGAGCGATTCTGAGTGCCTGCATGCAGCCGGCCGTAATTAAGGCAGCTAACTGATGCGAAAAAAGATACGCTTTAAATCCGTGGAATCATAATTGACAAGGAGGGAGATGATTCCAGTGCACTCATTTGACCGCCATGCCGGCGTGCGACCCAGACGGGACGGGACGGCACAGTCATAATTTCACTTTCTCTAGTTTTCCACGGCAAGCTGGCGCGCTAAGCCAATATGCATTGAATTCCGATGACCGTCGCACTACCTTCCCCCTATAAGTACTGTTTCCCGGCCTTCTCAGGTGCCACCGTGACCCAACTCGCCATATCCTCATAAGCCCCCACCGGCCCGACGTTGCTCGCCACGTCCGCCATGCCCCCGCCCGTCCGCGGTAGGCGACGCCGGAGGCGGTCACCGCCGGAACTAGTGTTCGGGTTTTCACCAGAAGGCAGACGGAGGGAGGAGGCATTCTATCTGTCTTTAGATGGCAATGCGGAGATCGAGGAGTTGTTGGAGCGCGACCGCATGGCGGAGGAGCAGGAGTTGTTGGAGCGCGACCGCCTAGCAGAGGAGCAGCGTCTCGCCGACTTAAGCCACCAGCGGGACATGGAGCAGCAGCGCACCGACGTCTGAGTCGCGAGCAGAGCGCCCGGAACTGAGCCGACTACGTGGAGGCCGGCGCCCGACAAATAGCCCTGGAGGCTGTCGGGCACGCACGCGTTCGCGACGCCGATTTTTACTACCAGCTCGTCCAGTGGGTTTCCCTCTTGGAAGCTGAAGCTTCGGTGGACCACGCCGGCATGGAAAGGGCCAACGCGCGCAAGCAACGCACCCTATCGCACCTCTGGCAAGTCCGAGGCGAGGCAGAGGACGCCGGTGCCGGCGTTTAGCATGGACAGCAGATGGCGGCCGGCATCGTCTAGTTAGCTAAGAGTAAGTTAGTACTTGTACGCCACTAGAGTATTAGTGGGAGCAGATAGTTCACTTGGCTATGATGGTTGTCAACGTGGAAGTTAAGTACTCTATATGTGGATCAGACCTATTACTTTGCTCTGAATGTTAAACTTTCCGTTTGAACGTATGGAATGGGCTGTTATTTTTTAAAATGGGTTGTATTTGTCCTCCACGGTTTAGAGGCTGACTTGTGGGCCTACCAAGTTGACGCGTACACAATTAGGAGATGATTGTACGTGGAGAGGATGACAGCAGGGACCCGCCAAGGTCATGGCAGTACGCAAGCAAGTGCCTCCTTATTTCAAGACAATAAAAAATAGCTCCTCCTAGTGGATTTTTGACATCTGGGTCCCATGCCATTGTCAATGTAGTAAATAAACGAGAGAATTGCACAACGAGCGGCTGACACCAGGGACCCAGCAGCTCGCCCAGTTATTTTTGTTTTGGATTAATTTGATAAATGCCACTCCAAATCTGGTGTATCCGAGAAATGCCACTGCAGTTTCCAAACTTTGAAAAATGCCATTTCATGCCATTTCTAGTGGCATTTTTCGAAGTCTGGAGTGGCGTTTTTCAAAGTTTGCAAACTGCAGTGGCATTTTTCAAAGTTTGCAAAAATTGCAGTGGCATTTTTCAAAGTTTGGAAATTGCAGTGGCATTTTTATGAATCGCCATAATTGGAGTGGCATTTATCTAATTTGTTTTTGAGATGGAAGCAGGGTGTCAACTGGGCTGTGCGGGACACCCTGGCCTGTCTAGACAACCTTTTCTTTTATGTTTACCACAGACCAACCCAGTAGTTTTTTTTCTTTCTAAAAATGGCTAGCCCAGTTTTTTTGTGATTTGTCAAGTAAGTCGCTTTATCAGGCCTGTTGGGCTGCAAATCTTTCAAGACGAGAAGAGTGGCCTATCAGTAATGAGAAATGGGCTGTACATTTTTAAAACACATCAAACAGGCAATTATTTTCAAATATCTTTTTTTCATTTCGAGATTTTAAATTGCATCGATTTTTATGCGTGTTCAATTTATTGGATTTTATATTGATATACATTTATTTTTAAAATCAGTCTGAATGTGACTCGAAATTTCGGGACTAAAAACAGTTCAGACCGCACCGACATATGCAAAATTTTGTATAATTTTTTAACTGTGGCCACAATATGGGCTGTAATGCTAACATAAAGAATATGGGCTCCAAAAAAACCCATAAGAATTAGCAAATGGGCTGTATGCTGTTTTCCACAGATTTGAGGCTTTCCACAGATGGCATGTATACTGTTGGATGTCCATCCAACGGCCGTCGTGCTTCTTCAATCTCTACTCTTCGTGCTCCAGCCGCTCAAACAAGCGCCGGCGGGACTGCCTGCTCCCTCCTCCCCGCGGCTGGCTATGCTGCCGCGCAGGCCTCACTGCCCCACCATACTCCCATCACTGGCCTAGCCATCCCTCTACTCACCCACACCTACTGTTATTCTCCAGCGACGGCAGACGAACTAGTAAACCCTCGTACAGTCGTACTCCCCTCCGCGTGGGAAACAAAAACAACGGCCGAGTCTTCCCTGCCTCCGTGTCGTTCCCTTCCTAGGCCTCGCCGTCGTCCACCGCCCTGGTGCTCTCGGCGTGGCGTGGTCAATGACTGACATGCATCTGAAGTGGACTGTACATGGAGAGGCTGACAGCTGGGTCCACGGCCGCACGCAAGGAAATGCCTCTTTATTACGCGCAAAATATTGATTTCCTCCACCTGACATCTGGGACCCACCGAAACGGCCTCTGTATTTCACGAAAAAACGTTACCGCCGCTGACAGCTCGGACCCACCAGCTATATCTTTGCACGCAAGGAAGTGCCTCCTTATTACGCACAAAAAAATGAATACTCCCCCTGCTAGCTGGGACCCAGTATAGTGGGCCTACTAAGTTGACGGGGACAAAGGGCTTTGTCAACTTAGTCAATATGCACGATTCTAGCTCAACTGACTGTACGATGTCCATCCAACGGCCGTAGTGCTTCTTCAACCTCTGGTCTTCTTGCTCCAGCCGCCCAAACCAGCGCTGGTCGTGCCGCCTGCTCCTACCTCCCGTGGCCGGCTATGCTGCCGCGGAGGCCTCACCGTCCCCATATACTCCCACCGCTGGCCAGGCCATCCCTCCACTCCACTCACCCACACCCCCTATTATTCTGCGGCGATGGCAGCGCAGCCGAACCAGTGAACCCTCGTACTCCTCTCCGCGTGGGCATCCACTGCCACGTCTTCCCTGGCTCCGCGTCGTCCCCTTCCTAGGCCTCGCCGTCGTCCACCACCGTGGTGCTGTCAGCGCGCCGTGGTCAATGTGGTCAACGACCGAATTCCATCGAAAGAATACTGTATGTGGAGAGGCTGACAACTGGGTCCATGGCAGCCACAAGTAAGTGCTTCCTTATTACGCAGAAAATAATTATTCCTCCACCTGACAGCAGGGACCCATCAGACGGGCCACCAGTATTTTGAGAAAAAAATCGTTTCCCCCTGACTCCTGGGACCCACCGGACGGGCCACTGTATTTCGCGAAAAAAACGTTCCCCCCGCTGTCAGCTCGGACCCACCGGAAGTGCCTCCTTATTACGCACAAAAAAATGAATACACCCCCGGCTAGCTGGGACCCACCTTGGTGGGAGGCTGACTTGTGGGCCTACTAAGCTGACGGGGACTAAGGGCTTTGTCAACTTAGTCAATATGAATGATTCTAGCTCCACTGACCGTACGATGTCCATCAAACGGCCGAAGTGCTTCTTCAACCTCTGGTCTTCTTGCTCCAGCCGCCCAAAGCAGCGCCGGTCATGCCGCATGCTCCTGCCTCCCGTGGCCGGCTGTCCTGCCGCGAAGGCCTCACCGCCCCTACTATTCCCACCGCTGGCCAGGCCCTGCGGCGACGGCAGCCTCACACCGCAGCCGAACCAGTGAACCCTCCTACGCCTCTCCGCGCGCGCGGGCTTCCACTTCCGCAGGTTCCCCGGCTCCCCGTCATCCCCTTCCTAGCTGTCGCCGTCGTCCACCACCCTAGTGCTCTCGGTGCGGCGTGGTGAACGTGGTCAAGGAACGACTTCCATCGGATGTGGACTGTACGTGGAGAGGCTGACAACTGGGTCCACGGCCGCAGCAAGGAAGTGCCTCCTCCGCTGGCCAGGCCCTGCGGCGACGGCAGCCTCACACCGCAGCCGAACCAGTGAACCCTCCTACTCCTCTCCGCGCGCGCGGGCTTCCACTTCCGCAGGTTCCCCGGCCCCCCATCATCCCCTTCCTAGGTGTCGCCGTCGTCCACCACCCTAGTGCTCTCGGCGCGGCGTGGTCAACGTGGTCAAGGAACGACTTCCATCGGATGTGGACTGTACGTGGAGAGGCTGATAGCTGGGTCCACGGCCGCAGCAAGGAAGTGCCTCCTTATTACGTGCAAAATAATTATTCCTCCACCTGACAGCGGGGACCCACTGGGCGGGCCACCATATTTCGCCCCCTCACTGCTGGGATCCACCAGCTACATCTTCGCAGGCAAGGAAGTGCGTGACAATCGGGACCCACCTGGTCGAAGCGTACGTAGCGTTGTCATTCTGGTTGCGAACGTGTACGTACATATATATTGGTGGATGTAGAGGCACGCACGTGTCGTAGTAGAGGCGGCCAGGGTGCAAGAAAGAAAATACGGCCACGTATGTGTACATACAGGCTGGGTCTCGAACGCCTACTCACGCATACGTACGGCGAGGGCTCATGTACATGGCTGGTTCAGAATGGAGAAACAGCGTCGTCGTCGTGTTCATGGGTCGGAACGGAATGCGTGGTCGTGTTCATCGGGAGGGCTTGGACGGAAGAGGCGATGGAAACGAGGCCTGGCGTACCGCACACAACGGAGGAAATGGACCTCCTACGGTCGAAACGGGGGTCCTGTTGATCGGGGGGGTGTGGCCTACGGCAAAACGGAGGAAACGGACCTCCTACGGTCGAAACGGGGGGCCTGTTGATTGGGAGGGGTGTGGCATACCGCAAAACGGAGGAAACGGACCTCCTACGGTCGAAACAGGGGTCCTGTTGATCGGGAGGGGTGTGGCGTACCGCAAAATGAAGGAAACGGACTTGTGTTGGAGCGCTACGGTCGAAACAGGGGTCCTGTTCATCGGGAGGGGTGTGGCGTAATGCAAAACGGGACTCCACGGGATACTGTTCATCTCCACCGTCGACCCCCTCCAGCCTCCACGAGCTACTGTTCATCCACCGTCGACCTCCTCCAGCCTCCACGGGCTCCTGTTCATCCAGCCTCCACCGTGCGCTACTCCACCGGCTACTGTTCATCCAGCCCTCCACACCATGGGGTCCTGTTCAACCACCCCTCCACGGACACCCCTCCACCGTCTACTGTTCATCCTGCCCTCCACACCACGGGGTCCTGTTCATCCACCCCTCCACGGGCACCCCTCCATCGTCTACTGTTCATCCAGCCCTCCACCACACCACGGGGTCCTGTTCATCCAGAGGCAACACCACCGCTCACTGTTCATCCAAACCCCCCCCCCCCCCGCAACGCTCACTGTTCATCCCATCGATCGACTTCAGTTAGCAGCAGTAGCTAAGTAATCGCTCGATCGGGTTCAATTAACAGCCATCGATCGATCGCTCGGGTTCAGTAACGCGTAGCCTGCAGTGCAATCACTCGGGTTCAGTTAGAGCCCAACGCCTCGCTCGGGTTCAGTTAGAGCCAACGCCTCGCACACACGCGCGTACGTGTATGAGAGAAACGTGCATCGCTCGGCCCCCGACCTCCCACCATAACCGGGAACTCCCTGAAATCCCCCCCCCCCCCCCTCTACCACGGTTTTTTCTGTCATGGACGGCCCAAAGAATGTCATGCAGCTGCGTCTCCTGCCCGCCCAGGACGAAAAGCCCATTTTCTGTCATGATTTTTTGTCATAGAAGTAGGAGCCCACCACATCTATGATGATACCGGGTTTTCTCACAATTATCGTCATAGAAGTGTCATATGTATGACAGAAAAAAAAATTGTTTGGCCCAAATTGTCACGGATGTGTCTTTTTTTTGTAGTGATATAGGATCTGAACACATGATCTTCCACCAATTAAACCAACTAGCATCAGCTACAAGGAGTAATTAACACTACTAGCTACCTACTAGCACCAATCCCGGACTTGGAGACAAGAATTGGATACAAGAGATGAACTAGGGTTTTGAGATGAGATGGTGCTAATGAAGATGTTGATGGAGATTGCCCTCTCCTGATGAGAGGAGCGTTGGTGATGACGATGTCGATGATTTCCACCTCCGGGAGGGAAGTTTCCCCGGCAGAACAGCCCCGCCAGAACCCTAGATTGGTTCCGCCGAGGTTCCGCCTCGTGGCGGCGGAGTTTCGTCCGAGAGGATGGCTTATGATTTTTTTCCATCGAAAGAGTCCAAATAGCAGAAGATGGTCACCGGAGGGCCACCAGGAGGCCCACGAGGTAGGGGGTGCGCCCAGGGGGTAGTGCGGGCGCCCCACCCTCGTGGGCAGGTTGTGGCCCCCCTCGTGAAGTTCTTGCACTCAATGTTTTTTTATATATTTGGAAAACATCATCCGTGAAGTTTCAGGACTTTTGGAGCTGTGCAGAATAGGTCTCTAATATTTGCTCCTTTTCCAGCCAGAATCCCAGCTGCCGGCATTCTCCCTCTTTATGTAAACCTTGTAAAATAAGAGAGAATAGGCATAAGTGTTGTGACATAATGTGTAATAACAACCCATAATGGAATAAATATTGATATAAAAGCATGATGCAAAATGGACGTATCAACTCCCCCAAGCTTAGACCTCGCTTGTCCTCAAGCGAAAAGCCAAAATCGAAAAATATGTCTGCATGTTTAGAGATGAAGGTGTCGATAAAAATAAAATACGGACATGAGGGCATCATGATCATTCTTAGAGCAGCAACTTATACAATTCTTGTCATATGATATCTTATGCTAGAGTAATAATTCAATCACAATATCAAGTATGAATCCTAAACTTCATTGAAAACTAACAAACTATAATCTCAGTCATTGAAGCAATTGCAATTTATCATAACATAGGAAAGATTCAATGTATAAGAGCTTTTCAGCAAGTCCACATACTCAACTATCATATAGTCTTCCACAATTTCTGACACTCACGCAATACTTATGGGTATGGAGTTTTAATCGGACACAGAGAAAGATAGGGGCTTATAGTTTTGCCTCCCAACATTTTACCTCAAGTGTAATGTCAATAGTAATAGTTCATGAAAACCCACATCCAATTAGCCATATATACCAGGATCTTTCCAACATATTGTGCTTGCCAAAGGACAAAATGTAAAAAGGAAGGGTGAAGATCACCTTGACTCTTTTGCACTATAGGAGATAAAAGTAAAAGATAGGCCCTTTGCAGAGGGAAGAAGAGGTTGTCATGCGCTTTTATGGTTGGATGCACAAAATCCTAATGCGAAAGAACGTCACTTTATATTGCCACTTGTGATATGGACCTTTATTATGCAGTCTGTCGCTTTTATTACTTCCATATCACATGATTGTATAAAGCTTATTTCTACCACATCGATCAATCATACATATTTAGAGAGCAATTTTTATTGCTTGCACCGATGACAACTTACTTGATGGATCTTACTCAACCCATAGATAGGTATGGTGGACTCTCATGGCAAAACTGGTTTAAGGGTGTTTGGAAGCACAAGTAGTATTTCTACTTGGTGCAATGAATTTGGCTAGCATGAGGGAGAAAGGCAAGCTCAACATGTTGGAAGATCCAAGACTATAATTTATCTCAGATGTAAGAAAACATAACCCATTACGTTGTCTTCCTTGTCCAATGTCAATTCTTTAGCATGTCATATTTAATGAGTGCTCACAATCATAAAAGATGTCCAAGATAGTATATTTATATGTGAAGACCTCTCTATCTTTATTACTTCCTATTAATTGCAACAATGACCAAAACTATGTTTGTCAACTCTCAACAACTTTTATTCATCATACTCTTTCTATGTGAGCTCATTACTCTCCATAAGAGTCACATACCCAGGTGATTAATAAGATATTTCCAAAAGGATCGAACTAAGAAAAACGGTAAAGATAAAAGTGATGGTGATACGATACCGGGGCACTCCCCCAAGCTTGGCAGTTGCCAAGTGGAGTGCCCATACCCAGGTGATTATGTCTCCTTTGTTGGTGAAGAAGGGGGAGTTGTTGATGATGGATAGTCGCACATCGAGCGTAGGAGGTCTTCTAGCTTGCGGATGATGCCCTTGAGTGCGATGATATGCTCCTTCAACAAAATATTTTCATGTGTGAGATACTTATTTTGTATACGAGCCAACTCAATCATCTTGAAAGCTTCGATTTCTGTTGGGGTAAGAAGATTGTGATCCAGTTGGAGGGTGTCATCTGTTGCTGGAACTTGGTCCTCCATTGCCTTCTTGTTCCCTTCATCCTTGTTGATCTCCATAGGTTCTTCTCTCTTCACCTCTATCTTCATTAGCCAAGCATCGTTGCCTTCATGGTTGGAGGAGGAGGGAGACGACATAGTGCCTGGCCTTGAGAACCCTGACAGAAAGCAGCTCGAAACAAAGACAGAAGATTTTCGCGTGATACAGGAGTCAAAACCCCCGGGAGGTTATATAATGAATTTTTACCGACCGAAATACGTGTCCTGTAAGAAAACGGAGTACGGAGAGCACACGAGGTAGGGGGGCACGCCTAGGGGGGTAGGGCGCGCCCTCCACCCTCGTGGAGCCCTCGTGTCCTTTTCGGACTGCTGCTTATTTTTCTATTTTTTCTAAATATTCCAAAACGGAGAAATATTGCCTTAAAAACTTTTGGAGTCGGTTTACTTACCGTACCACATGCCTATTCCTTTTCGGAGTCTGAAACGTTCTGGAAAGTCTCCTTTATGTACTCCTCCGGGGTTACAGTTTCAATAACATTGGTTTCAACATTTATGGGATTACCTGAGATATAGTGTTTGATTCTTTGACCGTTCACCACCTTCAGATTTGTGCCTTCGAAATTGTTGATTTTTATGGCACCAGAACGGTAGACCTCCTCGATAACGTAAGGACCCTCCCATTTAGAGAGAAGTTTTCCTGCAAAAAATATTTAACGTGAGTTGTATAGCAATACATAATCACCTACATTAAACTCACGCTTTTGTATTCTTTTATCATGCTACCTTTTAACTTCTTCTTTAAACAACTTGGCATTTTCGTAGGCTTGGGTTCTCCATTCATCAAGTGAGCTAATATCAAATAACCTCTTCCCACCAGCAAGTTTAAAATCATAATTAAGTTCTTTAATAGCCCAATAAGCCTTGTGTTCTAGCTCAAGAGGTAAGTGACATGCTTTTCCATAGACCATTTTATATGGAGACATACCCATAGGATTTTTATATGCAGTTCTATAGGCCCATAATGCACCATCAAGTTTCTTCAACCAATTCTTTCTAGACCTATTGATAGTCTTTTGCAAAATTAATTTGAGTTCTCTATTACTCAATTCTATTTGACCACTAGACTCAGGCTGATAAGGAGATGCAAGTCTATGATTAACATCATATTTAGCAAGCATTTTACGGAAAGCACCATGAATAAAATGTGAACCACCATCAATCATTAAATATCTAGGGACTCCAAACCTTGGAAAAAGAACTTCTTTAAGCATTTTAATAGAAGTGTTATGATCAGCACTACTAGTTGGAATAGCTTCTACCCACTTAGTAACGTAATCAACAGCAACTAAAATATGTGTATAACCATTAGAGGAATGAAAAGGTCCCATATAGTCAAAGCCCCAAACATCAAATGGTTCAATAACAAGTGAATAATTCATAGGCATTTCTTGACGTCTACTAATATTACCAATTCTTTGACATTCATCACAAGATAAGACAAACTTACGGGCATCCTTGAAGAGAGTAGGCCAATAAAAACCAGATTGTAGTACCTTATGTGCAGTTCTATCTCCAGCATGGTGTCCTCCATAAGCTTCGGAGTGACACTTGCGTAGGATCTGTTCCTGTTCATGCTCAGGTACACAACGTCTAATAACACCATCTACTCCTTCTTTATAAAGATGTGGGTCATCCCAAAAGTAATGCCTCAAATCATAGAAGAACTTTTTCTTTTGCTGGTATGTGAAACTAGGTGCTATAAACTTAGCAACAATGTAATTAGCATAATCAGCATACCATGGAGCAGTATGAGAAGCATTTATGACATTTAATTGCTCATCAGGAAAGCTATCATCAATAGGTAGTGGGTCATCAAGCACATTTTCTAACCTAGACAAGTTGTCTACAACGGGGTTCTCAGCTCCTTTTCTATCAATAATATGTAAATCAAATTCTTGTAGCAAGAAAACCCATCTAATAAGTCTAGGTTTAGCATCTTTCTTTTCCATAAGATATTTAATAGCAGCATGATCAGTGTGAATAGTTACTTTAGAATCAACAATATAAGGTCTAAACTTATCACAAGCAAATACAACTGCTAAGAATTCTTTTTCAGTAGTAGCATAATTTCTTTCAGCATTGTCTAGAGTTTTACTAGCATATTGAATAACATTTAGTTTCTTATCAACTCTTTGTCCTAGAACAGCACCTACAGCATAATCACTAGCATCACACATAATTTCAAAGGGTAAATTCCAATCAGGTGGCTGAACAATAGGTGCAGAGATCAATGCTTTCTTAAGTATTTCAAATGCTTCTACACAATCATCATCAAAGAAAAATGGTATATCCTTTTGTAATAAATTAGTCAGAGGACGAGAGATTTTTGAGAAGTCCTTAATGAACCTCCTATAAAAACCGGCATGACCAAGGAAACTTCTTATACCTTTGATGTCCTTGGGACATGGCATCTTTTCAATAGCATCAACCTTGGCTTTATCAACTTCAATACCTCTTTCAGAAACTTTATGCCCCAAGACAATACCTTCATTAACCATAAAGTGGAACTTTTCCCAATTCAAGACAAGATTAGTTTCTTCACATCTCTGCAAAACTCGATCAAGGTTGCTCAGGCAATCATCAAAAGAAGATCCATAGAAGGAAAAGTCGTCCATGAAAACCTCACAAATCTTTTCTCAAAAGTCAGAGAATATAGCCATCATGCATCTTTGAAAGGTAGCAGGTGCATTACATAAACCAAAAGGCATACGTCTATAAGCGAAAGTACCAAAAGGGCAAGTAAAAGTAGTCTTTGATTGATCTTTGGCTGACACATGTATTTTAGAGAAACCAGAATAACCATCTAGAAAGCAAAAAATGTGTATGTTTGGATAATCTTTCTAGCATTTGATCGATAAAAGGTAAGGGGTAATGATCTTTTTTAGTAGCCTTATTTAATTTGCGGAAATCAATTACCATCCTATAACCAGTAATAATTCTTTGAGGGATCAATTCATCTTTATCATTAGGAACAACAGTAATACCTCCCTTTTTAGGGACACAATGGACATGACTTACCCACTTACTATCAGCAACGGGATAAATTATACCTACCTCAAGGAGCTTTAGTATCTCCTTTCTTACCACTTCTTTCATTTTAGGATTCAGACGGCGTTGATGATCACGAACTGGTTTAGCATCTTCTTCCAAATTAATTTTATGTTGACAAAGAGTGGGACTAATGCCCTTAAGATCATCAAGAGTATACCCAATAGCAGCACGGTGCTGCTTCAGAGTTTTTAATAATCTCTCTTCTTCATGATCTGAAAGGTTAGCACTAATAACAACAGGGTATATCTTTTTCTCATCAAGATAAGCATATTTAAGAGTATCAGGTAACGGTTTAAGCTCAAACACGGGATCACCCTTGGGTGGAGGAGGATCCCCTAGGATTTCAATAGGTAAATTTTTTTTCAGAATAGGTTCCTGTTTAAAGAATACTTCATCTAATTCCCTTCTTTCATTCATAAACATATCATTTTCATGGTCTAGCAAATATTGTTCTAAAGGATCACTAGGAGGTACGGCAATAGAAGCAAGAAAAATAATTTCATCCTTACTAGGTAATTCTTCTTCAAAGTGTTCTCTACTAAATTTAGAAAAATTAAATTCATGAGTCATATCATCTAAACCGGCAGTAACAACATCCCTTTTGCAATCTATGGTAGCATTAACAATATTTAAGAAGGGCCTACCAAATATAATGCCACAAAAATTGTCTTGTGGGGAACCAAGAACAAGAAAATCAGCGGGATACTTAATTTTCCCACACAAGACTTCAACATCTCTAACAATTCCCATTGGTGAAATAGTATCTCTATCAGCAAGTTTAATTGTGACATCAATATCTTCTAACTCAGCGGGTGCAATGTCATGCATAATTTCTTTGTATAAGTCAATAGGTATTGCACTAGCACTAGCACCCATATCACACAAGCCATGATAACAATGATCTCCTATTTTAACAGAAATAACAGGCATGCCTACCACAGGTCTAGGTTCATCTGTATCACGGGGTTTAGCAATTCTAGCAGTTTCATTACAGAAATAAATAACATGCCCATCTATATTATCAGACAAGAGATCTTTAACAATAGCAATATTAGTTTCAACTTTAACTTGCTCAGGAGGTGTATATGTTTTAATATTGCTTTTACGAACCACAGTTGAAGCTTTAGCATGATCCTTTATCCTAATAGGGAAAGGTGGTTTCTCAACATAAGAAGTATGAACAATAGGATCATTATAAGTAATAGTCTTTTCTTCAACTTTAATAGGTGCAGCTACTTTTACTTCTATGGGAGGATGATATGTAAACCACTTCTCCTTGGGGAGATCAACATAAGAAGCAAAAGATTCACTGAAAGAAGCTACTATCTCAGAGTCAAGTCCATATTTAGTGCTAAATTTACGAAAAATATCGGTATCCATAAAAGATTTAACACAATCAAAACTAGGTGTCATACCTGACTCCTTACCATTGTCGAGGTCCCAATCTTCAGAGCTGCGTTTAATTCTTTCCAATAAATCCCATTTGAATTCAATAGTCTTCATCATAAAGAGCCAACACAAGAAGTATCAAGCATGGTGCGATTGTTACCAGAAAGCCGAGCATAAATTTTTTGAATAATCATTTCTCTTGAGAGCTCATGATTGGGGCATGAATATATCATTGATTTAAGCCTCCCTCAAGCTTGAGCGATGATTTCTCCTTAGCGAGGCCAAAAATTATATAGATAATTGCGATCACGATGAACAAGATGCATAGGATAAAACTTTTGATGAAATTCCAATTTCAATCGTTTGTAGTTCCAAGACTCCATATCATCACATAGCCTATACCATGTCGATGCATCTCCCCTCAAAGACAAAGGGAAGACCTTCTTCTTAACGACATCTCCGGGTACCCCTGCAAGCTTAAATAATCCACAAACTTCATCCACATATATTAGTTGCTCATCAGGATGTTTTGTTCCCTCTCCTAAAAAAGGATTAGCTAGCAGTTTTTCTACCATAACCAAAGGAATTTCAAAGCAAGAATTTTCATTTCCAGTAGGTTCAGTAGGTTGAGGAGCAACTCTTTGCTCTACTGGTCGGGGTGAAGATACCCCGAACAAGCCCCTCAGAGGATTACTTTCCATAGTAACAAGTGATAGTAAATTTCAGCACACTATATAATTTTTTCCTTACCAAATTCCACCTACCAAAGGCGCTTTACTCCCCGGCAATGGCGCCAGAAAAGAGTCTAGATGACCCACAAGTATAGGGGATCTACCATAGTCCTTTCGATAAGTAAGAGTGTCGAACCCAACGAGGAGCAGAAGGAAATGATAAGCGGATTCCAGCACGGTATTCTCTGCAAGTACTGAAATAAGTGGCAACAGATAGTTTTGTGATAAGATAATTTGTAACAAGCAACAAGTAAGAAAAGTAAATAAAGTGCAGCAAGGTGGCCCAATCCTTTTGTAGCAAAGGACAAGCCTGGACAAACTCTTATATGATGTAAAGCGCTCCCGAGGACACATGTGAATATCGTCAAGCTAGTTTTCATCACGTTCATATGATTCGCGTCCGGTGCTTGGGCGCTTCCCTGACTTGGACAAGCATCCCACTTATGATTAACCTCTATTTCAAGCATCCGCAAATACAACAAAAGTATTAAGGTAAACCTAACCATAGCATGAAACATATGGATCCAAATCAGCCCCTTACGAAGCAACGCATAAACTATGGTTTAAGCTTTTGTCACTCTAGCAACCCATCATCTACTTATTACTTCCCAATGCCTACCTCTAGGCCCAAATAATGGTGAAGTGTCATGTAGTCGACGTTCACATAACACCACTAGAGGATAGACAACATACATCTCATCAAAATATCGAACGAATACCAAATTCACATGACTACTAATAGCAAGACTTCTCCCATGTCCTCAGGAACAAAAGTAACTACTCACAAAGCATAAACATGTTCATAATCAGAGGGGTATTAATGTGCATATAGGATCTGAACATATGATCTTCC
Source organism: Triticum urartu (assembly GCF_003073215.2). NCBI lineage: Eukaryota > Viridiplantae > Streptophyta > Magnoliopsida > Poales > Poaceae > Triticum > Triticum urartu. The sequence continues at coordinate 104,093,683 of NC_053024.1, forward strand.
ACCAATTAAACCAACTAGCATCAACTACAAGGAGTAATTAACACTACTAGCAACCTACTAGCACCAATCCCGGACTTGGAGACAAGAATTGGATAGAAGAGATGAACTAGGGTTTTGATATGAGATGGTGCTGATGAAGATGTTGATGGAGATTTCCCTCTCCCGATGAGAGCAGCGTTGGTGATGATGATGGCGATGATTTCCCCCTCCGGGAGGGAAGTTTCCCCGGCAGAACAGCCCCGTCAGAACCATAGATTGGTTCCGCCAAGGTTCCACCTCGTGGTGGCAGAGTTTCGACCGAGAGGATGGCTTATGATTTTTTTCCCATCGAAAGAGTCCATATAGCAGAAGATGGTCACCGGAGGGCCACCAGGGGGCCCACGAGGTAGGGGCGCACCTAGGGGGTAGGGCGTCCCCCACCCTCGTGGGCAGGGTGTGGCCCCCCTGGTGAAGTTCTTGCACTCAATGTTTTTTATATATTTGGAAAACATCATTCCTGAAGTTTCAGGACTTTTGGAGCTGTGCAGAATAGGTCTCTAATATTTGCTCCTTTTCCAGCCAGAATCCCAGCTACCGGCATTCTCCCTCTTTATGTAAGCCTTGTAAAATAAGAGATAATAGGCATAAGTATTGTGACATAATGTGTAATAACAGACCATAATGCAATAAATATTGATATAAAAGCATGATGCAAAATGGACGTATCAAGGACTGGAAGTTATGTCTCTTGGTATTGGCAACCTTGAGGGCCACAAGCTTTTCTTCTTTGACCTCCTTGCAATGGACGCGGACCAGAGACAGAGCTACGTCAGCACCGCACCGGGGAGATGACTTCTTCCACGCCCGCACTCGACCGGGGATCTCCTTGAGTCGAGTCATCAGAGACTCGAGGTCATTCTGGAATGTCTCCCTCGGCCATAGATCCGCATCGATCCATGATGCCGCCACCTTCAGCCGAGCCAGATAGTTTGTGACGCTAGCGAGGTGAGATTCCAGGCGCAGCATGTTCATTGCAGCTTCATCCTTGATGGGGGAGTTAATATGGTCCAGCTCAGTCTCAATCCGCCTGGTTCCTTCCTCGAAGTTTTGGCAGAATTCTACACACACAGAGAATTGATGAGTCTACAGCCATATGAAGAGTTGACCGCAGCAAGTCAGTCGAACAGTTGAGAATACCTTCAAGCATAAGGAACAGCTTCTTGGCAAGTCCTCCCAGATAAACCTCCAGCTCGTGTCTCTTCTGAGCGAGATCTCCAACTTAGTCGGTTAGGGTCACCCTGTCCTTCTTCAGTCGCGTCACTTCCTTGTTGGCTTCATCAAGAGTGGTCTTCAGTTTGGCATTATCTTCTTCTAGCTTAGCGACTGAAGCCAGCTTCTTGTCGGCAAGTGTTGATTTCTCCTGCGCCGTTTTCTGTGCTGCCGCAAGGTCAAGGTCCTTCTGGTCTAGAGCCTGCCTCATGTTTTCTAAAATAAATAACACTTGGATCAGAAGGAGGAAGGGAAATATGGCAAATGAGTCAGTCGGCAAGTTTTTTACCTCCCATACCAGCAGTTTCATCCTCAGCTTTCTTCAAGTTCTCCTTGGCCAAATCCAGGTCAAGATCGAGTTGGATTTGTTTCTGCTCCAAGTCAGCAAACCGGGCCCTGAGCTCGCAGGATTTCCGCAGTCAGCGGACAGTTAATCAACAGGAACAGAGATTGTCGCTTCCGAGCGATAAAATGCAAGGTCAGATCATTACGGGAAAAAGAGTTCTAAGACTACTATCGAATCAAACATTCAACAGTAGTCTCGGGGACTACATCCAGTGGGTGCACTTAGTGTGCCCCCACTGGTTCGACTTTTCAGGCAACATGGTCCGTCCAGTCAAAAAAAAGAGAAGACAACAGTTATTCTCAGACCACAGCCGACTGCCCGTAGTCGACTGCAGTCTCGGGGACTACACCCAGTGGGTGCACTTTGCGTGCCCCCACTGGTCCAGATTCCGCTCGACACGACCTGTCTAAGCCGAGTGGAAGAACTATAAAGAGACATTTTTATCAAGACCCCCGTCGAATCACACATTCGGCAGCGGCCTCGGGGACTACACCAAGTGTGTGCACTCTGCGTGCCCCCACTATTTCAAAGATAAACTCGATGTGACCTAGTCGACTCAAGTGGAAAGACTACTCAGCAAAAGTTGAACACCCAGTGGGTGTACAGATGCAAGATGCAGATTGACACTAGATGCACATTAAAGGTTTTCGGGTAGCATATCCTAACAGAACAAGCGGCAAGCTAAAGATCATTCAAAAATCAACTAACCTGGACGTTGGTCTGGAGAGCTGAGCTGGCATCATAAGCATCTTGACTAGCCTCCTGAACTGTCTTCATCCGCTCCATGATAAGGCCTGCTTGGCGTATAGCTTCCCTGGCAATGCCCACTAGATCCTCCGGGACATGATGGGTAACGAAAAGCGGACTTGATGGGGCAATCACTGCAGCCTGAGGATCCAAGGCGTGGAGTTGCATGGACGAAGCAGGGACTTGAGCAGTCGACACCGAAGGATGTTCAGTCGACACAGGATCAGCAAAAGTAACACAGGCCCGGTTAAGGTCTCCGGACTGCTGGGTCACCGGTTCTGGCACTGGTGTCGACGGGGATTCCTTGCTGGCTGGCACCCTCCTGCCTGAGGTCCTGCCCTTCCTTCCCATAGACTTCTGGGGAACATCTTCATCGTCGTCTGGAAGTTCAATAACATTATGCGGTGCTTCAAAATACTCGACCACAAGAGTTCAGTCGACCGATAACTCAATTGACAGAATGAAGGCAAGATGGCAGGAGTCATACCTACTTTGGAAGTGACCGCATCTTCCATCTCCTCATCAGCTTCGTCCTTATAAATGGAAGTCCCAGAAGTAGCAGCACTGCAAGTTTTAGGACTCACTCGGTCAAGTTAGAGAATGAGTCGACTGGAATACAGAAGTTTCCGAACAATACAAGAGAAAAGAGATAAAGTAAAATACTTACGTGGAGGAAACGGGAACATCCACCTTGATTTTAGGCACAGACTTCCGAGGCTTTGCAGGTGCAACCTTGGGCTGCTTTGGAGCCTTCTCAGTCGGGTCGGGAGTGGATTTCCGAGTGTGCTTCGACGCTTGCGTACTTGACGCAACTGCTTTGCCCCGTCCACCTGCTGGATCGTGTGTCTGCTTGGAACGTCTTTCAGAGCGGGGCGGTGACTCGACTTCTTCACTGCTGCTTGAGTCGCCACTCTCCTCTTCATCTGAGTCCCCAAATTGCCACTGAGCCCTTTCGTCTGCACTCGCTTCTCCTTCATGGGCCAGATCCCCATTCAGCATTGAGTACATTTCAGTGCATATCTACAAGACAAAGAGTCAAACAAACGTCAATCAAATTCGAGGATAATTGCAAATCAGAATTAGAAGACACTCGGTAACAAATGTCAGACCTTGTCCGGTTCATGTTCGGATCGAATGGTGCAACTCTTCTGGACCCCCTGGGGTTGTCCTTTATTTCCAGTGATGCTCTGGAGCCACTGCGCCACCGTCTCCTCGACGACCTCCTCCGGGTGGATCCGAGCGGTTACGTTTGAGCCCGAGTACATCCATATCGGATGGTCACGGGTATGGAGAGCCTAGATGTGTCGATTGAGGAACACCTCCAACAAGTCCTTACCAGTCACGCCGTCACGGACTAGCTGAACTACCCGATCGACTAACATCAGCACCTCAGCTTTCGCCTCCGGGGTCTCGAGCAATAAAGGGGGTTGGTAGACTCGATCCATGGTGAAGGGAGGAAGACCAGTCAACTCACCAGGACTCGGAACATCCTTGCAGTAAAACCAAGTCGACTGCCATCCCCTAACTGAGTCAGGAAGAGTCATGGCAGGAAAAGCACTCCTACCTCTCGTCTGGATCCCTAAACCCCCACACATTTGGATCACCCGGGTATTCTCGTCAGTCGGACTGGACTTCTTCATAGACTGAGAGCGGCAGGTAAAAATGTGCTTGAAAAGACCCCAATGCGGTCAGCAACCCAAGAAGTTTTCGCACAAAGAGAAATACGCGGCAAGATATGTGATTGTGTTGGGGGGAAAGTGATGAAGTTGGGGTCCGAAAAAGTTCAAGAAGCCTTGGAAAAAGGATGGGGAGGCACAGAGAAACCACATTCTACATGAGTGGCGAGGAGGACGCACTCACCCTCCTGCGGTTGCGGCTCGAGCTCGTTTCCCAGAAGCCTCCCAGATCTAGGGGCAATCAAGCCCCCTGCAGCCAGATCATCTAGATCTTCCTACTAGATTGTGGACCGGATCCAGTCTCCCTGGATCCAGCCGGGCGTCAATCCGGACCTTGATGACGACCCCCGACTCGTCTTCTTGCCCTTCGACTTCGCCGTCGCCTTCTTTGCGCGCTCCAGGGCCGCTGTCTTGTCCTTCCCCATCGTCGCGGATTGCTCACGTGCGGAGCAGCAGCGTCGAGAGTGGAGAAGGGCACGATGGAGAAGAAGAGGATGAAGAAGGGGAATGGGAAACACTGTTCAGACGCAACAGCCTCAACGCCTTTTGTGGGATCACTTCTGAGTGGCTGGCGCATGGGCCCGAGCGATCCAGTCAAATCCCACATCAGTCGCGTGCCCGATACGTGGCAATAAAGGTGGCGCAAGAATTGAGCCATCTCTGTCTGATCCACTCCGTTTACTGTGGCGCTCTCTGTCCCGCGCGCTTCTCCAAATTTCGAATCCTATGAGATCCGGAAACCGCAGAAAAGCCAATCACACCCAAGATTTCATACCATTCCAACACTAGAAGCATATCAGTATAAGTTCACTCGAAAAACTATGAATGAATTAAGGCGACTGAAAAGGAGGTTAAAGGCTCAGCATGGTTCGCCGACCCATGTAAAATGCCTTTGAAGCATAAAAGTCGCGTCGGGTCCATCTTCAACCCCTTCTCCACTCGGACCTCGATCCATTTGGGGGCTAATGACGATGACATGTACCTATGGTAGGGTAGTAGGCCTGACCTAAACACCCTTCCCAAGGACATTGCCCCAGTGTCAAAGACATTCAAAGTATAGCAGTATCTACCGACTGAAAACACCTCAGAGTGCAACCCACTCGACCAACAATTACACTCGTATAACCCAATTCCATTCGACCAGGACACAATCATTCGACCACACACTACAAAAAAATACACTTCCATGATGATACGTGTTTGTCATAGTAGGTCGCGTTTTTTGTCATGCATGTACATCCATGACAAATTTATGACTGAATCAAGATAGTCATACCTGTGCTATCGTAGAAGTGTTCCATGACATTACCAAAATTATCATCACGAAAGTGTCCACTTCCATGATGATAAATCGCGCGTCACAGAAGTGCTTTCGTCAAGGGTGACCGACACGTGGCCTCCACCGTAACGGAACGCCGTTAAGCTATCGGGTCGGGTTTTGGATCCGATAACCCGTTAACAGCTCCGACCAATGGGAAATTTCCATGTGTAAAATTCTTATTGTCCGGACGAAACACGTGTCAGCTCGTCAGTGGGTCAGATAGGCGCCTATGATATGTCGACACGTGCCATGGTCCACCACTGGCCCATTTAGCTTACAAAGCCAGCTCGTTTGACTTGGTCAAAAGTTAACGGGCTGGCCCATGAAAAGCCTGTTAACGGTCTCTTCGCAAATAGCCCATTATACGGCCCGTTAACTCACGGCCTGGTAGACCCTAAAGGAAATCGGCCCAACAACGTCATGTGGGCCGTCGAATATAACACTAGCCCATTTCACTTTCGGCCCATGTATGGCCCATGACGTCTTTCGGCCCATATGACTCCTTCGTATCTTTCGGCCCTTTACAGGCCCACGATGACTAGAGCCCATAATGAACAGTAATTTTCTTTATACCCGTTAACGGCCCGTGATTTACATGGGCCGTTTCCAGCCCGTGTTAGCTTTTGTCCTATTGACAGCTCATACGTTCTTGGGATCCTTTTTGGCCCTCGATTACTTCCGGCCCGTTACTGGCCTGTTCCCCTAATGGGCCAAATTCGGCCCATGGCAAGAGTCGGCCCGTTTCTGGCCTGTTAACCTGTTGCGTCGTTTCCAGCCCGTCCTATATTCTGGCCCATTAACGACCTGTTATGCCTGTGACAGAATTAAGACTTTGTTGTCCTACGACCTGTTAACGGCCTATTACCGTGCTGGGCCGATACCAATTACGCCCGATTACAGCCCATGTAGACCCATTTATCCGATAGCCCGAGGCCCACCGATTACAGGCGCATTTATCGACGGCCCGTAGGAGACCCATGGATCCTACGTCCCGTATATGGCCCATGGTAGTTGCGGCCACTAGCAAACCAGGGAAAAAGAAGACTAGGAAATAAATAAGGCCGAAACTAACGCTAGGCTATTAAGGCGATTGCATAGATTACATCCACTCGGCATCAAAGATCACCACCAGTGCAAATATAGGGAACACCCTACACTATACAAAAATGGCTTGCTGTTTTCTTCAGCCGGTGGCTGCACGTTAAGAATAAATTTTGTATCGCACCAAAACAAATTACAACTATATAACAAAAGGAAGGTTGGCATAAAACTTAACAGTCTAGAAGATAGATGCACCACCAGAAGTTCAGAAGCTCAGTTCATTTGACCAGACTGTTACGTTTTCATGTTGTATTGTCCGATGGAGCACCATAACCCTCGCCTTCATTTCCCCTAGGCTTCTGAACAACATAGCAAATGTCTGATGTTCTGGTTTGAAAACCATGCATATCTTGACAAAATTGAGCAATGTTTCTCCTTGTTTCACAAAGGGTCTGTGTTAGGGAATGGACTTTTGTCTGGAGCGCAGATACAACATTGCTTTGAGCTTGCATATCTTGATCATGAGGCAGTTTCGACGATATTGCCTTAACAACCAACCCAATATTACGCAGGAACGTGCTTTTGGCACTGTTAGTGGACAGGTACGGACCCACTGCAGCAAGAGCTGACATTGCGGTTATAGTTGCCTCGCCACCTTCAGAAGGTGGCGGTTCCACCATTTTTCCATAGCTCGCTAAAAAGTTGAGGTTTTACATTAGTAGTACCAGAACAGAAGATATTAAGGAGGCAGCAAAACCAAACAAAGTAGCTTTGGTCTATATACAGAACTTATTCTGGTGAACCCATGTAAAATATTAGCGGTATTTCATTGCAAAGTACATAATAAAACCAGGTTCCAAACATATGACCATGTACCATCGCTAATGTATTGTCTATTTCTTCACATTGTATTGAGGGCTAAGGATAAAGAGACGAAGTTTATAATACGGTGGCGGTGCGAAGTATGCAGAGAAGCACCGCCGTCAACGCACAAGACTTCTGTGGCTTTCTGGAACTCCTGCTCACTGGTCTCGACATCATCCATGTCTTCGTCATCGTCGTCATCTTCATCCTTGTCGCGGCCACGGGGAGGTCTGTCTCCTTGTCGCTACTTTGCCTTGCCGCGGCGTCCTCCCCGACCGGCGCGCTTCTTGCCGAATTCTCGAGCGCCTCCTTGGGCCCTCTCCTTGTCGCGTCACTCGTATTCAGCCTTTTGCTGCTGGACAAGCTGCTCGACCTTCTTGCAGCTCTGGAGGTCATGGCCCTTGGTGCGGTGGATCTTGCAGTACTACTTGTCGGTGCCGTCCTGCTTGTCGGCGACCGCCACAGCCTGGCAGTTGGTGCATGCGGCAATCTCCTTGCCGGAGCTACCAGCTTTGGCTTTCTTGGCGCCGCCTTCGTTGCCGGACTGCTCCACGACGAGCACATCTTTGCCTTTCTTCTTCCTGTTGTTCCGCCGCCGGTTTTTCCTTGCCGGGGCAGCATCCTCAGTGTCAGATCCTCCTGCTCCTGTATTCTCTCCGGGGAGTTTCCTCCCTTCCTCAGCATGTGCACACTTATCGGCCAGGGCATACAGCTCACTGACGTCTCTGATCTTGCACATCGCCATCTCCTCCCGCATCCTGCGGTTACGCACGTTCTGATGGAACGCGCTGATGACCGCGGCAGGGTGGACATCTGGGATGTTGTGCTGTACACGGCTGAATCTCTGAATGTACTTGCGCAGGGGCTCTCCTTCCTTCTGGGCGAGCAAATGAAGGTCACTCTCTTGTCCATGAGGTTTGTGGCCACCTGTAAAGGTGCCGACAAACTGATGGCATAGGTCTGCCCACGAGGATATGGAGTTGTCCGGCAAGTGCATGAGCCAGGACCTGACGTTGGGCTTGAGCACCAGCGGGAAGTAGTTGGCAAGGATCTTGTCGTCCCGCCCCCCGGCAGCCTGCACCGCGATGGTGTAGATGCTGAGGAACTCTGACAGATGCGACTTGCCGTCGTACTTCTCTGGTACGTCTGGCTTGAAATTCTTCGTGCTGGGCCACTGGACTTGCCGCAGCTCACGAGTAAACGCAGGGCAACCTACCGCGTACGGCAAGCCGCCTGGTTCCCTTGGCGCATGCATGTCGACAGAGGGCCCAGCACGCTGGTCCGATTGACGTCGCGCTTCTCTTCGGCGCTCGATGCGAGTACGAGCGTCTTCTTGCTGTCGTTCGTGAAGAACTTGGCGCTGATCGCGACGAGCTCGTGGATCTGATGACGAGGTGGAGTCGCTGTCGAGGTGGATCCGGCGAGTCGGCGATCTTGGCCTTCGGGGCGGAGAGTGCACAGTGGTTGCATCCCCGCCGGTCTTGTCGCCACCGGCTCGTGCCTGGCTAACTTGCCGCGGCTGCGATGTACTCGGCTGCCGTTGAGTGTCGCCGTTGGCGAAGCCGATGAGATTCTGAATGGTAGCCCTCTAGTCGTCAATCTTGTCAGCAGTTGGAGGGTAGTCTAGGAGCAGTTGAGCTCGCGCCAAAGCTTCTGCTGCAGTGGCGGGTGGTGGTGGCGAACGGTGCGAGGAGCAGGATATGCTCGGACTTCTAACTATGTTAGAAGGAGCAGTATCTCGTCCAGGCGACCGTGCCTCGCTCGTGCCAGCATGTTGCCGTGCATGCTGGTCTTGAGCACTCCGAGATCGACCAGCTCGATCTTGGTCCAGCAAACGCATGGTACCGTGAGCACCATGACGCTGCCGGTCCCGCGCCTCCTGAGATGGGCGCGGTGCATGTACGGACGCCGAGGTCTTGGAGTGCGCCCGGTCGTTGTGGGAGCCGGCTACGCCATCGATGGGCAGCACAGCCTTGTCCTTGGACCTGGCAGCACCGTGAGCTCCCTCGTCGATGCCCGTTCTTCCGCCGGCGTCCGCCCCATCAGCCGTTTGCTCCGGCGGTGGTGGGTTCGGCGCGGACGGAGCAGCCGCCTCTGAAGCCTTCTTCTTCGGCGGCATGTTGATGAAGATGATGAAGATCTAGCTTGTGTGAACGCCGGATCTTGTTCACACAACCTCGACGCCCCTACCTGGCACGCCAAAGATGTCGGGGTACTGATCCACGAACACCTATGGGACCGGCGGACCGGGTCCCTTTCGGTTCGGCGGGGGTGAGGGTCGCACGAAGAGCGGATCGAGGCGATGCACACGAGCGGTTTACCCAGGTTCGGGCCGCACGGATGCGTAAAACCCTACTCCTGCTTTGTGGTTTGTATTGAGTTCTTGCTCGGGAGCGCGGAGTGCTACAGTACACCTCAGCAGCTAACGAGACCGAGCGTGAGTGTTCTCTTCTTCCGAACCCCCTCTACGTTGCGCATGGGCCTCCTTTTATATGCTCAAGGGGTCACCGACAGGTGGCAACGTAGACAAGGGTAAAAATGGAAAGGGTGTTGCGGTAGGTACAGCTACCTGCTACAGTGTATCATACCTAACCCTGACGGCAGGGGACAAGGGCATTAAATGCCTGTCTGCGTCGCCTAAATAGTGCAAAAGGGACCGTCAGGGACGCCACCGCTCGCCATGATGGCAATCTTGTCATTGCCGCTTGCCACCGCGTGCCGCTGGCTGCACAGCCTCCCGCCACATACGCCTGGAAGGGTCCCAGAGCGACACGTTGGTGGATGTGCTGGAGCGCGGGCACAGAGTGGTGGCTTGCCGCGGCAAGCGCCTTACCGCGGTCGTTGTCTTGTCGCGTCCGGGAGCTTGTCGCTCACCGGGCCTTGCCGGGACGCGTGGCGCGTCACGGCAAGTCTCTTGAGATGCCTTGGTTGGCCTTCCCGACAAGCTCCTCTTGCCGGGGTCTTGTCTCCTTGGCTCTTGAGATGCCTTGGTTGGCCTTCTCGGCAAGCTCCTCTTGCCGGGGTCTTGAGGTGCCTTGGTTTGGATACTTTGCCCTTGAATGGCTCCAAAGGAACCACGGAGGACCTTGGCGGTCACCCGGCAAGCCTTGCCGCGGGATGCTGCGACTGCCCGTGCACAAGTTCGGGATACTAGGGTACCCCTACTCTAGTACACCGACATACGGTAAGCATAGTATGACATCATTCATGTCACAAAATAACTGGGAACAGACAAACAGGCAATTGTAACATTGTGTGGGCAAGTCCAGCACAGAACTAGATTACGGGTCAAGATCAAAGGAACATCACTCCTCTCTTTTAAACCTTGTAAGGTGCAATGATACGCTAAGACAATAGTGTATAAAATTGAAAAGAGTAATAGACATTGGCTGCAAACCATGCAGTTCAAGGAACAAGTTAGAGTAAGTAGTAGTTAAAAGGCATGAGGATTAAGGACTTACAACAGCGGCTTTGACTGGTATAGTCATGCCCTTCTTCTTGCTGGTGTGATAGTCCTTGAAGATTTCTACAGCATTTGGTTCAGGTACTTTTTGGTCCTTGCGGGCTTTCCTCTGCATTTCGAACAAGTCAATATAGATCTGATAATATGGTACAGCGAAAAGAGTGAAACAACAGCTAATTACAAGAGCCTCACAGTGTGCAATATAGCTACGAAATCCTGTCGTGTGTTGGAATTTCACTTTCGTACGGTTGGCCTTGTTCTTTGAACAGTTCACCTACAAGAAGTTAGATTTGTGTGGCACATGCGTAAATAGGACTTCAACATGTGATCTGATCACATATATATAATGTACCTAATACTTCGGATCAGACCAGTGTTTAACAAGGCCCCTCCAGTCTTCATCCGATATATTTTCCACTAGAGATGTTTGGGAAAGTTCACTGTTAGCCTTGCCTTCAAAGTGAGTTTTCCTCAAGTTATACCGATATTGTCGCAGAGCAGACTTGAAAACATGGGTGCAAGCTTGTCTGGTTGCATCATCTTGGCTATCCAACTTGAACGTCATCTATTGAAAATTATGGGAGTCTCATTATCAACAACCTAGAAAGTATGGGAGAGAGCAAGACGATATTACTAGTTTCCATACATAACCTTACTTATAGATAAATGGTCGAGGAAGGTGTTGAACTGGGTTTCGTCTTTGTCATTCATGTACTGAATCCATGCTGGGAGGATACGTACATGACACCTAACGGCAACCGCTGCCTCTGATACTAACTTGGCTGACTCTGTAGCATCACATGGCCTTTTTAAACCTGCCTGAAAACGGATCTCCATTCTTCCTCCTCTAGATTTGGTTAACCTATCGAGCTTTATCCCTGAAGTTTGTTTCCTCTTGCACCTAGGTGCTAGTCCAACAACGAATATAGAAAGTGTTAGTGTACATCAAACTGTGAGACTACATATAAAGAAGCATGCAACTATAACTTGACTCCAGCAACTACCTTCTTGCTGTTGAAGCTCACAAGGTTCATTTGATATTGCCAATTTGTCTTGTGTCAACAGTGCTTGGGAAGTTGTGTCAGGTAGCAAGGGAGCTTGGGAACGTGCTGCTAGCTCAGTTGACGCACGAGTAAGTCGTGCAGCTGGTAGTACTGTGGTAGGTGTTGCAAGAACTAGGGCTGTCTCTACTTGTTTGGTAGCAGCTATTTGTCTCTGTTTGGCTTTTATTGCAACTCGTGTAGCATGGGATGTCATGTTTGTAGAATTTTCCGCTGGACTTTGACCTTCTATTGCACCATCAGTACCAGCAGAATCTGCAGGATTCCTCCGCTTCTCATTCCCTACCATTCTGTGTTTCTTCCTCTTTCTCTGTGCCATGTTAAGTCAAGCCGACAAGAAAAACGAATAACAATTTAGTTCTTCAGAACAAATTGATGCGTGATGCAGATGAGCTGAACTTTGATGTTAGACAACCACATGATAGGAGGATGTAATATTGAAAGTGCAACTATCCCTAGGTGGCTTTGGTAATTCATAACAACATATAGCTCATTGAGCTAATGCTATTCCAAGATGATTATTTCAGGAAAGCTCAATGATTGGCATGGCATGGATGTGAAAGTGGAACCCTCAAAATGCTAAGGACAAAGGATTGGCTCAAGCTCAAAAGCTCAAGACTCTTCATTTTATATTTTAGTGATCCAAGATCACATTGAGTCTTTAGGAAAAGCCAATACTATCAAGGAGGGATGAGGTGTTGCTTAATGAGCCTCTTGCTTCATGTGCTTAGTGATATGCTCCAAAACCCTCAACTACTTTTCCCATATCCACATATGACCTAAACCCTAAGCCAAACTCGGTCCTACCGATTCTTCCTATCCGGCGCCACCGAGTTTCACTTGTCATTAGCCACTGCCAAACCCTAGCAATTCGGTTCTACCGATAGGATCTCGGTCTCACCGAGATGGGGTTGCAAACTCTCTGTTTCCCTTTCGTAACTTTTCGGTCCCTACCGAAAGAGCGAATCGGTCCCACCGAGATTGCAATGTAAACTCAGTGTTTCCCCTTTGTAACTTTTCGGTCTCACCGAGTTCCACTCGGTCTCACCGAAAGAGCAAATCGGTCCCACCGAGTTTGCCTGACCAACTCTCTGGTTAGCTAATTACCAAATTCGGTCTCACCGAGTTTGTGTAATCGGTCTCACCGAGATTACGTTATGCCCAAACCCTAACCATATCGGTCCTACCGAGTTGCATGTCAGTCCCACCGAAAATCTCTAACGGTCACTAGGTTTACATTTTCGGTCCGACCGAGTTTATTGATTCGGTCCCACCGAGATTGGAAAACTGTGTAACGGTTGGATTTTGTGTGGAGGCTATATATACCCCTCCACCTCCTCTTCATTCGTGGAGAGAGCCATCAGAACACATACACCATTCCAACTCATATGTTCTGAGAGAGAACCACCTACTCATGTGTTGAGACCAAGATATTCCATTCCTACCATATGAATCTTGATCTCTAGCCTTCCCCAAGTTGCTTTCCACTCAAATCTTCTTTCCACAAAATCCAAATCCTATGAGAGAGAGTTGAGTGTTGGGGAGACTATCATTTGAAGCACAAGAGCAAGGAGTTCATTACCTACACACCATTTGTTACTTCTTGGAGAGTGGTGTCTCCTAGATGCTAGGTGTCACTTGGGAGCCTCCGACAAGATTGTGGAGTTGAACCAAGGAGTTTGTAAGGGCAAGGAGATCGCCTACTTCGTGAAGACTTCACGCTCTTGAGGCAAGTCCTGTGTGGGCGATGGCCATGGTGGGATAGACAAGGTTGCTTCTTCGTGACCCTTGTGGGTGGTTGCTTCTTCATGGACCCTTCGTGGGTGGAGCCCTGTGGACTCGCGCAACCGTTACCCTTCGTGGGTGGAGCCCTTTGTGGACTCGCGCAACCGTTACCCTTGTGGTTGAAGTCTCCATCAACGTGGATGTAGGATAGCACCACCTATCCGAACCACGGGAAAAACATCCGTGTCTCCAATTGCGTTTGATTTCTCCAAACCCTTCCCTTTACATTCTTGCAAGTTGCATGCTTTACTTTCCGCTGCCCATATACTCTTTGCATGCTTGCTTGAATTATGTGATGATTGCTTGACTTGTCCTAAATTAGCTAAAATCTGCCAAGAACTAAAATTGGGAAAAGGTTAAGTTTTTATTTGGTCAAGTAGTCTAATCACCCCCCTCTAGACATACTTTCGATCCTACAAGTGGTATCAGAGCTTTGGTCTCCATTTGCTTGATCTCCATAGCTTTTGGTGGTCATAGCCTTGGTTTCACAACATAGGAGAGTATGGCGTCTAGCGAGGGAAATTATCACCGTAGAGGTCCTTACTTTGATGGTACTAATTTTGCTAGTTGGAAGCTTAAAATGAAAATGCATATTCTTGGACATAACCCCGCCGTTTGGGCTATTGTGTGTGTTGGTTTGCAAGGTGACTTCTTTGATGGGAGAGAACCAAACCGTGAAGCTACCGCGGATGAGTTTAAGATGTTGCAATACAATGCTCAAGCTTGTGATATTCTCTTCAACGGATTGTGCCCCGAAGAATTCAACAAAATCAGCCGTCTTGAGAATGCAAAGGAAATTTGGGACACTTTGATTGATATGCACGAAGGTACCGACTCCGTCAAGGAATCCAAGTTGGATGTGCTTCAAAGACAACTTGACAAGTTCAAGATGAAGGATGGTGAAGGTGTCGCTGAAATGTACTCTAGGCTTGCTCTCATCACAAATGAGATTGCCGGCTTAGGAAGTGAAGCGATGACCGATAGATTCATCATCAAGTAGATTCTAAGAGCCTTGGATGGAAAATATGATACCGTGTGCACATTGATCCAAATGATGCCAAATTACAAAGATCTCAAGCCAACGGAGGTGATTGGAAGAATTGTTGCTCATGAGATGTCACTTAAGGATAAAGAGGAACTTCACAACAAATCAAGTGGTGCCTATAAAGCCTCATGTGAAGCCCCTACATCATCAAGTGAGAAACAAGACTTTAATGAAGAATTGAGCTTAATGGTGAAGAACTTCAACAAGTTCTACAAGAGTAGAAAGCAAAGATAGAAGCTTCAAGTCAAGGTCCTACAATGACAAAAGATCTTTTAGTCGAGAGCGAAACTGCTACAATTGTGGAAGACCCGGACACTATTCCAATGAGTGTACGGCTCCCTACAAGAGAAGAGAAGATTCTCCAAGAAGAAGAAGCAAAGAATCACCACCAAGAGAGAGAAGGAGTAGAGATGATCGTTATGAACAAAGATACTCACGGAGAAGCAAGGATTCAGAAAGGAAGGAAAAATCATCAACGAGCTACACAAGATGAAGACATCAAGCTCATGTTGGTGAATGGCTATCCGGCTCCGACTCCGACAGCCACTCCGAGAGAAGTTATCACTCCAACTCCGAAGATACTCAAGATGAAGGTGTTGCCGGTCTAGCACTTGTGTCAACCAACTCCTACGACATATTTGACTCACCAAATGAAGGAATTGGAAGATGCTTCATGGCCAAAGGTCCTAAGGTAACACACCCCGAGTATGTTGATTTCAATAGTGATGAAGATGACTTGTTAGGTGATGATTTGCTTGTTGACAACTCTAGTGATGAATACTATGATGAAACGTCAATTAAACATGCTAATCAAGATAAAACGAATGACAATGATAAGGAGAAAATTGAGGCCCTAACTAAAGAACTAAACACTCTTAAGTTAGCTCATGAAACCATCTTCGAAGATCACCGAGAACTTTTAAGAGCTCATGAGAAATTACGCTTTGAAAAGCTCAATCTTGAGCAAGAGCATGAGTTCTTAAAAGCAATCAATGATGATCTCCGCAAGAAAAGTTCTTCTTACATTGCCAAGCGTTTACTCTTATCCACTTACATGCCTCAAGTCAAGTCTAGTAACAAGAAAGATTCTTCCTCTAGCAGTAACAATGGTCATGCTAAATCCAATATTGTTGCTTCTAGTAGTTCTCTTGATTCCACTAATGATTCTCTTAGCCAAGTTACACTTGAGCAAGAAAATAGCTTATTGAAGGGAATTATAGAGAAAGGAGTGTACAAAAGCCTTGCCGGGAGTAAGCAATTCGAGGAAATTGTGCGCAAGAAAGGAGTGCACCGGAAGAATCAAGGTGTTGGTTTTGAACGAAAGTTCAATGCCAATGGACTTGAGTGGGAAGAAGATCAATACCCCAAGACAAAGTTTGTTCCTCAACAAGAGAAGTATACTTCTTTCAAGGGGACACAAGCTCAAGATGATCTTCCACCACAAGACTACAAGCAAAAAGGCAAGGACAGGCTTCAAGAGGAAATTGATGCATTTGAAGAAGCTCCAAAGACCTTAGTCAAGTGGATTCCCAAGACTACTTCAAGTTCCACTTCATCAAGTATGACTACAACTCCAAGGATTCCCATCAAGATGGTGTGGATCCAAAAGAGGAAGAACTAGAGAGTTCTTGAGGGTGACTCCACCAACATACTTCACTCTTATCATTTTGGCAAGGACAAGTGCAATCAACTTCCACATCTTGCACTAGTTCAAGGAGTCACAAACCCTCTTGTTGGTAAGACAAGGGACAAGGTAACCTAAAAGTTTTCATGGACATCATCTTTTGTGTGCATCACTCTATGTCTATGGATATCCTTGTTTGTTCCTTGTGGGACTAACCCATGTAGGTATAGAAAGTGCAATTCACTCAAATGGATAGCTCCAAGTGATCTACATCAACATTGAGCATCCACATCTTCGACATCTACATGAAGTCATCATCGACAAAACCCAAGGTTAGTTCATCCCTCTTAGGGGGGATATCACATCTAGGGGGAGCTTTACTCTAAGACTTGAGCTAAAGCAACTCTAAAGATGTGAACAAAACAATGCTTTATGTAAAAGTGGTAACCTCACTTGAGCTTAAACGATGAGTATGACCTATGATCAAGTGTTCTCACTTGACTCCTAAGTCAATATACTCATATATAGATGACCTAGTCATCGCAAATTGCTTGATAGATGCTAGAATTGATTGTGCATGCCTTGTCACATATTTCATTTGCCATCTTATTGTGTGAGCATGCTGGTTGCATATTTTACTCATTCGAGGACATCCACTTGTTGTTTTGATTGTTCGGCTTTATTTCTTTTTGCCAAGTGGATGGACAAGAATGCCTAAGAACCTCCTCTAGCTATCTATGCTTTTCTCGTCTCAAACTCTATTCATGCTGCATCTCAAAATTTGATCAAGTCAGATTCGAACCACTCTGTGTGAGGAGCACTCGGAGTCCCCGATTCGTCATAGACTTAAACTTCCAAAACCTCTTTATGATTCTCGGTCTGACCGATACTCCACTTTCGGTCCTACCGAGATCATTAAGTTGATCTAGGTTTTCGATCTCGATGCAACCGATTTGAACCTTTCGGTCACACCGAGTTTCAGTAACTGCCTGCAGTTATGAATCTCGGTGCCACCGAGTTGTTCCACTCGGTCACACCGACAGAGTCGGGCTATATATAGTCACGGGCAAAATATTGGAAATTTCTCCGAACCCCTTCGCCCGCGCGATAGCCTGCTCTGCCCTCGTGGTCTCCGGATCGTCTTCTCGCCGCCAGCCGCCTCTAGTAGCTGGTCTCCGTCGCCGTCAACGGGAATTCAGCCCCGCCGTTGCCGCCGTAGCAAGTCCCCGCCGAACTAGGGTATGGACTTGATCTTTGTGCTATTCTCCAATCTGATTCCTAGCACATTGTGTTCTTCATGATTCTTGCCACGATTGAAACACTCCTATCTAGTCAAAACGCTCATAGATTAGGTTTGATTCGAAAATTCTAGGTTTAGGTTTCCGCCGAAACCATCTCGGACCCACCGAGTTGAAAAACTCGGTCCCACCGATTTGGCTTATGCCATTGCACAAGTGACACTCGGTCTGACCGAGAATTACTTATCGGTGTGATCGATTTTGGAACTCAGTGAAACCCTAGCAGTCTCGGTGCCACCGAACTGTGACTCGGTCTGACCGAGTTCACCAGTTTAGGTGCCAAAACTGCTTCGGTATCACCGAGTTTAAAAATCGGTAGATCCGAGATGATTTCAGTGGGAAACTAAAACTAATTTTTTGGATCATTCTTTTGCAAAAATCTCTGCATTTTGTGATGCTCATCCTTTCTACCTCATCTATAATCTGTTCACAGGGTCAGCAGTCAGAGTGCAGCATGTCAGACCAAAGTGATAGCCAGAACATGTCAGAGCAGCAGGTGCACATGAGTGAGGGCACTAGTCCCTCAAGTTCTTCAGATGAGGGCAGCTGGAGCACCCCTAGCAACTTGCCAAAGGCTGCCACGAGACAGAGGAAGAAGAGAACTTCAGACTCCGAAGATGAAGACTATGTGGCAGAGGAAGAGGCCACTTCCAAGAGAGTTGAGCCAGCTCAAGGCACTAAGCCAGGCCTAAAGATCAAAAGGCCAGCAGGCAGGCAGCCAATGTCAAAGGCCAGAATGTCAACTGAGAAGCCCATAGAGCCAGTTGCAGCTGAGGGAAGAAAAGAAAGGAAAGGGTGAAGAAGACTGTGGCTGGAGTGCTTGGCAAAGCTTCCATCATGGAAGAGGAAGAAGAAGAGGTAGCTGCACCAGCACCCAAGGCACCCAAGCTAATGGGACATGCCATAAAATCAAGGGGATCTGCTTCCAAGGCCAAGCCAGCTCCAAAGCCAAAGCCAAAGAGGAACACAAGAAGCATCCCAGCTGCTGAAAAGAACAAGGCCCCAGTGCCTGAAGCTGCAGAAGAAGAGGAAGAGAATGTCCTAAGGAAGCTAAAGCCCAAGATCCCAGACCACAACGATGCTCATCCTGTGGCTGAGGATAGGAAGCTCAGGAGAGATTCAGGGCTGAGGAAGTGGAGAAAAGCAGACCCATATGCTTCAAGGAGGAGGACTGCCGTGGACTACAGATTTCACACCAAGGAGTAGCAGGATTTTTATGAGACAGTGCTGCTAGATAAGAAGCCCATTGTCTGTGATATGCGATGGGTTGATTGGCAATACATTAAGGACAATGAGGAGCACTTTCCTGGAGTGCAAGACAGCTTCATAGCTTGTGGAGTAGCTGACTTTGTTGGGCAGAAGCTCACAAAGTGGAACGAGGAGCTTATCATGCAGTTCTACTCCACGGCACACTTCTACCCAGATGGGAAGATCACATGGATGTCTGAGGGTACAAGGTACCAATCCACAGTTGCTGAGTGGGCACAGATCATTAATGCCCCAGAGGAGCAAGATGATGACTTGGATATCTATGCCAAGAAGAAGATGGACCACAACTCAATGTCAAATATGTACAAGGAGATCCCAAATGAAGCACTTGATACCTTCAAGTTTGGCTCAGTACATTACCTTCTGTCAGGGCTCCGGACTATCAATTGGATCTTGAGGCACACCTTATTGCCCAAGTCAGGTGATCACAAGATGATCAGAGGCCATGCTATCAACTTGCTACATGTGTTTGATGTGCCTCAGAAGTTCAAAGTGATGAGCCTCATAGTGGAAACTATCAAAAGGACTGTAGCAGATTAGAAGAGGAGTTGTGGATATGCCCCTCAGATCCAGGAGCTCATCAACTCTAAGATGGGCACAGGCATATACTTATTGGACAAGGAACACCTGCCCATCCGTCCAGATTTCGAGGACAATCAAGTTGTCATGACTGAGAACGAGCCATCATCTGCCCAAGCATACGCGAAGAAGGAGAAGGCAAGGAAGGAGAAAGCTGCCAAGATGCCAACTCAAGAGGAGGCATCTGAATATTTCGTGAAGACCAAACAAGAGCAGCTTGGTTATCTGATTGCATCCACCCTGCGGATTGAGAAAGGACTAGCCACCGTAACTCAAAACCAGGCAAGCCTAGAGAGAATCATGGAACAAAAGTTCTATGACTTGGATGTCAAGGTAACGGAGATTCAGACTGCAGTGGAGCAGCTCCAAGATGACATGCAGGAGAGGAGAAGCAGGACTACCACTGCCTTTGCCAGAGTGCCAAGAGGTCCGAGGTCGTCTGCCGTGCCAGTTGCTGACACAAGAGCCACCACCTCAGCACCAGCCACAGCCTCAGTTCCACCAGCTCCAGCGTCTACTTCAGCTCCAACTCCAGCGTCTACTTCAGCATCTACCGAAGCCTTCGTCCTTGGAGTGATCCGGACTCCACCACCACCAGAAGATCAAGCCTGAGCGTCGATCTAGCAGTACACATTTTCTAGGAACTTTTTGGGAACTTGTTGCCAAAGGGGGAGAAGATGTATAGATCATAGGCTTCGAGAGAGAGAGTGTTGCTTTTCTCTCTTGCTTTATTTGGTGGTTTTTCGAACTTGTTTGCTTTTGAGTGCTTGAGATACTACATCATTATTTGTGAGACATTGATGATCATGTGTTTGATCATAAGCTACACTTAATGCTTGATGAATGCTATTATCTTATCTATCTTATGTAATCTTTCACTTTTCTTGGTGATGAGTGCATGCATTTCATTCTTATCATTTTAAGCGCTCCACCAAGATGTATGTGACATGGAAGAGTAACCCATGACTCTAACTCTTTGTGCATTTGCAGTCCAAAGCAAATTTTAAATATGCACAAATTTAGGGGGAGCTCTTACTTATCACATACTTCTCAAAGCGACGATATATTTCATGCTTATTACCATTTGTCGAAGCTTTGATCTATATGTTGTCATCAATTACCAAAAAGGGGGAGATTGAAAGTGCAACTATCCCTAGGTGGCTTTGGTAATTCATAACAACATATAGCTCATTGAGCTAATGCTATTCCAAGATGATTATTTCAGGAAAGCTCAATGATTGGCATGGCATGGATGTGAAAGTGGAACCCTCAAAATGCTAAGGACAAAGGATTGGCTCAAGCTCAAAAGCTCAAGACTCTTCATTTTATATTTTAGTGATCCAAGATCACATTGAGTCTTTAGGAAAAGCCAATACTATCAAGGAGGGATGAGGTGTTGCTTAATGAGCCTCTTGCTTCATGTGCTTAGTGATATGCTCAAAACCCTCAACTACTTTCCCATATCCACATATGACCTAAACCCTAAGCCAAACTCGGTCCTACCGATTCTTCCTATCCGGCGCCACCGAGTTTCACTTGTCATTAGCCACTGCCAAACCCTAGCAATTCGGTCCTACCGATAGGGATCTCGGTCTCACCGAGATGGGGTTGCAAACTCTCTGTTTCCCTTTCGTAACTTTTCGGTCTCACCGAAAGAGCGAATCGGTCCCACCGAGATTGCAATGTAAACTCAGTGTTTCCCCTTTGTAACTTTTCGGTCTCACCGAGTTCCACTCGGTCTCACCGAAAGAGCAAATCGGTCCCACCGAGTTTGCCTGACCAACTCTCTGGTTAGCTAATTACCAAATTCGGTCTCACCGAGTTTGTGTAATCGGTCTCACCGAGATTACGTTATGCCCAAACCCTAACCATATCGGTCCTACCGAGTTGCATGTCAGTCCCACCGAAAATCTCAAACGGTCACTAGGTTTACATTTTCAGTCCGACCGAGTTTATTGATTCGGTCCCACCGAGATTGGAAAACTGTGTAACGGTTGGATTTTGTGTGGAGGCTATATATACCCCTCCACCTCCTCTTCATTCGTGGAGAGAGCCATCAGAACACATACACCATTCCAACTCATATGTTCTGAGAGAGAACCACCTACTCATGTGTTGGGACCAAGACATTCCATTCCTACCATATGAATCTTGATCTCTAGCCTTCCCAAGTTGCTTTCCACTCAAATCTTCTTTCCACTAAATCCAAATCCTATGAGAGAGAGTTGAGTGTTGGGGAGACTATCATTTGAAGCACAAGAGCAAGGAGTTCATTACCTACACACCATTTGTTACTTCTTGGAGAGTGGTGTCTCCTAGATTGGCTAGGTGTCACTTGGGAGCCTCCGACAAGATTGTGGAGTTGAACCAAGGAGTTTGTAAGGGCAAGGAGATCGCCTACTTCGTGAAGATCTACCGCTATTGAGGCAAGTCCTGTGTGGGCGATGGCCATGGTGGGATAGACAAGGTTGCTTCTTCGTGGACCCTTTGTGGGTGGTTGCTTCTTCGTGGACCCTTCGTGGGTGGAGCCCTGTGTGGACTCGCGCAACCGTTACCCTTGAGTGGAGCCCTATGTGGACTCGCGCAACCGTTACCCTTCGTGGGTTGAAGTCTCCATCAACGTGGATGTAGGATAGCACCACCTATCCGAACCACGGGAAAAACATCCGTGTCTCCAATTGCGTTTGATTTCTCCAAACCCTTCCCTTTACATTCTTGCAAGTTGCATGCTTTACTTTCGGCTGCCCATATACTCTTTGCATGCTTGCTTGAATTATGTGATGATTGCTTGACTTGTCCTAAATTAGCTAAAATCTGCCAAGAACTAAAATTGGGAAAAGGTTAAGTTTTTATTTGGTCAAGTAGTCTAATCAGCCCCTTCTAGACATACTTTCGATCCTACAAATATGTATGAAAAACAGGACGGAAGAGATAACCAGAACTATGATGTGTAAACTAAGAAGAAGACATTTCACCAAATTAGAAGCAATGCAATGGAAGGTAGACACCATATGAAAGATGCTACAAATATCGCTCTGCCAAGTTAACAGTGTCTCATCAAAAATGGCATTTAAACAAATGTGAAGCAGTACAAGAAATAAATCATATGCAAGATGCAAACAACATCACACTACCATGTTAGAGGTCTCTCGTTATTAGTGCCATTCCATATTCACAGCTTATGATGTGTAAACTAAGGAGAAGGCATTTCAACAAATTATAAGCAATGAAAGCTAGACACCATATGAAAGATGCAACGAATATCACTCTACGAAGTTAAAACTGTCTCGTCATAAATGCCATTTCAACAAATTAGTAGTACGAGCTAGAAAAGAATGTGAGATGTAACCTATATCACACTCCAAAGTCAAACGTGTCTTATGATAAGTGATTGTTGCAGGTTACACAACAGTAGTAATTTGATGTAAGAACATGGTGTGATAGACAGATATTGTATATTCTAGAAACAGGAACACGTGTCTTATTCAAGTATAATGTGTAAAGTAAGCAGATGGAATTCAACAAAATTAGAAGCAATACAAGCTAGACATCACACATAACATGCAACCACATATAACAGTGCCAAGTTAGAGGGAGCACCGGTGATGCTGCACTAGGGGAGAGGAGACGTGCTCATCATAAACACAGCTTTGTTGAGTGTCTATGCATGTGTTGTCTTGGAAATCATATTGGGGGTGTGGAGGATTAGAAACTGTAGAGGCCCTCCGTTCGGAAGGAGCACCTTTATCCGCTGCCTTGCTAACTTCCTTCCGCTTTATTGATTTTGAATTGTCAAGTAAAACCGACAAGAAAAAGCAATAAAATTCTCTCTTGAGAACTCATTCATGCATGATACTGAAAATCACTACTTTGATGTAAGGCAAACACATGATACCAGGATGGAATATGTACGAAAAACAGGACGGCATGGCATGTTCACAACTGTTTGTGTAAACTAAGCAGAAACCATTCTAGCAAATAAGAAGGAATGCAAGCTAGACACCACATGAAAGATGCAACCAATATGACTCTGCCAAGTTAAAAGCGTCCCATCATAAATGGAATTTCAACAAATTAGAAGCATCGCATGCTATAAATCATATGAAAGATGCAACTAATATCGCACTGCATATACTAAATGTGTCTCGTCATGTTGATTGATGCGGGATAAAAAACAATAGTTTTATGTAAGGACATGCTTAATAGACAGATGTACTATGTACTAAATACAGGAAGGCATGTCACATTAATAGGTATAATGTATAAGCTAAGGAGACTAGCACATGCAGTTGAACCAGATTGGAAGAATTACAATTTAGACACCATATGCAACATGCAACCACATATCACGCTGCCAAGTTAGAGCAAGCACCTGTGATGCTAGTGTAGGTGAAATGCTGTAATCAACTACAGAGCTACGTTCACTATCTTCATCTAGCATTTTCTGTTTCTTGAGAATCATGTCGGGAGGCTGACGCTACATTCTTTAAATGAGGAGTAGTCCCCTTGCCTGCCTGCCTCATCATAAGTGATTGATGAGGGATACACAAGAACATTAGTTTGATGTAAGAACATGGTTAATACACATATGTACTAGTATGTACCAAAAACAGAAAGGCATGTCATATTCAAAGGTACAATGTGTAAGCTAAGCAGATGCAATTTAACCAAATTGGAAGCAATACAAGCTAGACATCCGGCTGGAGTGGTGAGCATGATCATCTAGGACCTGAGAGCCTGGTGGGAGGTGGGATGCTTCGCCACCGTCGGAGCTTTTTAGTTGGCTTCCAGGTGATGCCTATCTTTGCTGGGCTTGTCACTGGCTCGGCCAGTGCCCTGACTAGCTATTTTGTCTTCTGGTGCTCACAGGATGGTGGTTCATGTAAAAAAATATCTTTCCTTATCTTATCGAGTTCGGCCTTTCGAATACAAGCTAGACACCATATGGAACATGCAACCACATATGACACCGTGAAGTTAAAGCAAGAACCTGGGATGGTGGTTCATTGCGAGCGAGGTCATCAACTCCAGAGCTACGTTTACCGTCTCCATCTGCTGACACTGCACCCTTTATAGCGCTGTAACGTGTCTTGCCTACCCGCATACGAAGCTTGAGCGACTTCTCTCTTTTCTTTTTGGCTTCTCTCATGGTAGCAGAGTCTGAAATACCCTTGCATAAAAACACAATAGTGAGAGTAAGGGTGAAGTGTGTGCAGAACTAGTGCACTCTAAAAGTAGCAGAGAGCAGGTGGCTGAAAAATAAATGACAGGAGACATATGATAGCTCTACAACATTGCATGGCAAACAAAATTAGATTCTACTCCGTATGATTTTGTAATATATGAGCACAGGAAATGCAGGTACTCCTCCAGCACACCACCACATGTGGTCATATCTAAGATAACAGTCGACTGAAAATAAATAGGTCAGTTGATTTTTTAATGAACCGTCCGATCTATAAGGAACGGGCAGATGGCCTTCGTCTACCTCCCGCCAGTTACTGTTGCGATCTTTCTCGAACCACCAGCGACCACCGGCCCAGACCCCTGCCTCCCCCCCGCCCTCCCATCGACCTCACACCACCGCCGTGCTTGGCAGCGCCCCCAGGCCATCCCTTTAATCCCGGCCGACCTCCAGATCGGGCGCCAGTAGCTCTAGGCCG
The DNA here is from genome assembly GCF_003073215.2 of Triticum urartu. Classification (NCBI taxonomy): domain Eukaryota; kingdom Viridiplantae; phylum Streptophyta; class Magnoliopsida; order Poales; family Poaceae; genus Triticum; species Triticum urartu. The sequence continues at coordinate 104,118,713 of NC_053024.1, forward strand.
CACACGCCCCTAAGATAAACACCAAGGCGCTGCTTCCCCAGTGTAATAGGCGTACTAGCGCCTGTTACGTCGGGGAATGCTTCCGTTAATTAGGAATCAACTGGACAGAAATTGAAATTTAGGGGGGGCGACGTACCTCTAGCTAAGGTGAAATAGTATATGAGGAGAAACCTTGTGCATCACGAGTTACTAGGAACAACTAGTATCAAGAAGAAGCGGTCAACTAGTGTCTTCTGTGGGATGAATACCGTGCAAGCAGAGACGTAAGATTTGCATGAATAAGGGAAGAGGAGTACCTTTTTTGGTTGCCGGTGTGGTCACCTCCACATGTCGCACCGATCTTCTTCTTTTTACCGGGGAAACCGATGTTCTGGAGGGAGCGGGCTTGGACGAACCCATGGCCAAATTGTTGACTGTGTTGCCGTGGCCATATGTCGGCGGAAGGGAAGCAGATCTGAGGCGGCGAAGGATGGCGTAGCAGGAACAGCTCCGGTGCGGTGGAGGGTGGCGAAGTTGGAGCGACAGCGGTGAGGCGCAGGACGGCGTGGTTGAACTGGCTCGGGTACGGACGGCTCGGCCTCGGCTTCAACTACTAGCCATGGAGGGTGTTGCGGTTGAGGTTGGGGTGGACGACGACGTCGGGGTATCGGCTCTGGCGTGATGGAGGAGGGCGGTGGTTGATGGGTGGGATGGGCTGGCGGACGGAGGACGCCGGGGTTTCACGGCTGGTGGAGAGGTAGTTTTGGCGCCCACGGAGTACGAATGGGGAATCGGACGGGTGGGGGGAACCATGTTTCGGTCTGGGACGCGCTTGTTTTTGGCTTTTTTGAACAGAAGATGGGACGCGCTTGTTTGAAGTTTGGGGAAAGTACAAACTTTTCCCCCCTCTTAAATTTCGGACCTACTGCGAGGTCGGGGGTAGGATGGTAATCCCAGGTGTCCCAACTAGTGGGCGGGAGCAATTTCGGCCGCGCACATGTGTGCTTAGGCGGCGATTGTGTATGAATATTTTTCGGATGCGGTTGCGTGGCGTCTAGATGAAGCTACAAACCTACCCCAGTTTAGACCTTTGGACGTCGAGCCGGTAGGTTTCACGGGTCGGAGTTATTAGAAAAGTAATTTCCTTGTACTACCAAACATTGGTCTCACGCGGTTTCGGGCGAGTAGAGGCTCTTTTGGCGCTTCGTTCGAAATTTTGAAACACAAGCATTCACGTTTAGAGTACTCTTGAACTATTAGGATTGACCTAAATATACAACGTTATATTTGATCTTGTATCTTTGAAAACCTCATTAAATTATCCGCTTCTTTTTGAAATTTTGACACTTTAAAATCCTATAACTACGATTGTTTTGGAATGGAGGAGCTAAATTTGAATCTATTTTTTACACGACTACATATGTTATTATGTACAAAATCAGAGCAAAGATTGGTGCCCCCATGATTTAGGTATGCTTTACAAATGCCATGATATCAAATTCAAATAATTGAATGGACTTCATGTTGAATTCGATTTTTTAAACCACCTTAAGTTGAATTCAAATGTATGCTAGTTCATAGGTACCTATTTATAATGTCCATTGTGTAACTTTCGTATGTATAATGTGCTTTACACACACAACATGAACTATACTCACGTTTATATTCGATTTCTAAAGCGATGCATTGTCTGGACTTCAAAATACTAACTATGTGGATCAATTGTGTCGAATAATAACATAGACATGCTCAAATTCGATAGAATCTAGATGTCTAATGGATCAATGACCGCTCCTTACGCGAACTGCAAATATCATGATCGCATCCTAATATTTGGATACAATTTATATATTTAATCAATGTGTGGAGAAGTCTTTTACGTGTAGTTTCACTCTCCATCGGTGGTCTCACACATGCTCACACACTCTCTCCTGAGGTGTCTTTCTCGCACACATGCTCTAGATATAACCCTCCCTCCCTCTCGTAACCATTTACAACTGTTTCCACTAACCTTTATCACAAGCACTCTTCCTCTCGCAAACATACACACGCACAATCCTCATCGACCCTTTCTATATACATGGACCTGCCTACGTGTCTCATGTATGCACATTATCTTTACGCCTGTCTCTCACGCATTGTCTCACACCTCTCTTCCTAATTGACGAGTATGATTCTAGCAGAGCATTCTGTAGGATGACCCTTAAAGTTAGGTTGGATGAATAGTAATATCAGAGATAAAGGGGTTACCTTAGTCCGAGAACCTAGGGTTACAAATCCTAGCCGGCTTTGTCAGTGGACACGGAGTCCTTCACAATTCTGCTATCTTTGTCTTGTGCGACTAGTCATCCATGGGTCTTTCGAAATGCGTCACGGGCCAACCAATGTGGCGCAGGACGGAACCGAACGAAGGGCCTAACCTCGACCCACCGGACCTCACGCGGTGACGCATCCTCTGCCCCCACATCTCATTATCTTCTCACACCCACACATACCAACACAAACACCACACACACAGAAAATTTCTCCTGGTGCCTCTATTCCCTTCCCCCTTGCATATACACACTCAAGGGAATGGAATCTCTTGTCGTGATGTCATATTCGTCTCTCTCTCTAGACCACTCTCGTTTCTCGTGCTATCTCTCCCCCCCCCCCCCCCCCCCCCCCCCCCCCCCCCCCCCCCCCCCCCCGTCGGCCCCTCTATCCATGCCTCTCTCGAATACTTAATACACACACATACCTCTCTAGGCCCCGCCAAATGCATCAACTACACATTCACCCATGTTACATCACGTACCCCATTGATCTAAAAAGCCCTCTCTTCACGTTTATTTCTCATACAACATTCCTTTTGAATAAAGTGTGGCCAAAAAATTATTTTAGAGTTTCTACATATATACAACATTACAAAGTTATATGGAGGAGTACGAACGCTAATTTGCATTGCATGGTGCCCACAATGATATTTATTCCGCACTGTGAATTTGTATATTTTTATACTATATACAAAGTTAGTCATAATAAAAGAAACAAAGAGCATCTCTCTCCATCGCATACTCCCCCTGTATGCCCCTTTCACGTATGCACACAAAACTATCTCCAGGTCCTCTAAAAGTAAGCCCCCAGAAAATTCACGCATGCTTCATCTTTCTCTCGCGATATATGCAATGATGATCATTGTATTTGAAGCGAAAGCACGATACATACATTGGACTTCATAATCCACTCATTATGGTCACCATTTACGTTTAGTGGTTATTATACAGTCACGGGCTCACCGTACAACTCTGTATTTGCTCATGACATGACTAGTTGACCAGTTAAACGCTCCACGTGGCACCTCTAGTGTTGCATCACATTATCTCACTACCATCGTGCCCACCTGTCGACTTGTATCTACTCTACATCTACACTCTTATAAAATACATAAAATACACTCTTATAAAAAACAGAGTTGGTGATGATGGTTTGCCTGCCATCCTGCAATATAGGCCGTCCGATTTATATCTGACGGATAGGAAAGAAACTATGGCAATTTTGCAAAAAGGTACCCACACACCTCTCCACATTTGCAAATAAGGCCTTCCCTCGTTCATCCTTTTCTCTCACAAGATAAAAAAGTCATACAAATGCATCTTGATGTTACGTGCAACGCAATGGCATCTTGCTAGTAAGAATGAAAACAAATGACAAAAAAATATTTGGACGATGGTTCGAAGTCATGACCGCGGGCGCAGCGGACAAGGTGGCTATGGGAGTCCTGGATTAGGGGGTCTCCGGACAATCGGACTATCTCCATTGGTCGGACTGTTAGACTATGAAGATACAAGATTGAAGACTTCGTCTCGTGTCCGGATGAGACTCTACTTGGCGTGGAAGGCAAGATAGGCAATACGGATATGGATATCGCCTCCTTTGTAACCGACCTTGTGTAACCCTAACCCTCTCTGGTGTCTATATAAACCGGAGGGTTTTAGTCCGTAGGACAACAACAACAACAACAGACAATCATACCATAGGCTAGCTTCTAGGGTTTAGCCTCTCTGATCTCATGGTAGATCTACTCTTGTACTACCCATATCATTAATATTAATCAAGCAGGACGTAGGCTTTTACCTCCATCAAGAGGGCCCGAACCTGGGTAAAACATCGTGTTCCCTGCCTCCTGTTACCATCAGCCTGAGACACATAGTTCGGGACCCCCTACCCGATATCCGCCGGTTTTGACACCGACATTGGTGCTTTCATTGAGAGTTCCTCTGTGTCATCGCCGTTAGGCTTGATGGCTCCTATTATCATCGATAGCGATGCGGTCCAGGGTGAGACTTTTCTCCCCGGACAGATCTTCATGTTCGGCGGCTTTGTACTGCGGGCCAATTTGCTTGGCCATCTGGAGCAGATTGAAAATTACGCCCCTGGCCACCAGGTCAGGTTTGGAAGCTTAAACTACACGGCTGATATCCGCGAAGACTTTATCTTCGAAAGATTTGAGCCTCTACCTTGCGCATCACGCGGTCATGATGAGTACGATTTAGCTCTACCATCGGACAGTAGATCGCACCGGCAGCCGCTCCGACCCTCAATTCGGAGCCAGTTGCGCCTTCCGCGGACAGGTGGATGGACCCCGCCGCGGAAGCCTTACCCTTAGCGGCGATCGAGCCGAACATCAACCTTACCTTGCACGAGAGCTGTGTTGTTAAACTGTCGGATCCTTCTCCGGCCATGGACTCCGAGCCGCCTGCGCCCGCTCCTATCGAATCCGATTGGGCGCTGATCATGGAGTTTACCTCCGCGGATATTTTTCAGCACTCGCCCTTTGGCGACATACTGAACTCATTAAGGTCTCTCTCCTTGTCAGGAGGATCCTGGCCGAACTATGTCCGGCAGGACTGGGATGGAGACGACGAAGAAATTCACGCCCCACCCACCACCCACTTAGTAGCCACTGTCGATGACTTAACCGACATGCTCGACTTCGACTCCGAAGACATCGACGGTATGGACGACGATGCAGGAAACGAAGAGGAACCACTGCCCACAGGGCACTGGACGCCCACTTCACCACATGACGTATACATGGTGAACACACCAAAAGAAAACGACGACGAGGAACGGAAGGACGCAACAAAGGGTTGTCCCCTCGAGAAGCAGTCAAAGCGGCAGCATAAGCGCCGCCCCAAATCCCGCCTCGGTAGAAACAAAGATCATACAGACCCAGCGTTAGAGCAGGGTGAACCATTGCCGGACCACGACAACACGGAGAATTAAACCGAACAACCCGATTCTGTCAAAGATAATAGTCCGGATGACATAACACCGGACAGACACCCGGAGCAACGGAATGCCCATCAAAGGCTTGTTGCCACCGCAAGGAGTCTAAAAAAGCAGAAGCAAAGGCTCAAGGCTGCGCAAGATACACTCCAAATCAGATGGAGCAAAGTACTCAACTCAACAACGAAGTATGGCGGTAATCGCCCCACCAAGAGCTACCCGAAGCGGAAGTTGCTACCTGAATTCGATGAGGAGGCCTTAGATCCCCCGCAACCAAAAATTAAAATGGCCACCAAGCCAGATAGACGACCTCACGGCCAGCATAGAGCAGCAACCAATGCCGCACATAAGCCAATACGCGATCCACGCGAGGGCTCGCATCAAAAGGACGGTGCAACCAGATCCATCTATGGACCACGCAGGCGCGCTCCAGCAGACGATGCAACACAACAAACATCCGAACACTACGGTACACCCAGATATAGGGGTGCCGCACACCCCCTATGTTTCACCGACGAGGTGCTGGACCATGAATTTCCAGAGGGATTCAAACCCATAAACATAGAGGCATACGACGGAACAACAGACCCTGGGGTCTGGATTGAGGACTATATCCTCCATATCCATATGGCTCGAGGAGATGATCTCCACGCCATTAAGTATTTACCCCTCAAACTCAAAGGGCCAGCTCAGCACTGGCTTAAAAGCCTCCCCGAAAGCTCCATTGGAAGCTGGGAAGAGCTCGAAGACGCTTTTTGAGCAAATTTTCAAGGGACTTATGTCCGACCTCCGAACGCGGACGATTTGAGTCATATAAGTCAACAGCCCGGAGAGTCAGCCCGAAAGCTTTGGAACAGGCTTCTTACTAAAAAGAACAAAATAGTCGACTGTCCGGACACCGAAGCCTTGGCAGCTTTTAAGCATAGCGTCCGTGACGAATGGCTTGCCACACACTTCGGCCAAGAAAAGCCGAGAACAATGGCAGCATTAACAAGCCTCATGACCCGCTTTTGCGCGGGTGAGGATAGCTGGCTAGCCAGATGCAGCACCAGCGACCCCAGTACATCCGAAGTTAGAGATGGAAACAGGAAATCACGGTGCAACAACAATAACAAACACTGGAATAAAGAAGACAGCACAAAGAGCACGGCAGTAAACGCCGGATTCAAAAGCTCTCGGCCAAGTCAGCAAAAGCCGCCCTCTAAAGGCGCCAGAGACGAACTGTCCAGCCTAAACAAAATTCTGGACCAAGTATGTCAGATCCATAGCACCCCCGGTAAATCTGCTAATCATACCCATAGAGAATGTTGGGTCTTCAAGCAGTCCGGCAAGCTCAACGCCGTACACAAGGGGGAGGATACACCAAGCGAAGACGAGGATGAGCCTCTCAAGCAAGACACTGGGGAACAAAAGAAATTTCCACTAGAAGTCGAAATAGTAAACATGTTACACGTGATAAAGGGCAGAAACAAAGAAACACTCCCAGATAAATATGCCCAAGGGCCTATCACTGCGGAGTCCTGCCACTGGTCATTTCAACCGATCACTTTTAACCATCGGGATTACTCAGCAAGTATCCAGCGTGCAGGATGGGCTGCCTTGGTATTAGACGCAATAATTTATGGATACCACTTCACACGAGTCCTGATGGACGGTGGCTGCAGTCTAAACCTGATATATCAGGACACAATCCGCAAAATGAGGATAGACCCAACGAAAATTTGCCACAGCAACACTACCCTTAAAGGAGTAACGCCAGGCCCAGGGGCTCACTGCACGGGCTCCCTGCTACTAGAGGTTATATTTGGCTTCCCCGATAACATCCGTAACGAAAATTTAACATTCCACATTGCTCCAAAGTGGCTATCAAGCACTACTTGGATGCGAAGCTTTTGCTCGCTTTAATGCAATACCGCATTACGCTTCCCTTACGCTTAAGATGCCCGGTCCACGTGGCATCATTATAGTGAATGGAAATATTAAGCGATCCCTGCGCGCCGAAGAGAGTGCGACTGCCTTGGCAGCCGGACACTAAAAAGGGCCTCACCAGCTAAAGAATTTGATAGGTCGTCAAGACCACGGACACGGTTAGATGAGTCCGGCGCAGCTATATGTAACTCACACAGGTTTGATAAGCCACACCCCTATTACAAATACAAGGGGCTCAACGCGCGCAGACAAGTGGTAATTTTTACTCATCTTGAATTATACATGGTTTCTTCATATCTACCTTTTGGCAAGACAACTTTTCACCTAAGTTTCTCTCTTTTACAGATGACCATCGTGCTACACACATCCAGGATATGGCACAACGGAGACACAGGCGCAGATGTGCAGCAGGGACCCGCTCCAAGGATTCTTTTTAGATTAAGACCCTGCGTAAACCTTTTTTTACTGTCTCTTGTTGATACACATCCCTCAGATTCTCAAATACAATTGAGAAGGATGCTGACGTCTTGGCATGTGGCCACGTCAGAATAAACGCCCGTACCTGGACACAAGGGGCTTCTTGCAAAGGGCACTATTTAGGCCCAGTTTATACCATAAAGACCGAATACCTTATGGAGTGTTCGGCGTCGCGAGTTTGGCCTTATATGCATCAGCTCCGAATCATGTCTTTGGTCAAATGTTGGGTTTGCCCGGCTCCTATGTTTTGGTACCTTATGTTCCGCTCTATCGGCTAAGGTAGCACTAGGAGAACTCCCGCGATTGTGCCCTGGGTCATCCGGACGAGCACCTCAGTAGAGAAAGCCGAAAACTGACTGTCATGATATAGCGTGAGACTGGTCAACCACTCGATGACCTATCGGAATGTTAGAATTCCTCTGCCTTAACGAAGGGCCGTTCCCCGGCCAGGCACGTATGCACCCCGAATTCGGGAGAATGCGGAGCCAACAGGGGATATATAGTAGCCCCATCGTCAAACTCCTATGGCTAAGTGAAAGTGTTAAAGCATTATAGTCCGGTTGCCTCGTTCGCTGCGCTATCACCTCCTTAATAGGACCAAGACGTTGGGTTAAGTGTGAACACGCGTCTTCTGCGAACACCTCCGCATTATATGCGTGGGGGCTGAAGCCGACGACTGCAATCTTTCAGGTAATACACATGTATACATAAACGGCCGCACAGGAGGCATCATATTACTTTTAGGAAAAAGTATAAACACAACCTTAATAAATTTCATAAAAACATTGTGTTTACAATGGGAATACATGTCACTCAAACATAATATTCTTCGAGCACTGGGCCTCTATCAAACGAGCACCCTCGAGAACCTCTCCAACATAGTGCTCCGCAGCCACTCGGCCTACGGCCGAACCCTGCGCCGAAACAGTGGTAGCATCCATCTCTGCCCAGTATGCTTTAACACGGGCAAGGGCCATCCGCGAGCCTTCTATGCACGCCGACCTCTTCATCGCATTGATGCGTGGCACCGCACCAAGGAACTGCTGCACTAAGCTGAAATAGATGTTCGGCTTCGGCTTTTCCGGCCACAGCTGATCCACGATAGACCTCATGGTGAGTCCGAAAAACCTATTTAGTTCGGCCCATTCGGTTAGCTGATCAGTCAATGGAAGCGGACGCTCTGGAACGTTGAATTGCGACCAGAACAGCTTGTCCACTTCACGATCTGTTTGACCTTGGAAGTATTTGGCCGCATCGGCAGCGCTCGCCGCCAAGTCCATATATGCGTCTGCCGAACTCCACAGCCGATCCAGAGGGGCATACTTTGGATCCCCGAACTTTCTCCGTAGCATGAAGGGCTTCCCAGCCGCAATATCCCCGGCTTCACGCAGCTCCTCCTTCTTCACTCTCATAGCAGAGCGGGTGTCTTTGTTCGCCATCGTGGCCTTTTCAAGGTCCGTTGCCTTCGCTCGGTTTTCTTTTTCAAGGAACTGGCAATGGTCGGAAGTGTCTTTTAACTTTACGGCCATCTTCTCTTTGCTCTCGCAATGCGCAGCCTTCTCGGCTTTCAACTCTTCGGCCGCCTTCAAAGCAGCCGCATTACTAATCCTTGCTTCTTCTTTGGCTCGGGCAAGTTCCGCCCACAGGGTTTCCACGGTGGCAGCTCCATCTGCAGTCACAACATATTAAAGATACTGGCATCATGCTACTCTTACTATGTGGCATTCACCAGAAAATAACACTTACCCTATGCCTCGTCAAGCCTCTTGTTAACAAGCTCGATGTCGGCATCCGCCGCATCCAGTTGCCGCTTCAGTTTTGCAAACTCATGAGTCCGGCTAGCCACCGGAGCTCCCACTACCTGCACATTAAAGCGGTATGGTTATTTCCTGGGACTACGATCCTCTGTTTGCCGCCGTCCTCGGCGATAACAAGAGTCTCAGGGGCTACTATCTACACAGGGCACACCTAAAAATGTGCAGTACCATCACAAATGTACATGTCGGGTGGTAGGTGCGACATATGCCAACGGGTGGCTTATCATTGTGGGAGCCAGTAAGACATCGCCGGTGCCTGGAAATGGGATAAGGCGAAGACACGCACGCTGGCGGATCTTACCCAGCTTCGGGGCTCTCCTTGGAGGTAACACCCCTACTGTTGCTCTGCGGGGTCTCCGCATGTTCACTAGTCGAACAAGTAGCTACACAATGCTCCTTGAGCTGTTTGGTAGGAGGAGGAAGAAGGGCACGGCTAGCTTGCTTCTTCTCCTTGTGGCGTGTCTAGAACTAGCAGGGGGTCGAACCCTTTGCATGGGTGCCTCGGGGGGTTTATATAGGCCTACCCCCCGAGGGTACAATGGTAATCCGACTAGGCGCGGGGCCCAGCCGTCTGTGACTGCGCTCGCCGGCTTCTGCGCCGGCTGCTGGGGCCCGCCGACTGGTGGGCCCCGCCGGCTGCCGGCCCTTGGTCGACAGGCAGGCCCCACTGTCCAGGGCTTGGTCGGCGGCTGGTTACTGTGGCTCCATCTTGGCAACGTGCCCTTCGTCGTGGTAGGCGCGGCTACAGTGCCGCCGCCCGTCAGGCGATCGTTGTAGCCTCACCGCGTCTTGTCTCCTTAATGGGGCGTCTTCTTCGAGGGAGGTGGCAAGCCGGCTGCGGGGAGCCGGCTCTGTCTTGGGCCGACTGGTTGGAGGCGTGGCTGCCTTCGGGCGTCTCTCTGCCCGAAGGGGCCCACCATCTGTGGGCCACGCTGGCGGCCCGTCGTGGGTGACACCAAGGTCAACATGGCAACAGTGCCACGCCGGACGGGTCATGCCTACTCCGTACGGCGCACTGTGCCAGGCGTGCTCCAGGATTCGGGGGTGGCAGGCTTCACTGTAGCCACGCCCCGTCGCACCACCGTTAGGTGGGTGCAAACTTTGAGGGTACGGTCTCGACCGCTTTATGGGAGCCGGCTTCTTGGAGTCGGCATCTTGGAGCCGGCATCTTGGAGCCGGCTTCTTCGAGTCGGCCTCCCATGGTTTGCTTCATGAGGGGTAAAGTCGGGCCGCCTTCTACGAGCTGGCCTGGGTGACAGCCAGCAAGGGGAAGGCGGCCCCATGTCTTGGATTCCTGAGAGCCGGACGGGCTCGTAATTTTTTCAGAAGGGCCAGGGGAAGCCGGCTAGGCTACCATGGCTATTTACTCCAGCAGTAGTCCCCGAAGCTGATCGAGCCTCGAGGCGGACAGAGGGACGAGAAGCTTGGTCAGCTTCCTATCCTGAAGAGCCGGCTTTGCTTGTGCACGCCGACTTCAGAGAGCTCCGGTTCTCGCAGGCGGGGACGCGGACCACGTGGCGAGGAAATCCTGCCAACGCACGCGTGCGACGGGACGTCGCCGCAGGCCCGGGCCCGCCACTCGCAGGCCTCGGTCTGAGCGCGGATCTTCCCTGGCCCACATGGGCCTCTCACCTTCCCGCGGCGGTTTTTATTCCACCATCATGGCACAGTAATCGCGGGACGTGGGGGAGTGGGCACGATCGATCCTCACGCTTCCCCACGCCGCGCCTCCTCGGTCCCGCCACGCGAGCCTATAAGTAGGGGGAGGAGGGGGAGCGACAGAAGTTCGCACGCTCTCTCTCGCTCCGCCCCCTCTCGTCCTTGCTTCTTCCTCTCGTTGCCACCGCAGCCTCCCGTCTCAGCGCCGCCGCGCCTCCACATCGCCTCGCTCCCATGGCGCTGTCAAGCTCGTGGGACGGCTCCAACGTCCATGAGGATCACGTGGAGTTCCTCCGCCAGACTTGGCGCCTGCCCGACGCCAACCTCGTGCGGGTCCGTCTGGCGCCGAAGACGGAGATCTCGCCGGCGCCAGAGGAGGGCGAGCGGGTCGTCCTTCGCTCGCACTTCCTGCGCAGCTTCGGCCTTCCGGCGAGCGGATTTCTGCGCTCCTTCCTCGAGTTCTACAACCTCCAGCCGCATCACCTCACGCCCAATGCGGTGATGCTGCTGTCGGCCTTCGTCTCCCTCTGCGAAGGCTTCTTGGGGCTGCTCCCCACGTTGGAGCTCTGGGGAGAGTTCTTCCAGAGCAAACTCGGCACCGTCATCGCGGGCGTGCCCGCCCCCTGCGGGGCCTTCATCGCCATGAGGAGGGCGAGCGAGAACAACCCGTTCCCGCCCATCCCCCTGATCCAATCGGTGAAGATCTGGCAGAAATCATATTTCTACATGAAGAACGTCGCCGAGCAAGGAGACCACGTCACCCTGCCGGCTTACGTAGCCGGCCCGCCGGCTGGGAGGCAGCCCTCGTGGAGTTTTCGGTCCCGGTCACTGTCTCAGGCCGGGAACGCCGCCGTCTCCCGGCTTCGGGTGATGATCCAGTCGGAGGGCCTGAACGGGGTCGACTTGGTGGCCGCCTTCGTGGAGCGCCGGATATCTCCTCTCCAGAGCCGGCCCCACATGATGTGCCAGATGAGCGGCCGCTTCGACCCAAGCCGGCTGAGCACCAGGGAGATGCCTCATGCGGAGGTATCGTATATGGTAAACTACATCTCGAATTGCAAGCTCGCCGAAGACTGGCGATACGGCAAGGCGTCGTATTCTCACGCCAACCCTCCGCCCGTGGTAAGTTTTTCTTCTCTTTCTCCTTTTCATGGGTAGCTGGCTTTATGATGGCCGGCTTCTAATCAGTCGGTCCTTCTTAGCAGAACCCCCTTCTCCCGCTGACGACCGGGGCAGCGGGGATAGAACGTCAGTATGCCCCCGACCGCACGGCGGACGACGTCGACGATCCGGACTTGGGAGCGGCCGCCATGGAAGACGCCGTCGTGGGGGACGACGCCGAGCCCGGGGGCACAAGGCTCACCGCCAGCTTCGAGGACTGGCCGGATGATTTCGAAGCCGAAGTCGCCCTGCGTCGCCAGCCGGCGGCCGACCATCAGGGCGCGGGCTCATCTATCGCGCCGGCTGCCGGCGGTGGCGCACAGAAGCGCCGGGCCGCTCCAGGACTCTTCGGCAGTCGGCCGAAGAAGTCCAAAGCCTCCACCGCGGCGACCAAGTGAGACGAGGCGGCTGCGAAAGCGGCCCGCTTCCGCAAGGCGGTGAAGTAGCCTCAGGCGGTCTCAGCGTAAGTCTTCAATTGCCTTGCCGCATGCTCTTCATCATTCTCTTCTTGTTCGAGCATTCTTCTTAATTTCTTCCGCTTGCTAGACAGGGTGCCGCTTTCCCTTGAGCGTGGTCCGGGCGGCTCCGTAGTTGGGCCGGCTGGAGGTTCTTCAAGCTCCCGCCGCGTGGACCCCCGCACCGACCTCAGGGAGGCCACAGAGCGGAACGCCCGTGAAGTGCGGGAGGAGCGCGAGGCGGCGGAGAAGGCGGCCGCCCAGGTGGCGAGGGAGCAGGCCGACGCGGCAGCCAAGGCCCAGACGGAGGCGGCGACCGCGGAGTCGGAGGCGGAAGGTTCGCGCAACCAGCCTCCGCTGCTCGCCATTCCCCTCCGAGCTGTGGCCCCCGACACCCCATTGCCCTTGGCGGAGGAGATCGTCCAAGAACCGCCGCTGATGGAGAGGGGGGAAGACCCCGTGGCCTTTGCGAGGAGAGCGCCGCCAGCAGCGCCAACCGGAGCGGGCCAAGGCAGCCAATCGTCAGCGGCGCCAGAGGGGCCGACCGGGGGTGAGCCGGAGAACAGAGCCGGCCTCGAGGTACAGCCGGTGACGGGCCGGCACGCGGGGGGAGGCGCTGCTCCGCCGGAGTTGCGCCGAGTCACGGGCACAGGCCAGTCGGCGGAAGATCTGGAGGCGGCCAGCACTGCCACGTCCGAGTGGACTCCCAGCGGAGGGACTGGCGAGCTGAACGTGGCGGCTCAAGGGGTTCGGAGCCGGCTGGAAGCTCAGGCCGCCCTGCTGCAACAGTTCACCCAGGAGTTCCTGTCAACGCGAGCCACCATCCGGGTGAGTCTTTCATTCTTGGCCGCTTTTGATTTCTTGATTTCTTCCATGGGGGCGCGTCAGCGCACCCACTGGGTGTAGTCCCCGAGATTCGGGCCGACTGCTGCGCAGTCGGGTCGGATCTTTCTCGACGGCTACCTTACTTTGCTTTTTGTCCGAACTTTCAGGAATATCACAACCTCCGTGCTGCCGCCTTCAACTCCCAGGCTCGGGAGTTGAGCCGGAGGACCGACGACCTGGCCGACAGCCAAAGTAAGTACTCGATCTTGTCTGTCTCCTGTGGGGGCGCGTCAGCGCACCCACTGGGTGTAGTCCCCGAGATTCGGGCCGACTGCTGAGGAGTCGGGTCAGATCTTTCTTGACGACTCTTTCCTTATTGGTTTTTTCTTTTTCTTTGTCTTCAGGGGCCAACGCCGACTTGAGGAAGGAGCTCGGCGAAGCGAAGGCCACCCTTCATACCAAGGAGGCCGAGTACGCCGCCTTGGTCCAGGAACGGGATCGCCTAGCCAAGAAGCTGGCCGACCAAGAGGAGAGCCACAAGGCGGCCCTGCAGGCGGCGCAGGATAGCGAAGCCGCCTTGAAGGCAGAGTATGAGACCGAGGCGGCGAGCTGGGCTGAGACCCGGCGAGCCCTGGATGAAGGCTTCGGCCGGATCGAGGATTTGATCGACGGTAAGCCGCCTTCCTCGCCCCTCCCCTGCCCCTTGCCGCCTGGGTTTTTGGCTTATCTTGAGCTGCTGCTTGTTTTTTGGTGCAGACTACTTCCCCGGCTATTCCGCCTTCGCTGCCCAAAGCATTGAGGCCCATTGCGAGGCGCGCCGTTAGGCGGGAGCCAACATCGCGCCGGATGCGAACCGGGCGCTTGAGGAGCAGCTCTTGGTTGTCCAGGCGCGGTTGCAGCCGGCTCATCGGATGCTTCGCCGGCTCCAACGTGCCGGGGTGCAAGTGTTGGCCGCCCTCTGGCCCGGCGAGACGATCCCCTGCACCCCAAGCCGAACTGCCGACTGGCTAGAGGTCGCAGTCGGTCGCTTTGAGGCTTGGAAGGCGTCGGCGGCCCGCCTTGGAGCCGGGCGGGCGTTGGAGTTCGTTCGGGCTTGGTACCCAGGGCTGAGCCTGGACCAGCTGCGCACTTGGCGGATGGAGGCCGATGCGGAGCTGGAGGAGGTGAGGCCGGCTATCGCCTAGAGAGCTTCGACGATCACCGAGTGCACCGACATTAGCGTTTTCGCACCCGAAATCGATGATGACGGTGTTGCTCAGCCGGAGGAGTGGTTCAGGCTGAACCCGGCGGTGGGCGAGGACTCGGCGGAGGAGGTTGCCTCCAGCGACGAGGGCGAGGATGACGAAGAGGAGGACGGCGAGGACGTCGAGCCGGCTGGTGGAACAACCGGCCGACCTCAGGCCGACCGTGCCTCCAGCAACGAGGCGCATGGAAGCGCGCCCTCTGCGGGAGGCGGCGACCAAGCCGAAGTTCGCCAGCCGGCCACTCCTTCAGCTGGCACGACCGTCTCCGCCAACCAGTCCGGCTCGTCGGTCGCTCCGCCGGCTTGACCTGCCGTCTTTATCTTTCCTGCTTGTTATCTTTTGAACAATCTTCATTAAGTTTTCGCAGTTCCACCCACTGGGGGTGTATCCAAACTATGTTGAATGCTGGCCTCTCGGAGGTCTTTTATGTAAATATTGTTATGTGCATGTTTGGTTTCCATTTGCGTATGTTTTTTATCCTTAGGCTTTTTCCTTTGCCACCTTCCCTCTTTGGGGAGGCAAGTACTTGAGCTTTCTTGGATTGAAGTGAAGTGAATGGAAACAGGCCGGCCGGCTACTCTGGTAGCCATTCGGCGGTGGGAGAAAACCCGGCTTTTGTTATATTAGTCCGTTAGTCCCTAGCCGTTTTTTCGTGTGGGCACCCGTTCCTGCCTTTAACTCTTGCCAGTCAGACAGCCGGTTCTTCGAACTGCGACTTTTGGCAAGAGAAAGCTTGGGAGCCGGCACACTACTTATCTGACTGTGGGTAGGACTTCTAATATAACTCCAGTCAGCCAGTCCCCGAGCCGACTAGTCGAACCCGGTGCCGGACGGAACAAGTAAATGAAATGACAAGGTCATAAGCATGATACTTTTCATTCATAGATAAGGGATGGCAGTCCCCGAGCCCTCCTCGGGGAGCCTATTGTCTTGTACTTAATACAAAAGTTAGCGTGGTACATACTGCATTTCAACTGTAAAATCTTCGAAGGAGGTTGGCGTTCCATGGTCGTTCCGACTCCTTGCCGGAGTCTCCTCTCTTGCGTGCCTTCGGCTTCTGTGCGTCGATCAGGTAGTAGGAGTCGTTGCCTAGAGCTCTGCTGATGACGAAGGGGCCTTCCCAAGGGGCCGAGAGTTTGTGCTGGCCGGCTGTTCGCTGGATCAGCCGGAGCATAAGATCGCCCTCTTGGAAAGATCTTGGCCTGACCTTCCGGCTGTGGTAGCGGCGCAAACCCTGCTGGTAGATGGCAGACCGGCTGAGGGCTAACAGCCGGCTTTCTTCCAGCAGGTCGATGCCATCTTCTCGTGCTTCCTTGGCCTCCGCTTCCGTGTACATGGTTACTCGAGGCGAGTCGAACTCAATGTCAGTTGGGATGACCGCCTCGGCACCATACACAAGGAAGAAAGGGGTGAAGCCGGTTGACTTGTTTGGTGTAGTGCGCAGACTCCAGAGGACAGCCGGCAGCTCATCGAGCCAACAGCTGGCTGAGCGCTCCAGAGGTACGACCAATCTGGGCTTGATGCCGGAGAGGATGAGGCCGTTGGCTCGCTCGACCTGGCCGTTTGACTGCGGGTGGGCGACGGATGCTAAGTCCAGTCGGATACCTTGCGCTGCGCAGAAACGTGCCAAGGCTCCTTTGGCAAAATTCGTGCCATTGTCGGTGATGATGCTGTGTGGCACGCCGTACCGAGTTGTTATGTCTGCAATGAACGTCACGGTAGTCAGCCCATTCAGCTTCTTGATCGGCTTTGCCTCAATCCACTTGGTGAATTTGTCCACGGAGACGAGCAAATGCGTCATGCCACCGCGCGCCGTCTTGAATGGGCCCACCATGTCCAGTCCCCAAACGGCGAAGGGCCAAGTGAGGGGAATGGTCTTGAGTGCCGAAGCCGGCATGTGTTGCTTGGAGCTGAAAAGTTGGCACCCCTTGCAATGTTTAACTAATTCGTTGGCGTCATCCAAAGCAGTCGGCCAGAAGAAACCATGGCGGAAGGCTTTGGCGACAAGTGATATTGAGGCCGTATGGTGGCCGCATTCTCCTTGGTGAATGTCTCTGAGGATTGCAATGCCCTTCTCTTGCTCGACGCACCGTTGGAGGATTCCAGTGACACTGCGCTTGACTAGTTCTCTGTTGACGATTGTGTATGCTCCGGCTCGATGTTGGACTTGTCTTGCTTTTGTTTCGTCAGCCGGCAGGTCATGGTTTACTAGAAAGTTGAGGATGGACTGATCCCATGACGGAGCCGTGACTTCTCCTACTTCCAATGTGGCTACTGCTACCAGGGAGGGCGGGCTGGGTGGTGAGATGCTGGAGTCGGCCGCCGGCTGTTGTGCTGGTGCAGTCCCCGGGCCGGCTACCGCAGTCCCCGAGCCGGGTGTGGCAGTCCCCGAGCCGGTTGCCGAAGTCCCCGGGCCGGCTGCGAGAGTCTTGGGGTCGCCTGCTTGGTTCTTCGAGCCGGACCCGGCCGCATCGGGGTCAGGCGGCACGAAGATGGAGTCGGACTCTGGAGACGGCTTGATGGACGGCTTGAGGAGGCGTTGTAGAGCGACGCCGGTTGGAATTGCTTGCCGAGTGGAGCCTATTCGAGCTAGGGCATCGGCTGGCTCGTTGTCGGCTCGCGGTACGTGGAGGAACTCGCATCCTTCAAAGTATCCGCTGAGTTGTTGGACCAGGAAGCGGTAGCTCGCCATATTTGCGTCCTTGGCGTCCCAGTCGCCGGATGATTGCTGGACCACCAGGTCCGAGTCGCCATAACATAGGATCCGGCGAAGCCGGAGCCTGTGTATGAGTGCCTCGTACTCGGCCACGTTGTTGGAGGCAGCAAAGTGGATCTGTAGCATGTATCTGAGCTTGTCGCCTTTGGGAGAAGTAAGGACGACGCCGGCTCCCAAGCCGGTGCGCATCTTGGACTCGTCGAAGTGCATGCGCCAATGGGTGGAGTCGGGAGCCGGCGGCAGGTACTGGGTCTTGGCCCAGTCGACGAGGAAGTCGGCCAGTGCTTGGGACTTGATGGCGGTGCGGGGCTGGTAGAAGATCGTGTAAGGGGCCAGCTCGATGGCCCATTTCGCCACCCGGCCGGATGCGTCCCGGCTGCCTATGATCTCGGCCAGCAGGGCGGTGCATACGACCGTGACGGGATGCTCTTGAAAGTAGGGCTTTAGCTTCTTGGCGGTGAAGTACACGCCGTAACACATCTTCTGGTAGTGCGGGTAGTTCTGCTTTGAGGCGGAAATCACCTCGCTCAAATAATACACCGGCCTCTGGACCGGCTGGGCTCGGCCTTCTTCTGGGCGTTGGACTACGATGACGGTGCTGACCACCCGGCTGGTTGCGGCGATGTAGAGGAGCATGGGCTCTTTCTCAGTCGGCGCCGCCAGAACGGGCGGCGTGGCCAGCATCTTCTTCAGCTCGTGAAAATCTTGGTCGGCCTGGTCGTTCCACTCAAAGTGAGTGCTCTTCTTCATGAGGCGGTAGAGGGGGAGAGCTTTCTCTCCGAGCCGGCTGATGAAGCGGTTCAAGGAGACCAAGCACCCGGTGGACTTCTGAATGTCTCGAAGCTTGGTGGGGATCGCCACTCTCTCGATGGCCTTGATCTTCACCGGGTTGCATTCGATGTCGTGTTCGGAGACCAGGAAGCCTAGGAGCTGGCCGGCTGGCACTCCGAACACGCATTTCTCGGGGTTGAGCTTGATTTGAAATCGGCGCAAGTTCTCAAACGTTTCCTTGAGGTCTCCCAGCAAGGTGCCGCGCTTCTCCGTCTTCACCATGATGTCGTCCACGTAAACGTGAGCGTTTCTGCCGAGCTGCTTGAGGAGGCACTTTTGCATGCAACGCTGAAAAGTGGCACCGGCATTTCTCAAGCCGAATGTCATAGTCAGGTAACAGAAAGCTCCAAATGGCGTGATGAAGGCGGTCTTCAGGCGGTCGTCCGGATCCAGCTTTATCTGGTGATATCCGGAGTAAGCATCCAAGAAACTCAATAGCTCGCATCCGGCTGTGGAGTCTATCACTTGGTCTATCCTTGGCAGGGCAAAGGGATCTTTGGGGCAGGCCTTGTTGAGGCTTGTGTAGTCTATACACATGCGCCACTTGTTGTTCTTCTTTAGCACGAGGACCGGGTTGGCGAGCCACTCTGGAAAGAAAACTTCCATAATGAAGCCGGCTACCAAAAGCCGGGCTATCTCCTCCCCTACAATCCTGCGTTTCTCCTCCGACAGTCGGCGAAGGGGTTGTTTGACTGGCTTTGCGTCTTCTCGAACGTGTAGTTTGTGCTCGGCGAATTTCCTTAGAACACCCCGCATGTCCTTGGGGGACCATGCAAAGATGTCCCGATTCTCACGGAGGAAATCGGCGAGCTCGCCTTCCTATTTGCTGTTCAGGTTTGCCCCGATGACGGAAAACCTCTCTGGATGCTCGGGGTCGAGAGGCACCTTCTTCGTCTCCTTGGCCGGCTGGAAATATCCTTGAGCATCATGCTCCTTGGGGTCGGGGGACACGGCCGACTGCTTGCCGGCTATGGCCATGACTCGGTCCTGCATCTTCTTTTCTTCGGCAATCACAAGGGACTCGGCTAGCCGGCTGCTGGCTGCCGCGCACTCAGAGGACTTCTTGTAATCGCCGGCTACGGTGATGACGCCTTTGGTTCTTGGTATCTTCATCTTGAGGTATGCACAGTGGGGAACTGCCATGAATTTGGCCAAGGCAGGTCGGCCAAGCAATGCATGGTAAGGGCTCTCCAGGTCCACCACTTCAAACCAGATCGCTTCCCGGCGGAAATGCTCCTTGTCCCCAAAAAGTACATCGATCTTGATCTTGCCAATGGGGGCGCAGGACAGGCCGGGTACGATGCCATGAAACACTGCCCGGGTAGGCATGAGCTGCTTTGTCTTGACGTTTAGCTTCTCCAGGGTGTCACGGTACAGGATGTTGATGCTGCTCCCGTCGTATATCAACACACGGGAGAAACGGGCGGCGCGTCTGTCCGTTGCAAGGGTGGCTTCCAGGACCAAAGCATAAGAGCCGGGAGACGGCATCACCTCGGGATGGTCGGCCCGGCTCCAGCTAATGGGCTTTTCTGACCGATGCATGTGTCCGGCGAGGTTGGCAGCGACCACGCTGACTTCCTAGTGCTCTCGGCGTTTGCCGCGCCGGTCTTCGGGCTGGCTTGTAAAGATGATGTAGGTTGCTTGCTCGTCGGGGAATTCATCATGCACGGCTCCGACTGCGGGCCGAGCGGCCGGAGGCGACGGGGCCGGAGGCGGCGGGCCGGCAGGCGGAGGCGGCACGAGCCCCTCGCCTTTAGAGATTCGGGTGAGCCAATGGCACTTCCGGGTTGTGTGGTTGGACAGCTTCGCGCCGCTGTGGAACTTGCATGGGGCGTCGAGGGTTTGCTCGTAGGAGAAGGCGGGCTGCCAAGCCGGCCGGCCGCCCTTCGGTTTCTTGGGCGCGGGCCGCCCTTCAGGCGGCACGT
Organism: Triticum urartu; assembly: GCF_003073215.2. Taxonomy (NCBI): domain Eukaryota; kingdom Viridiplantae; phylum Streptophyta; class Magnoliopsida; order Poales; family Poaceae; genus Triticum; species Triticum urartu. The sequence continues at coordinate 104,139,002 of NC_053024.1, forward strand.
CTTCAACTGTGGCCACCTGCCGACTGGCGGGAGGCGGCGCGGGGCCCTTGCGCTTGTGGTCGTTCGAGTGGGGGCGTCGACCAGAATCCCCAGCCGGCGTCTTGGGCGCCGGGTTAAGTACTTTCCCGGACGCGTCTACCCGAAGCTCGGTCTTCATCGACGAGTCGGCGGTGGCGTACTTGTCCGCTATGTCCAGAAGCTCGTCGAGGGTAGTCGGCTCGTCGCAGAGGAGCTTGTGCTTGAGGAGGGTGCCTTCTCGGCATCCGGCTGTGAAGTATTCTATGGCTTGCACCTCGTGCACCCCTTCGCAAGAGTTGCGGAGCTCGGCCCAACGCGTGAGGTAATCGCGAGTGGACTCGGCGGGGCCTTGTACGCACAAGGAGAGCTGTCTGGGCTTGGGAACCCGCTTGTAGGTGCTGGTGAAGTTGCGGATGAAGGCTTCTGTGAAATCTAGCCAGCTGTTGATGCTGAGAGGCTTGAGGCTATTGAGCCAGGTTCGCGCCATGCCTTGTAGCATGAGGGGCACGTACTTCACGGCAATGCGCCGATTGCCGTTGGCTATGCTGACCGCCGTGGAGTAGTCGATCAACCAATCTTCCGGCTTCACGGAGCCGTTGTACTTGGGCATGTCTCTTGGGAGCGAGAACCCTTTGGGGAAGGGCTCGTTGCGGATGCGGGGGCCGAAACAAGGCGGGCCGACATCGTCTTCTTCTTCCAGCGCCAGGGATCGCGCCAGGCGGTCGATCCGATGGCGGGCATCGTTCTCGCCGACTCCTTCGCGGCGACCTAGTCGGCCGCTGAGAGTCGGGTGCGCCACTGGCGGTGGGGTGGGATATCTCTCTCCACAGGGTCGAGGCGGAGGCAGGTTGCCCCGCCATTCCATGGCTCGGGGATGGCCGTCCGCGTCTCGCTCGATGGAGATTCGGGTCCGGCAACGGCCGGCAGCCGGCTCTTTCTCGCGCCGCGCGCGGGTGTCGCTCGTAGCCAGCGTCCGGGACGTCGCGCCGTGATCTCGGCGCGGGGGAGGGCTTCCCGCGCGGACGTCTGCTTCGTGCCGCTGCGCGGCTGCGTCGATCAGTTGTTGGATGCGCCGGGTCATGTGGGGGAGATCTTCGGCCTCCAAGCCGTCCAACTCGTCTACGGCCGCCTGGGCGGCACGCAAGTTCTCGAGCGGAGTGGCATAGACCGGGCGATCAACTCCCAGCATGTCGGTGATGACGGCGTCGCGTCGCTTGACAAGGTCGGCCCGGCTTGGCCCGCTTGGGCCGGCGTGCCGAAGGCGGCGCGGTCAGCTTCGCGCTGGTAGGCCTCAATGAGGCGTCTTACGGAAGCCAGCCTCCGGCCCTCTGCGAGGAGGGCGAGGCGGCGTGCCTCCAGTGCTTCGTCGTCGGCATCAGCCGGGAGGGGGGTGGACAAGTCATGGGCCGCCGCGTGCGGGGCGTCGTGGGCGCTCTCGCCGGCCGGGCTGCCGTGGCCGACAACCATCACTTCGGTGGTGACAACGTCGCAGCCACCGGCTCGGGGAAGCGGGTCGTCGTAGATCGCGACGTTGGTGGGGAAGGCGTCGAACAAGGCCGTGTCGGAGTCGATAGGCATCGGGTCGGTGGAGCCAACCGACTCCAGGTCCACAGCGGGCTCGCTGGAGATATAGAGCTGGCCGAGAAGGTTGGCGAGGTGGTCGGTGCCCGCATTGGAGGCGAGCTCGTCGGAGATGAGGGTTTCGTCGAGGAGATCGGCGAGGCTGCTCGCCGCGCAGATGCTGGTGACGCCTTGCAGCGCGTCGTGGCAAGTGCCATCGGGCGTGCCGGGCTGGCTACGCTCGCGGGGGAGGAAGAGGGTTCCCGTCCAAAACAGGTCTCCAGACGACGGTGCACCTGGCCCCACGGTGGGCGCCAAATGTCGGGTGGTAGGTGCGACATATGCCAACGGGTGGCTTATCATTGTGGGAGCCAGTAAGACATCGCCGGTGCCTAGAAACGGGATAAGGTGCAGACATGCACGCTGGCGGATCTCCTTGGAGGTAACACCCCTACTGCTGCTCTGCGGGGTCTCCGCATGTTCACTAGTCGAACAAGTAGCTACACAATGCTCCTTGAGCTGTTTGGTAGGAGGAGGAAGAAGGGCACGGCTAGCCTGCTTCTTCTCCTTGTGGGGTGCCTAGAACTAGCAGGGGGTCGAACCCTTTGCATGGGTGCCTCGGGGCGTTCATATAGGCCTACCCCCCGGGGGTACAATGGTTATCCGACTGGGCGCGGGGCCCAGCCGTCTGTGACTGCGCTCGCCGGCTTCTGCGCCGGCTGCTGGGGCCCGCCGACTGGTGGGCCCCGCCGGCTGCCGGCCCTTGGTCGACAGGCAGGCCCCACTGTCCAGGGCCTGGTCGGCGGCTGGTTACTGTGGCTCCATCTTGGCGACGTTCCCTTCATCGTGGTAGGCGCGGCTACAGTGCCGCCGCCCGTCAGGCGATCGCTGTAGCCTCACCGCGTCTTGTCTCCTTAATGGGGCGTCTTCTTCGAGGGAGGCGGCAAGCCGGCTGCGGGGCGCCGGCTCTATCTTGGGCCGACTGGTTGGAGGCGTGGCCGCCTTCGGGCGTCTCTCTGCCCGAAGGGGCCCACCATCTGCGGGCCACACTGGCGGCCCGTCGTGGGTGACACCAAGGTCAACATGGCAACAGTGCCGCGCCGGACGGGTCATGCCTACTTCGTACGGCGCACTGTGCCAGGCGTGCTCCGGGATTCGGGGGTGGCAGGCTTCACTGTAGCCACGCCCCATCGCACCACCGTTAGGTGGGTGCAAAATTTGAGGGTACGGTCTCGACCGCTTTATGGGAGCCGGCTTCTTGGAGTCGGCATCTTGGAGCCGGCATCTTGGAGCCGGCTTCTTCGAGTCGGCCTCCCATGGTTTGCTTCACGAGGGGTAAAGTCGGGCCGCCTTCTGTGAGCTGGCCTGGGTGACAGCTAGCAAGGGGAAAGCGGCCCCATGTCTTGGATTCCTGAGAGCCGGATGGGCTCGTAATTTTTTCAGAAGGGCCAGGGGAAGCCGGCTAGGCTACCCATGGCTATTTACTCCGACAGTACATCATTTTACGTACCTCAAAGCCCGTCAGTAGACTCACAAAGGCATCATGCAACCCACTTTCAGCGGATGAAATCCTTTCCATCACCGTACCCATCAATGTACGGTGTTCCTCTAAGATGGCTGCTCGCTCCAACAGCTCCCTCAGTACGTCCGACCGCATACCAGACGGTGCCGGACTCTTTTGTTTGCTCTATTCAAGAGCCGGACGCTGAGGACTTCTGGTAACTATAGGATTATCTTCTGGCCTCAGCGGATCCGGAGAGGCCCTCCGCGACAACACTTCAAGGTCGCCCGCTTCTTGAGCGGGGGATTCCGGGGGAGGCGGTTCTCTCTCCATCATCTCTGTAAGAAGATCCCCTGAAGACGAGGTCTGCTGAGAAGGGCTAAGATCTAACTGCAAGAGAAACGCTTTGGTTATTTTCCTCAGAGGTAAGGTAGTATATCTCCACTATTAAAGTACTTTCTGATTACTTATAGCTCGTTGGAGGGCTGATCCTCGCGCGGACTTTGTGCGGCAAAAGCACCCTCCAATGCAGGACCCTCTAGTGGAGACTTCTTCTCCCGTTTGGAAGCCTCGATTTCCAGATCTTCAGAGGCAGTCCTCTTCCTTCCCCAAAGCGAGAGAAGGTCGGATTCTTCTCCTCGGTTATCCTCCTTCACGGAGGTGCTCATTCCCTCGGTTGGAATTGGTAGCGATGGGGGGCCGCTTTCGACCTCATTATCCCCCCTTTTATCTTCCTTTGAGGGCTCCGGGCAGGGTGCTAGCTCGAGCATCTTTTCCAGTACCGGATTCTCCAAACCCTTAGGAAGGGGGCCGAACACCGAATCATCTTCGCCTTAGTTAGCAAGTCCTGGTCAAAGAGTGACTTCTTAGAATGACGTCGTGGTAAAGAAAAGACGGTGTGTTCGGCTAAAGGATTACTTACTTGGTCGGCGGCACGGTTGCTGCTCAGGCCCACGTCCTCGGTAGTATCCGGACACTCTATTTGGGGTCCGAAGAATGATTTGTACATCTCCTCATGCGTCAGGCCGAGGAAATTCTGAATAGTACGCGGCCCTTCTTGGTTGAACTCCCACATGCGGAGGGGCCGGCGTTTGCAAGGCTGCACTCGACGAACCAGCATGACTTGCGCCACCATAATCAAGCTGAAATCTCCTTCGAAGAGATTTTGGATGCGGCTTTGCAGTACAGGCACGTCCTTGGCAGGACCCCAGCTCAGCCCCTGCTAATCCATGACATCAGTTGTGGTGGAGGGCCTGAGCGGAAAGTAGGGGCAGCCACCCACTTGGCACTTATGGGAGTTGTGATGTAAAACCACTCATGTTGCCATAATCCGAAGACCTCTAGAAAGGAACCTTTGGGCCACGGAGCTCTTGCTATCTTGCTTATTAATGCGCCTCCGCACGCTGCATACTGCCCCTCGACCATCTTCGGCTTCACGTCAAAGGTCTTGAGCCACAGGCCGAAGTGAGGGGTAATGCGGAGGAAGGTCTCACACACGATAATGAATGACGAGATGTGGAGAAAGGAGTCCGGGGCTAAATCATGGAAATCTAGCCCGTAATAAAACATCAACCCCCTAACGAAGGGATCCAGAGTGAGGCCTAGTCCTCGGAGGAAGTGGGAGATGAACACGATGTCTTCGTTAGGTTCAGGAGTAGGGACGACCCGCCCTCGGGCAGGCAGCCGATGCGAAACCTCGGTGGTCAGGTATCTGGCCTCCCTTAACTTCTTGATGTCTTCTTCCGTAACGGAGGAGCGCATCCATCGGCCTTGAAGGCTAGATCCGGACATGATTGAAGGTCCGGAGCACCTGACCTGGGCTTTGGGTGTTAGAACTCGAGGCGGGGGAAGGATTCGATTGAGCACAGGAGGGAAAAAGTAAAAGCCTTGTCCCTTTATAAAGAGGGTGAATATCAAGCGTCCTCTCCATAGCCATTTGGGACTTGCCTATAATCCAGGAGTCCTAGACACGGTTGGGTTACCCACGCCCGTATTGCTGAGAATCCCATAATAAGGGGACACGATCTCTGCTTCAACGAGACGTGTCAAAAAACCGCATCGCGTTATGTGCGGGGCTAGTTAAAGGAAACGGTTCGAATAATCACCGGGCCACGGCTTAATGTCATGTTGCCAAAACAAGTCAACAAATTAGATTTGTGAAAATATTATTCTGTCTACGGTGGTATATGGAACTTATTTTGCAGGGTCGTACACTATCCTTATATTCAAATTCTTCCGTGGTATATTCGGAGGAGGAACCCGCCTTGCAATGCCGAAGACAATACTGCGCACCGTACTCATCGTCATTAAAGCCTGGTTCAGGGGCTACTATGGGAGTCCTGGATTAGGGGGTCTTCGGACAACCAGACTATCTCCATTGGCCGAACTGTCAGACTATGAAGATACAAGATTGAAGACTTTGTCTCGTGTCCGGATGGGACTCTACTTGGCGTGGAAGGCAAGCTAGGCAATACGGATATGGATATCTCCTCCTTTGTAACCGACCTTGTGTAACCCTAACCCTCTCCGGTGTCTATATAAACTGGAGGGTTTTAGTCCGTAGGACAACAACTACAACAAACAATCATACCATAGGCTAGCTTCTAGGGTTTAGCCTCTCTGATCTCGTGGTAGATCTACTCTTGTACTACCCATATCATCAATATTAATCAAGCAGGACGTAGGGTTTTACCTCCATCAAGAGGGCCCGAACCTGGGTAAAACATCGTGTTCCCTGCCTCCTGTTACCATCCGCCTTAGACGCATAGTTTGGGACCCCCTACCCGAGATCCGCCGGTTTTGACACCGACAGTGGCCTTGTATTGGTATGCTGAGCCGTCTGTTTTAACACACAGGAGCTGGTGTGGTGATTATACACACACGCACGCATGCACACGAACTGCATCCACGCAACACATGCACCCACGCACGCACGCAACACTCACACGTACACACGCAGCCATGCACGCACGCAACACTCACACGCACGCACACATGCATGCACACACCAGTACACCACACGACCAACACACACTCTCACGCTCAAGTGCTCAACCTACACATGCATGCGCACACATCAGGCCCTGACAGACACATACACAACCAGGTGATTCCCATGCATGGGTTGGAGCCTTGTCGCGCCTGCGTAAATTTGTATTTATCTGACCTTTTGCCTATGCAAACTGACAGGTGGGACCCACAAGGAACGTGGTCAATTTAACTAGTCAACATGGCGCCACATAGACTATTTGGCTGGTCAACAGAGTGCAATCCAATGCTGAACTGTGAGCAAGTGACCGTATAATCACCGCAAAATGTATATAGTGACCGTAATCAGCTTATTCTGAAGTTCGGTGAGCGTATTACGCTTTTCTCTCTGTACGCCCTCCAAAACTACATCTCTACACGTTCTCGCATGTTACATCTAACAACTATGCAATACAGCACTACTACTACACTCTAACACAATAAATCATATGTGTTTTTAGTTTTACTAGATATCATATTGTTACTTAATTATAATTATTCAGTTTGCATACATTAAAATTGCCTTTGAAATGTATGGCCAGTATCATCTACCGCGCGGGAATAATCCCGCTCTTTCCTGTTTAATCGGGTTTGTATCGATGGATCATGCGAAACAGCAAAACTATAGTACTATACAGTACAAGTGACAGTTCATTGGGCCATCGTGTCGTCTACTCCTCCGTCGTAAGAGTGGAGCTCTCGCTTTCATAAATCTTCTAGTCCCTTTCGCCGACATGTGGGACATCAAGCTACCGGGTCCACGTGCTATACTGGAATACAGTGCAGAGCAGTCGGGGTGAAGCACCCCAGTCATGGCGCCGGCGTAGTAATGAGCAATGAGGCGTCAAATCACAAAGCTGCACCATTCCCGCAGTTAAGTTGGAGGGACGAAGAAACCATCATTTCACTCGTTGCTGAATCCGCTTCTCCCTCATCTTCTTCAACTTAACCACGTGTTGCTTCTGCCGTTGTTATGCCTCATGTGGGACGCGGATCGGCTTGGTAAAGCACTGACACGTGGGACCGCATGTTAGCAAACCGCGAGGACAACGTCCTCCGAAAATAAGAAGCCTAATCCTAGACTTACATAGGACTACGTAGCTGCGACGTATACTTTCCATCTAATCTATATATGCCCCCCAGATTTTCAGGTGGGGAAACCTCCCCCGCCATCCGCGCGGCAAAATCACCTCCTTTTTACTAATCTTGATTCTATAATTTTTTAGATCAATATAATTGAGATTTGTATAGATAGCACACAGGAGCAAAACCAAGTGGTACGGTTAAGGGCATCCACAATGTGTAGCCAAATGTGAAAATAGCTTTTGGCATCGTGGGAACCATTGTGGACGGTGTTGCCAAGGCCAAAAAGATGGAACCGAAGCTCCCTGATTGATTGATTGAAGGAATAAAAATGCAACGTCTCTCCTCTTTCTCCCATGCTTGGACGCATGTAGTACAGTATAGAGCACAGAGTCTACTCCCCTGTCCCTTCTATCACAAATCACAAAGCAGTGAGGCGTGAAATCACAAAAGCACGGACGAAGCAACCATCATTCACTCTTCGCTGACTCCGCTTCTCCATTGTCTTCTTCGAGAAACCATCTCACCGCACTAGTACTCCTAGTAGTACTCCCTCCAGTCCTTTTTTGTCTGCGTCAAAGAAAATATCGTTTTCCCCGCAATGCTCTGCGCATTGGCATTTTTTCGCTGCTCTTTCCAACCGGGTCCTCCATCCCTTTCCACTGCATGCGTGCCTACAGTAATCCCATCTCTCTTTCCCATGTGCTTCACATCTTCCCAAGGCAGAGAGAGCTGCTTGCATGCAAAAACAGGAGAGAGAGCGAGAGGCGCATGCGTGCAGAGAGATGGACAGGGGAGAGAGAGACGACATGCATGCATGCGGAAGTGAGAAGGTTGGTTTGCATGGCGCTGCATTAATCAAGCGATGAGGAGTGAGATGGTTAGCTCTTTGGTCTTTGGAGAAAAATATGCATTAATTGACACGTGAAACGAGGATTTGTATCGATTAAATCCCGTGAAGGAAAACCCCGCCTTTCTTTTTTAACACTAGTACTCCTAGTACGTACGTACTTATCCTGTTTGGGTCTAGGCCTTACATTGCCAAACTTTGCCACACATTTTTGCCAAGCTTGCCTAAAGTTTTCAAAATGAGAAGGAGGTACACTTGCGCACGGCTGTCACGGTCGCACCGCACCCTCACACGGTCGCTCCTGCACGCCGCGGTCGCTCCGCACCCTCACACAGTCGCTCCTGCACGCTGCAAACCCAACCAAGGGAACGCACCCTCACTGACACGTGTTGTCACATGTGAACAAACCAAACTCAGTCATCCTATCGCTGACACATAATTTTCATTTATAGAGTATGTTTATCCAACCGCGTGTTGGGGAGTATCCGTACGGCCCGTGCGGTGGTCTGTTGGGGAAGAAGAAGAGGTGAGGAAGAAGGGAAGAAGGGTTAGGAGACGTAGAGTATTCATCCAACCGCCTGAAATGGTAGACTGACCCAAGTCAGGCGACTTGCGTAACAAATATATGTGTTTACACAGCAAAAGATCCATAAAAACAACAACATAAAGAAAAAACTATCACTGCTCGCGGAAAGAGACGGCCTCGTCATCTTTGGCTGTCGGCGCGAACCAGCCATCGCTGCCGACGTGTGTCTCCGCACCATGGTTGTCCTCGGCCTCCAGCTACTCGTTCAAGTGGAGCGCGCGGGTGCTCTACACGGACAAGAGCACAGCCCGGTTCAAGTCGACGACATCCGGTTCCGCCTGCAGGAGGGCCTCGATGGCAGCGGCATCGGCGTGCTCCGCGTCGAGTCGAGCCTCCGCCGCCCGGTTCAAGTCCAGGACGTCTGGTTCCGCCTGCAGGAGAGCGTCCATGAGAGCGGCATCTGCGCGCTCTGCGTCGAGTCGAGCCTCTACCGCCCGGTTCTAGTCCAGGGCATCTGGTTCCGCCTGCAGGAGGGCCTCGATGGCAGCGGCATCCGCACGCTCCACCTCAAGTTGAGCCTGCGCCGCCCGGTTCACATCCACGACATCCGGTTCCGCCTGCAGGAGAGCCTCGATGGCAGCGGCATGCGCCCGCTTCGCGTCGAGTTGAGCCTGTGCCTCCCGGTCCTCCTTTAGTATCACCATGTTGAACCGCTGGTCCGCCTGCACCATGGGGGACTCGGACGCCGGCACGAAGTCGACGTCCATCGTCTCATACCCATCGGGGGCCTTCTGCGCCGCGACCTCCGCCATGAACATTGGATCGGCTTCCTCCTCCTTGTATCTTGGCTCCAGAGAACTCGGGGATTGGCCCGCCGCAAAGTGAGCTTGGGAACGGAGGTCTGTGGCGCCGACCGCCGCCGTGATTTCTGCGCGGCGCTCCGGCATCAGCATCTTGTAGTAAGTGATCTTGCGGCGCACCATGGCTTTCCGGGGAACTAGGGGACGCTTGATGCGGGCTAGGGGATCGAAAGGTGGGGGAATGGGCTGGAGATTTGGTGTGGTTTTAGGGCAGTGGCTGGCGTAGGACGAGCAGCGAAGGTTCTGGTGTGAATAGTGGTTCCGGTGACGACCGGTCAATCGGTTTTGACTGTACATCACTCTCGTCGTGTCCGCATTGCAGCCCGGCACGCTGGACCCTCCACGTCGCTCACCGAATGGAACGCGCTTCGTCTTGCGTTTTCGCTCGCTTGTGGGACCGCAGTTGAGAGCAAACCGACGTCCCTCCCCCTCCCCCGCCCGCGTCATTTATTATACCACCACTCCCTTCGTTTTATGCAGAGTAAATAAAAACAGAGGGAGTATACTACGGATGAGGATCCCCTAATGTGGCCGAACTCATTGCGTAACTGACATGCGGGGCCTAGCAAGCATGGGGTCCGCCAGTAAGTGACCAAAAGGGAGGGTAAGGCAGGGATACCTACGTCAGAGGATCCACTTCCACTATACTACTTTGACCAAGGGAGAGTCATTCCAGATTTGGGTGGGAATCGTTGATAGAAATTTGGATTTTCCCTCCTCTACCTTTTTGACAGCCCATCTTTTTGTCTCAGTAGAGTCTTTCAGTGGCATGTTTCATTCCTCTTCCCCATTACTTAGAAAAAGTGAGCCACCGTGCTACGGACGGGTTGATGAGAGGAATGGAAGTGATTGACACGGGAGCTCCTCTCAGTGTTCCGGTCGGTGGAGCTACTCTCGGACGAATTTTCAACGTTCTTGGGGAGCCTGTTGACAATTTGGTTAGAGTAATAATATATGACATGCAACTTACACAAATGTTAGAGTAATAATATATGACATGCAACTTACACAAAGCTTACAGGGTATAATGCATTTTTCGAGGCTAACTTTGACCAAATTTTAGAGTAATAATATATGACATGCAACTTACAAAGAGCATACGGTCAAATTCGTATGTGAAAGGAGTTTCCAATGATATAATTTTCACATTATACATCTCATGTACTATTAATCTTGTCAATAGTCAAATTGGAAACCATCTCGAGTACAAATCTAGGAGTACGTACGAATCTAACAATATTGATTGGGTGTTGTTGAATGTTGATACCTTTTTGATCAAAGTAGAGATACTTTGACTACACATAAAACTTATATGTAAACTAGAAAGGATATGAGGGAGTATATTATACGTTCAAAAATGAAACGAACATTGAATACCCTTTATATATGATTTGCGGATGCTATGATCACCGGTTCAAAATTTTGAATCCACCTTAGGTATCACGTGCCCCCACTCGTTCCCTCTCGATTTCATCTCGGGGTCCGGAGATCTATTGAAAGAGGACTAGGGTGGGTACATGCGAATGATACTCGACGGAATGTTCAAATGAGGCATGCGGGAGGATGGACTCGACTGGAGGGCGACATGATCGATGGAGAAGAGGGTTGGAGAGGAATGAGAAATAAGCAAACGCCACATGATTATACTTGAACGGCTCAAATAAACAATAAGTTGTCTCCCTTGGCCTACATAGTGAAAGGCCTAATGCGCAACGCGGAGACAGGGAAACCGACATGTGGGGCAGACTGGTCCAATGGAGGAGCTGGCCCACGACCTCCTCGCCACCGACAACCGTTCATGTGGGTCGTTGGGGCCAACAACGGGGAGCAGCTCCAGCATCGCCTCTGGACACGGCGACAGCGGTGAGCGACACGCTCATATTGTAGCTAGACACGGTCGGTTTCAGTGTGCCGAGGGTGGCGTTAGTGCTATGGCACGACCAACATTATGTTTGGTTTGTGCCCAAGGTTGCCCCATCAAAGCATTGGGTAGCCAAAATTTTGGTTGAGGTATTGGTTGCCCATGATTTGGCCGACATTGGCAAGAAAAATGAACTAGAATTGGCTAGAGTTCATTGGCATGCCAAAAAATGGCAACCATCCAAACAAAGACCAATCTTTGGGTCATGACCAAAATTTTGGTAAGGTGCACTTTGGCCACAATCCAAACACACCCTAACACCCGGTTCGTCGAGGATGCACGGGGCACCGTGATGCGTCCGCGGAGTGGTGTAGCGCGGCCAACTGCATGCTCTGGACCTGAGACCATGCCGGGTCATCTTGCTTTTTCAATGACATGCGGGGATCGCATGTGAGCAAAGGGCATCTCCAACATTGCCACGACCGCAGCTGACTACCCTTGCCCACCAAATCCCTCGTCCCTCGCATCGTCGCGCGGTGCGTTCCCAGCCGGCGCCAGTTGCCCGCATTCATGTCGTCCGTTCGTATGTCATCGTTAAGAGGCTCGGTGCCCGAAGAACCAACTCCGGCGACTTAATGACGCACCCGGACGCTTGGCCTCACCGGAATGCGTTACTTAAAGCGGCAACGCCCAGCTAACCTCCACACCATAGCGCATCGTCCTCCTACCTGGCACCACATCCGCCATGACCGCAAGTGCGAATGCTCTGTGGGAGAGCTTGTCTTCGGAGATGAAGCTCGAGGTCACCTCCCTCGCTCAAGTCGCCTCTCGCGACGCAATAGCGGCGTAGCCGGACATGGACGCGACCGCACAAGCGGTGGCCACGCTGGCGGCCGACGACGGGAGCACCGTCTGCCACGCGTCCTACTTGCCACCGTCCAACATCCGGCACCGCCGAGGTCGGGGACTCCTCCGAGGATGAGTAGGGCATGGGAGGCGGCAGGGCATGGTGTGCTAACTGGTCGGTCCGTATCCCGTGTTCTACTCTTCCTCGCTGGAGACCGCACCTTCACTTCACGGGTCTTGAACCCCGCCCCCGTACATAGAGATTGCAGATGGAGGACGTCGATCACCACCGTAGAATAGGTTTAGGGTCGGGTTTCTTTTATTTTTCTATCCTATAAAAGTTCAAAATGTAATGAAAATCTGTCGTGTTTGCATTAATCTCGGTCGGTGTATATGAACTTTCACAATAATATACATATTGTAGGAGTACTAGCAAGATGCCCGTCCGTTGCACGGAAGATCAAGATCTTGTGGGAGAAAAGGATGAACAAGGGAAAGCCTTATCTGCAAATGTGGAGAGGAGTGCGGGTAAATTGTGATAGTTTCCTTCCTATCCGTTAGATATAGATCGAACGGCCGATATTGCAGGATGACAGGCACACCATCATCACCAACTCTGCTTTTTATTGAACCGAGACAAATCTAACATGCGAAGTAAAATAAACACATAGGGTCTATACATACACAAATTATCATAGGCACTCCAGTAGTACGTCCACTACACATTCACGCATTTCACATCTTTCTACATCTACGGGAACCTATGAAAGGGTTAACGTAAATTGCCTCTCTCTTCTCCCCTGATTTTCATGGTGGTGGGCCCCTCCCTCCCCCCAATCTACAATCAATAGCTCACATGTTTCACATTATGTTAATTACGTAACTGGGATTACGTAGGTGTAGCATTACTCGTCCTAAAAACCCAACTAAGCCAACCTCCCAGCATATCGCGCGGGAAAAGACCCGACCGTGCCGTTTTAGTCGGGATTACCGGATTACTAGTAGTAGAATCGATGGATCGCGCGAAGCAACAACTTTTTTTTGAGGGGGCGAAGCACCTAGTTTAAAAGGAAAAAAGGCGGTATACTCACAGCACTCCTGTCGCGGTCGCATTGCACCCCACACACGTTCGGTCCTGCACATGGCTCACACAAACGGAACGCGCTTCGGCTTGCCTCTTCACTGACACGTGGGACTAAACTTGGAGAAACCGACCATGCGCCAAACTCACCCTGCCCATCGCGCGAAAATCCTCCCCCCCCACACACACCCAAAAATTCCCCCCAAATCCGATTCAACCGCCCTTCAGCCAACTAGCAAATAATATTCCCCAAACCCCCTTCCCCACCTGTCCCCCTCAACTCCATTCGCTCCGCCAAAGCCGCCCTCCCCGCCGCGCTGATACGTCGGTGCCGCGGTTCGGCGATCCTCTCGCTGCCACAGTACGCTCTCGTAGACTGTCGTCCTCTAGCCGCGCCGCCACCTCTGGCTATGCAATTGTGGAGGCGCACGGCGGTCAGCGCCTCCACCGCTGGCGACGTTCATGTGGAGACGCACGGCGGTCAGCTTCTCCCACAGTACGCGCATTCTAGACTAAGGCCCCGTTCATGTCAGTGTAGCGCTGAATTTTAGCTAATAGACACTGTTAATCTCACTGTTTGCCGAAGTAGTTACTGTCAATATGCTCTGCTTAAGAAGCTTCCTTGCCCTGTTCTGCACTCAATCTGCTTAGCTAAGATGGCATGCCAAGGCCGATTAGTTGTTAAAATATCCTGTCATATATTTATTGTGACGTAGATTGCCATGGTCTAGTAGCCAATCTGTTAGGTGAAATAGCTCTACATCGTTTTATACTCGATCTTTGTTGCTGCGATGGCCTTCGATAGTTCGATGGTTGTGTGCTCAGCCTCATTGACTGCTGAAAAATCCTGCCATAATTTGGCACTCAAATCTGTTTGCTGAATTAGCTTTACATATATTTCGTTACTTAGATCTGCTCGTCCAAATATCTTGCCATAGCTTTAGACATCGACCTAGGTATTTTTTTTGGAATTCATAAAAAATCATATATGTTTTCCCTGTAATATATAGTAGAAGAACTAATTTGTATGTCTAGCAGATGGACAGGACTTGGATAATTTCTGCTCGAAGATTCTCCGTTGCATATGTCGAGGGGGTTGAAAACTTCATGAACTTTATCAGAGCTGAGTATGGTGGTCCGAAATCAGATGTGCTCTGCCCGTGTAGTAGTTGTATGAATTCAGTTATAAGACCCCAGTCAACTGTGCAAAATCATCTACACTTGTATGGGATGTCGGTCACATATACTAGGTGGGTTCATCATGGTGAAGCTGTGAACATCAATGTTATTGACTATGTGGAAGCAGCAGATCACCATCTTGATCTTCCTGATGCTCAGGTGGAAGAGGAGGAGGAGGTGGTGGTGGCGGAGCTAGTGAGTTTGACCAACATTGAAACAATGCTACCAAATGCTCGTGCATTCCGTGAACTTTCACCTGCTGAAGAAAAACAGTGGGCCCGCATGTTGGAACAATGCAACGTTGCTGTCACCCCAGGAAATAAGCTGTCAGTATTCTCAGCTATGGTCACCTTTCTTCAGGTGAAGACATCTGAGCGGATGACCAACAAATCATTCGATGCGATGTTGGATGCTTTCCGCAAATCTTTCCCAGATACGTCTGAGCTGCCACACACCTACAGTAAAATGAAGAATTTCCTTCATGCAGTTGGAATTGGATATGATATGATCCATGTTTGTAAGAATAATTGTGTTTGTTCCAGAAGGATTATGCCAACTTAAGTGAATGCCCGAAATGCAAATCATCAAGATGGAAAGATGGCGATGTTGTGAAGAGGATTCCTCATAATGTTCTGAGACATTTTCCAATTACACCAAGATTGCAGAGGTTGTTTCATGATGCTAAAACACGAGAGGATGTACTGTGGCATTCTAGGAACCAGGAGTACAGAGATCAGAATGTAATGAGCCATCCATCTCATGCTAGTGAGTGGAAAAGCTTCAATGATAAACACAAAGAGTTTGCTGCTGACCCGAGAAACATTAGACTTGGCTTAGCTTCAGATGGATTTAACCCATTTGGCCACCAGAGCGCCACATATAGCATGTGGCCAGTGCTTGTTATCCCTTACAACATGCCTCCAAATGTCTGCACCAAAGAATCAAACTACATGATGGCCTTGCTCATCCCAAGTCCAAAAAGTCCTGGAAAGGACTTTTATTTGTTCATGGAGCCTCTTGTGGAGGAACTTCAACAGCTATGGAAGGGTGTCCTCACTCGAGACCTATATAGCAGCCCACCAGCTGATTTCCTTCTGCGTGCTGTTATAATTTGGTGCATCAATGATTATCCGGCTTTGGGCACTATGTCAGGGCGAACGACACATGGTTACAATGCATGTGTTCGCTGTGACAGGAATCCGTTGTCATACGCAATACTTAGCAAGATCTGTTACATTGGACACCACCGTTTCCTTGCCAAGGACAAGCCGCATCCTAGAAAAATACCGAAGACATGTGTTCAATGCAAAGCATGCAAACCGTGATGCACCAAAGAGGCTCACCTTCAATGAGTTGCAAGTGGAATTAGAGAAGGTCATGCATATTACACCAGGAAACCATCCTGGTAATAGTAGCGGAAAAGGAAGTGTGGCAGGGTAGAAGACAGATTATTGTTTACCCGCAGGTCCACTTTGTGGGACTTGGAGTATTGGAAAGATTTGGATCTGCGGCATAATCTTGATGTGATGCACATCGAGAAAAATATATGTGACCGCATTATCGGCACACTTCTTAATATTGAAGGCAAGACGAAAGATACCTTAAAATCTAGGATTGATTTGACACACCTGGGTATCAGAAAGGATTTGCAGGTGCAAGATGAAGGTAAACCACGGGATATGGCACCAGCTGTGTACGTCTTGGACAAGGTAAAAACAAAATAATTCCGCGAGGTCCTGTCACATGTGAGATTCCCACATGGATTTGCTTCCAACCCTGAAAGGAGAGTCAGTGCAGATGGAAACAAGGTACAAGGGTTGAAAACTCATGACTGCCACGTCCTACTTCAAAGGGTTTTACCTGTTATCCTTAGAGGATTGGGCCGCCCTGACTTATACAGAGCAGTTGCAGAGTTGGGACAATTCTTCAGGGAACTCTGCAGTAGGAATATCAGGATAGATGCTTTGGAGCATCTTAGAGACAAGATACCAACTATCCTATGCGACCTTGAGAAGATACATCCTCCAGCCTTCTTTGATGTGATGGTGCATTTGGTTGTTCATCTACCTGATGAGGCACTACTTAGAGGTCCAATACAGTATGGCTGGATGTACCCTATTGAAAGGCGGCTAGGCACTTTCAAGGGCTATGTTAGGAATAGAGCTAGACCTGAGGGTTCCATTGCAGAGGCCTACATTGCTACAGAAGCGTTGACATTCTGCTCAAAATACATTGAACTTGCTGATCAACTTAGCAAAGAGGTGGGTGAAGACAATATCGGGCTCAATGTTTTCGATTATTCTGTTCGAGTTACAGGGAAGAGTCGACAAGAGGACAAACCTAAAGATTTGGACAAAATGGTTTGGTATGTGTTGAATAACTGTCCTAAGATACTACCTTATATCAAGTAAGTGCGGTACTGCAGCTTATACATCATAATCTACTAAACGTACAACACATTCTTATATATTTAGATGTTTGACGCGATCACTATGTTGTGCAGCATCTACAAAGAGGAGTTACTGCCGCAAAATCCAAGAAACATTGACAAACTAGTTATGGCAGGATTTGCGAAATGGTTCAAGAACCATGTAAGCTTTTGAAGTGCACTGTGAGTTTTTTTAATATATTGAGTACATAAGATGATCAGCTTGTCTATTTTCTAACCACAGGTTAAGAAGGTGCGGGAGGATGGGCAGGCAGTTGATGATGCCCTTTAGTCACTAGCAATGGGTCCTGATACTCGAGTAAGACATTATGAATCTTGCATTGTTGGAGATGTGCGCTACAACACCCTTGCACGAGACGAAGGCAGGAAGACACAAAACAGTGCCATCATGAGCACGAATACGTATGACAAAGAGACAACTAAAATGTATGCTAACATAACAGACATTGTTCAGTTGCAGTATATCTCCAGTGTCGAGGATCATCAGTGTGTGGTTCTGTTGTGCTGTCGTTGGTATAACCTGTTTTCCAGGATCGCAAAACCCAGAGCTAATGATTATTTCAAATCCATCAATGTCAAGGCGGCGTACCAGACCAACGAGCCTTTTATTTTGGCAAATCAAGCAACACAGATATTTTTCTTGGAAGACACATTTGCACGTAGTGATGACTGGAGAGTATTGCAAAGGTTTGAGCAGAGGAATTCGTTTAATGAAGTTGCACAACAAGATGATGCTTACATTGCTCCTGATGTACAAGATAACACAGATGTTCCTAATATCTTTGAGAACCATCACGTCAATGACGCCGGCGAAAAGATTTCTGGTCGTGCTGTGGACATACAAGAGTTGATCAAGAAGAGGCCAACGTTCGAGGACGTTGAGGACGAAGAAGAAGATGACACCGTGGGGAATTACGATTCAGACTGATACACATGGCGAAGATGTTGACGCTGCTGCTGCGGATGATGATTACATTCCTTTTGTCGTATTTGCCTGTCAGAAGACGTTTTTTATCTACTATGTGAAATTGTGTTTGCTATGACAACTTAAACCTGATGAACATGTTGTTTAATATTTTGCTGTGAGAACATCACTTGTTATGTATGCTGATTTGTGTTTAGTGATTGTATGACAAGTAAAACATGATGACATCGTTGTTTAGTTGTACTCATATTTGGCTGTGATACTTGAATTTGATGACATAGTTTGCTGTTGGACTACAATTTGCTCGACATCTTCGATTGAGAACAAAGCTAACCCGACAGGGCCTCTGCTATTTATTTATTTATATGAGCAAAAGGGGATACCCCTGATTTCCGTTAATAGAAATCATTAAATGTTCACAACACTACACCCAGCCTGCTACACAGGTTTCATTCATTACTAGTTTCAGCAAAGTGCTCATGTCATAGCCACTGAATACATCATGAGTGCTACATACACTGCAAATAAAGAGACAATCATCCTACAGAGCACATCGATTTTGCCCGTTATCTTCACAAGCTCTTTCATCTCCTCATTGCTGTCAAGGCCGTTCAGCAGCTGTTGCTTGGCCATGATCAGAGGAACTACATCTTTAACCTTCCCCTCTGCATCTTCCTTTTCTATCGTTCCTTCAGTTACTTGTCCAACACCCCAACTTACTAGTATTGGGATTCCTCGGCTAACCAAATAATCAGCGTAGTTGCATTCCCCCACATCAGCAACTTCCCAGAAATACAAATCACACGAATCTTCCCTTTTCTGCACGAATCAAATTGGAAGATCATCAACCAAACTATTAAAAAAATCAGCAACTGAAAGCAGCAGAACAACACTTAAACATATTATTACCCCATGATTCGGGCATTTGTAGAAGACTCGGCCAGGGTTGCGGATTGTGGTTGAGACGCGACGAATGACTCTGCGTGATTTGCAGCAGTGGCACCACACCAACGTCAGTGGGTTGCGATGAGCAATCGGCTGCGGTGAGCGTGCCGGCGGGGGTGTGATGAGACCCACATGCGATGGTACGGGTGGCGACTTGGCACATATCTGGTTGTTTCCTGCTGAAGAGCAGGTGGACGAGCAGCCAGCGGACATGGTTGCTGCGGCCAGAGCTTCTGATGCTAGGCAGAGTAAGTAGAGAAGAGGAGAAGCGAGCGTTGGATATGTCAGTTTCATTACTTGCAGAGTAGCATAGATAGTCATAGTCTAGGTTTGGATTCGAACCAGCTACAGGAGCACGTCTTTCTTTTTTCTAAAACTCGGCAACGTCTCTTTACTGGTACGCTAGCTTGTTCTGTACGCCTTCCCAAGTCTTTGATTTTCTTTCTATATATATAAAAGTATGCTACTTGGTGTCCGCTTAGTCAACAAACAATTGTGCCAACCTTGACCGTTGGATTGACATTCAATGTCTGTCGCGTTTCTTCAGTCTCTTCTTCCTCGAGCCGCCAAATCCAAACCAGCGCCGGCGGGACCGCCTGCTCCCGTCTCCCACGGTTGGCTGTGATCTTCCCCAGCTCCTGTTCGTTCCTGTCCGAGGCCTCACCATCGTCCTCTGCCTTGGTTCATTCGCCGCGGCGCCGCCCTCCGGTGTTGTCAACATGGTCAACAACCGAGAGGAATAAGGAGATGACTGTACATGGTGAGGATGACAGTAGGGTCCCAGCAGCGCGCGCAGTAATTTTGTTTTTTCGGGACGGAGAAGGGTATCAACTGGGTTGTGCGGGACCCGTGGCCCGTCTAGCCCAGAATTTTATTTCATATGTTTAGCACATGACCAGCCCAGTTTGTTTTTTCCCTTTCTGAAAATGGCTAGCCAGCTATTTTCTTTTTTGGAGAATAACCAACGTAGGCCTACTTGCTTTTCTACGCCCTACTGGGCTGGAAATCTTTCAAGACGAGGAGGGATGCATTTTGCCTAGAAAATGGGCTATAAGTAATAAGAAATGGGCTATAAGTAATAATAAATGGGCTGTAAAATGAAAAAATACACCAAACATGCAATTAGTTCCAAAATACTGTTTTCTTTTGGATTTTGATATTTTAAATTTCATTGTTTTTGTGCGGGTAAAATTTCATTGAATTTAAATTAAGGTATATTTAGATTTAAAATTAATTTGAATCTGGCTAGAAATTTTGGGTTGTATGCTGTTTGGGATAGATTTGGAGGTTGACTTCTGGGTCTACTAGGTTGACGTGTACTTTGGCTTTGTCAACTTAGTCCACAAACGATTCTAGCAGCAGTGACAGTTGGATGTTAATCCAATAGCCGTGTTGCTTCTTCAATATCTGATCTTCTTGCTCTAGCCACCCAAACCAGCTCCGGCGGGACTGCCTGCTCCCGCCTTCCGTGGCCGGCTGTGCTACCGCACAGGCCGCACCGCCCCACCCTACTTCATTGCTGGTCAAGCCATTCCTCTACTCACCCACACCTCCTATTATTATCCAGCGACGGCAGCCGGACCAGTAAACCCTCGTACTCCCCACCGCATGGGCAACCATTGCCGAGTCTTCCCCGGCTCCGTGTCGTTCCCTTCCTAGGCCTCGTCGTCGTCCACCACCATGGTGCTCTCGGAGCGGCCTGGTCAACGTGGGCAAGGAACGACATCCATCGGCCATGGACTGTACGCGCAAAATAATGATTCCTCCACCTGGCAGCTGGGACCCACCGGAAGGGCCTCTGTATTTTGCGAAAAAAACGTTCCCCCGCTGACATGTCGGACCCACCAGCTATATCTTCGCACGCAAGGAAGTGCCTCCTTATTACGCACAAAAAAATGAATGCCCCCTGCTAGCTGGGACCCATCATTGTGGGAGGCTGACTTGTGGGCCTACTAAGTTGACGGGGACGGAGGGCTTTGTCAACTTAGTCAATATGAACGATTCTAGCTCTAGTGACCGTACGATGTCCATCCAACGGCCGTAGTTCTTCTTCAACCTCTGGTCTTCTTGCTCCAGCCGCCCAAAGCAGCGCCGGTCGTGCCGCATGCTCCTGCCTCCCGTGGCCGGCTGTGCTGCCGCGGAGGCCTCTCCGCCCCCTACTATTCCCACCACTGGCCAGTCCCTGCGGCGACGGCAGCCTCACACTACAGCCGAACCAGTGAACCCTCGTACTCCTCTCCGCGCGGGCTTCCACTGTCACCTCTTCCCCAGCTCCGCGTCATCCCTTTCCTAGGCCTCGCCGTCGCCCACCGCTGTGGTGCTCTCCGCGTGGCGTGGTCAACGTGGTCAAGGAACGACTTCCATCGGAAGAGTACTGTACGTGGAGAGGTTGACAGCTGGGTCCACGGCCACAGCCTAGTTTTTTGTGATTTGCCAAGTAAGTCGCTTTGTCAGGCCTGTTGGGCTGCAAATCTTTCAAGACGAGGAGAGCTTTCATTCGGCTGGCCGAGAAAATGGCACATCAGTAATGAGAAATGGGTTGTACATTTTTAAAACACATCAAATCGGCAATTAGTTTCAAATATCTTTTTTTTCGTTTCGATATTTAAATTACATTAATTTTTATGCATGGAGAATTTGTTGGATTTTATATTGATATACATTTATTTTTAAAATCAGTTTGAATGTGAGTTGAAATTTTGGGATTAAAAACAGTTCGGACCACACCGAAATATGCAAAATTTTGTACAATTTTTTAACCGTGGCCACAATATGGGCTGTAATGCTAACCAAAAGAATATGGGCTCCAAAAAAACCTTAAGAATTAGCGAATGGGTTGTATGTTGTTTTCCAGAGATTTGAGGCTTTCCTAAAAAAAGGTTGACGCACAAGCAGTGACTGTTGGATGTCCATCGAACGGTCGTCGTGCTTCTTCAATCTCTGCTCTTCCTGCTCCAGCCGCTCAAACAAGCGCCGGCGGGAGGACTGCCTGCTCCCTCCTCCCCGTGGCCGGCTGTGCTGCTGCGCAGGCCTCATCGCCCCACCATACTCCCATCGCTGGCCTAGTGAAAGTGCAACTATCCCTAGGTGGTTTTGGTAATTCATAACAACATATAGCTCATTGAGCTAATGCTATTCCAAGATGACTATTTCGGGAAAGCTCAATGATTGGCATGGCATGGATGTGAAAGTGGAACCCTCAAAATGCTAAGGATAAAGGATTGGCTCAAGCTCAAAAGCTCAAGACTCTTCATTTTATATTTTAGTGATCCAAGATCACATTGAGTCTTTAGGAAAAGCCAATACTGTCAAGGAGGGATGAGGTGTTGCTTAATGAGCCTCTTGCTTCATGTGCTTAGTGATATGCTCCAAAACCCTCAACTACTTTCCCATATCCACATATGACCTAAAACCTAAGCCAAACTCGGTCCTACCGATTCTTTCTATCTGGCGCCACCGAGTTTCACTTGTCATAAGCCACTGCCAAACCCTAGCAATTTGGTTCTACCGATAGGGATCTCGGTCTCACCGAGATGGGATTGCAAACTCTCTGTTTCCCTTTCGTAACTTTTCGGTCTCACCGAAAGAGCGAATCGGTCCCACCGAGATTGCAATGTAAATTCAGTGTTTCGAGGAAATTGTGCGCAAGCAAGGAATGCACCGGAAGAATCAAGGTGTTGGTTTTGAACGAAAGTTCAATGCCAATGGAGTTGAGTGGGAAGAAGATCAATACCCCAAGACAAAGTTTGTTCCTCAACAAGAGAAGTATGATACTTCTTTCAAGGGGACACAAGCTCAAGATGATCTTCCACCACAAGACTACAAGCAAAAAGGCAAGGACAAGCTTCAAGAGGAAATTGATGCATTTGAAGAAGCTCCTAAGACCTTAGTCAAGTGGATTCCCAAGACTACTTCAAGTTCCACTTCATCAAGTACGACTACAACTCCAAGGATTCCCATCAAGATGGTGTGGATTCAAAAGAAGAAGAACTAGAGAGTTCTTGAGGGTGACTCCGCCAACATACTTCACTCTTATCATTTTGGCAAGAACAAGTGCAATCAACTTCCACATCTTGCACTAGTTCAAGGAGTCACAAACCCTCTTGTTGGTAAGACAAGGGACAAGGTAACCTAAAAGTTTTCATGGACATCATCTTGTGTGTGCATCACTCTATGTCTATGGATATCCTTGTTTGTTCCTTGTGGGACTAACCCATGTAGGTATTGAAAGTGCAATTCACTCAAATGGATAGCTCCAATTGATCTACATCAACATTGAGCATCCACATCTTCAACATCTACATGAAGTCATCATCGACAAAACCCGAGGTTAGTTCATCCCTCTAAGGGGGGATATCACATCTAGGGGGAGCTTTACTCTAAGACTTGAGCTAAAGCAACTCTAAAGATGTGAACACAACAATGCTTTATGTAAAAGTGGTAACCCCACTTGAGCTTAAACAATGAGTATGACCTATGATCAAGTGTTCTCACTTGACTCCTAAGTCAATATACTCATATATAGATGACCTTGTCATCGCAAATTGCTTGATAGATGCTAGAATTGGTTGTGCATGCCTTGTCACATATTTCATTTGCCATCTTATTGTGTGAGCATGCTGGTTGCATATTTTACTCATTCTTGGACATCCACTTGTTGTTTTGATTGTTTGGTTTTATTTCCTTTTGCCAAGTGGATGGACAAGAATGCCTAAGAACCTCCTCTAGCTATCTATGATTTTCTCGTCTCAAACTCTATTCATGCTACATCACAAAATTTGATCAAGTCAGATTTGAACCACTCTGTGTGAGGAGCGCTCGGAGTCCCCGATTCGTCATAGACTTAAACTTCCAAAACCTCTTTATGATTCTCGGTCTGACCGATACCCCACTTTCGGTCCTACCGAGATCATTAAGTTGATCTAGGTTTTCGATCTCGGTGCAACCGATTTGAACCATTCGGTCACACCGAGTTGCAACAACTGTATATAGTTTTGCATCTCGGTGCCACCGAGTTGTTCCACTCGGTCACACCGACAGGGTCGGGCTATATATAGTCACGGGCAAAAATTTGGAAATTTCTCCGAACCCCTTCGCCCGCGCGATAGCCTGCTCTGCCAACTTGGTCTCCGGATCGTCTCCTCGCCGCCAGCCGCCTCCAGTCGCTGGTCTCCATCGCCGTCAACAGAAATTCAACCCCATCGTTGCCGCCGTAGCGAGTCTCCGCCGAACTAGGGTATGGACTCGATCTTTGTGCTATTCCCCAATCCGATTCTTAGCACATTGTGATCATCATGATTCTTGCCACGTTTGATAAACTTCTATCCAGTCAATGAACTCGTATATTAGGTTTGATTCGAAAATTCTAGGTTTAGGTTTCCGCCGAAACCATCTTGGACCCACCGAGTTGAAAAACTCGGTCCCACCGATTTGGCTTATGCCATTGCACAAGTGAGACTCGGTCTGACCGAGAATTACTTATCGGTGTGACCGATTTTGGAACTCTGTGAAACCCTAGCAGTCTCGGTGCCACCGAACTGTGACTCGGTCTGACCGAGTTCACTAATTTAGGTTCCAAAACTGCTTGGGTATCACCGAGTTTGAAAATCGGTAGATCCGAGATGATTTCAGTGGGAAACTAAAACTAAGATTTTGAGTCATTCTTTTGCAAAAATCTCTGCATTTTGTGATGCTCATCTATTCTACCTCATCTATAAACTGTTCACAGGGTCAGCAGTCAGCTTGTTCATCATGTCAGCCCAGAGTGATAGCCAGAACATGTCAGAAGAGCAAGTGCAGATGAGTGAGGGCACTAGTCCCTCAAGTTCTTCAGATGATGGCAGCAGAAGTACTCCTAGCAATCTGCCAAAAGCTGCCACCAGACAGAGGAAGAAGAGAACCTCAGAATCAGAGGATGAGGACTATGTGGCAGAAGAGGAAGCAACTTCAAAGAGAGTAGTGCTTGAGAAGGAACATGGCTTAGCTCAAGGCACAAAGCCAGGATTGAAAATCAAAAGGCCAGCAGGTAGGCAGCCTATGCCAAAGGCCAGAGCCTCAACTCAGATTCCTGAAAAGCCTGCAACCATAGAGCCAGTTGGTGCTGAAGGAAAGAAAAGGAAGGAAAGGGTCAAGAAGACCGTAGCCAGAGTGCTTGGAAAGGCTTCCATCATGGAAGAAGAGGAAGAAGAAGAGGTAGCTGCACCAGCACCTAAGGCACCCAAGCTGATGGGTGATGCCATAAGATCAGGGCCAACTGCTTCTAAGGCCAAGCCAGCTCCAAAGCCAAAGCCAAAGAGGAATACAAGGAGCATACATGCAGCTGAAAAGAACAAGGCCCCAGTGCCTGACATTGCTGAAGAAGAAGAAGGTCAAGTGCTTAGAAAGCTCAAGCCCAAGATCCCAGACCATAGTGATGCTCATCCTGTGGCTGAGGACATGAAGCTCAGGAGAGACTCAGGGCTCAGGAAGTGGAGAGAAGCAGATCCGTATGCTTCAAGGAGAAGGACTGTTGTTGACTACAGGTTCCACACTAAGGAACAGCAGGACTTTAATGAGACAGTGCTGCTTGATAAGAAGCCCATAGTTTGTGATATGAGATGGGTCGACTGGGAATACATCAAGGACAATGAAGAGCACTATCCTGGAGTGCAAGACAGCTTCAATGCTTGTGGAGTAGCAGACTTTGTTGGGCAGAAGCTCACAAAGTGGAACGAGGAACTTATTATGCAATTCTACTCCACGACACACTTCTATCCAGATGGTAGGCTAACTTGGATGTCTGAAGGTACGAGGTACCAATCTACTGTTGCTGAGTGCGCACAGATCATCAATGCCCCAAAGGAGCATGAGGATGACTTGGATATCTATGCCAAGAAGAAGATGGACCACAACTCTATGTCCAATATGTACAAGAAAATTCCAAACGAGGCACTTGATACTTTCAAGTTTGGGTCTGTGCATTATCTTCTGTCAGGGCTGCCAACCATTAACTGGATCCTTAGGCACACTCTGTTGCCCAAGTCAGGTGATCACAAGATGATCAGAGGCCATGCAATCAATTTGCTTCATGTATTTGATGTGCCTCAGAAGTTCAAGGTGATGAGCCTCATGGTAGAGACCATGAAGAGGACAGCAGCTGATCAGAAGAGGAGCTGTGGATATGCCCCACAAATTCAGGAATTAATCAACTCGAAGATGGGCACAGGCATATACTTGTTGTACAAGGAACACTTGCCTATTCATCCAGACTTTGAGGACAACCAAGTTGTGATGAATGAGAATGAACCATCATCTGCACAAGCACAAGCAAAGAAGGAGAAGACAAGGAAGGAGAAAGCTGCCAAGATGCCAACTCAAGAGGAGGCATCTGAGTATTTCTTGAAAACCAAACAAGAGCAGCTTGGTTACTTGATTGCATCCACACTGAGGATTGAGCAAGGACTGGCCACCCTCACTCAGAATCAGCAGAGCTTAGAGAGGATCATGGAACAAAAATTCTATGACTTGGATGTCAAAGTAACAGAGATTCAGACTGCAGTGGAGCAGCTCCAAGATGACATGCAGGAGAGGAGAGGCAAGACTACGACTGATGCCTTTGCCAGAGTGCCACGAGGTCCAAGGTCGTCTGCAGTGCCAGTTGCTGACACCAAAGCCACCACGTCTGCACCAGCTACAGCCTCAGTTCCACTAGCTCCAGCGTCCACTTCAGCCTCGACTCCGACCACGTCTACAGAAGGCTTCGTCCTTGGAGTGCTCCGGACTCCACCACCACCTGAAGATCAAGCCTGAGAGTCGATCTAGCACTATGAATTTTCTAGGAACTTTTTGGTAACTTGTTGCCAAAGGGGGAGAAAATGTATAGATCATAGGCTTCGAGAGAGAGAGAGAGTGTTGCTTTTTTCTCTCTTTCTTTATTTGGTGGTTTTTCGAACTTTGTTTGCCTTTGTGTGAGATACTATGTCATTGCTCGTGAGACATTGATGATCGTGTGTTTGATCATAAGCTACACTTAATGTTTGCTTAATATTATCATCTTATCGATCTTATGTGATCATTCACTATTCTTGGTGATGAGTGCATGTATTTCATTCTTATCATTTTAAGCGCTCCACCAAGATGTATGTGACATGGAAGAGTAACCCATGACTCTAACTCTTTGTGCATTTGCAGTCCAAAGAAAATTTTAAATATGCACAAATTTAGGGGGAGCTCTTACTTGTCACATACTTCTCAAAGCGACGATATATTTCATGCTTATTATCATTTGTCGAAGCTTTGATCTATATGTTGTAATCAATTACCAAAAAGGGGGAGACTGAAAGTGCAACTATCCAGGAAAGCTCAATGATTGGCATGGCATGGATGGTGAAAGTGGAACCCTCAAAATGCTAAGGACAAAGGATTGGCTCGAGCTCAAAAGCTCAAGACTCTTCATTTTATATTTTAGTGATCCAAGATCACATTGAGTCTTTAGGAAAAGCCAATACTATCAAGGAGGGATGAGGTGTTGCTTAATGAGCCTCTTGCTTCATGTGCTTAGTGATATGCTCCAAAACCCTCAACTACTTTCCCATATCCACATATGACCTAAACCCTAAGCCAAACTCGGTCCTACCAATTATTTCTATCCGGCGCCACCGAGTTTCACTTGTCATAAGCCACTGCCAAACCCTAGCTATTCGGTTCTACCGATAGGGATCTCGGTCTCACCGAGATGGGATTGCAAACTCTATGTTTCCCTTTCGTAACTTTTCGGTCTCACCGAAAGAGCGGATCGGTCCCACTGGATTGCAATGTAAATTCAGTGTTTCCTTTTTGTAACTTTTCACAAAAGAGCAAATCGGTCCCACCGAGTTTGCCTGACCAACTCTCTGGTTAGCTTATTACCAAAATCGGTCTCACCGAGTTTGTGTAATCGGTCTCACCGACACCGAGATTACGTTATGCCCAAACCCTAACCATATCGGTCCTACCGAGTTGCATGTCAGTCCCACCAAAAATCTCTAACGGTCACTAGGTTTACCTTTTCGGTCCAACCGAGTTTGTTGATTCGGTCCCACCGAGATTGGAAAACTGTGTGTAACGGTTGGATTTTGTGTGGAGGCTATATATACCCCTCCACCTCCTCTTCATTCGTGGAGAGAGCCATCAGAACACATACACAATTCCAACTCATATGTTCTGAGAGAGAACCACCTACTCATGTGTTGAGACCAAGATATTCCATTCCTACCTTATGAATCTTGATCTCTAGCCTTCCCCAAGTTGCTTTCCACTCAAATCTTCTTTCCACAAAATCCAAATCCTATGAGAGAGAGTTGAGTGTTGGGGAGACTATCATTTGAAGCACAAGAGCAAGGAGTTCATCATCAACACACCATTTGTTACTTCTTGGAGAGTGGTGTCTCGTAGATTGTCTAGGTGTCACTTGGGAGCCTCCGACAAGATTGTGGAGTTGAACCAAGGAGTTTGTAAGGGCAAGGAGATCGCCTACTTCGTGAAGATCTACCGCTAGTGAGGCAAGTCCTTCGTGGGCGATGGCCATGGTGGGATAGACAAGGTTGCTTCTTCGTGGACCCTTTGTGGGTGGTTGCTTCTTCGTGGACCCTTCGTGGGTGGAGCCCACCGTGGACTCGCGCAACCATTACCCTTCGTGGGTGGAGCCCTCCGTGGACTCGCGCAATCGTTACCCTTCGTGGGTTGAAGTCTCCATCAACGTGGATGTAGGATAGCACCACCTATCCGAACCACAGGAAAAACATCCGTGTCTCCAATTGCGTTTGAATTCTCCAAACCCTTCCCTTTACATTCTTGCAAGTTGCATGCTTTACTTTCCGCTGCCAATATACTCTTTGCATGCTTGCTTGAATTGTGTGATGATTGCTTGACTTGTCCTACAATAGCTAAAATCTGCCAAGAACTAAAATTGGGAAAAGGCTAAGTTTTTATTTGGTCAAGTAGTCTAATCACCCCCCCCCTCTAGACATACTTTCGATCCTACACCTAGCCATCCCTCTACTCACCCACACCTGCTGTTATTCTCCGGCGACGGCAGACGAACCAGTAGACCCTTGTACAGTCGTACTCCCCTCCGTGTGGGAAACAACTACCGAGTCTTCCCTGCCTCCGTGTCGTTCCCTTCCTAGGCCTCGCCGTCGTCCACCGCCCTGGTGCACTCGGCGCGGCCTGGTCAACATGGTCAACGACCGACATGCATCTGAAGTGGACTGTACGTGGAGAGGCCGACAGCTGGGTCCACGGCCGCACGCAAGGAAATGCCTCCTTATTACAGCAAAATAATGATTCCTCCACCTGACATCAGGGACCCACGGAATGGGCCTCCGTATTTCGTGAAAAAAACATTACCGCCGCTGACAGCTCGGACCCACCAGCTATATCTTCGCACGCAAGGAAGTGCCTCCTTATTACGCACAAAAAAATGAATACTCCCCCTGTTAGCTGGGACCCAGTATAGTGGTAGGCTGACTTGTGGGCCTACTAAGTTGACGGGGACGGAGGGCTTTGTCAACTTAGTCAATATATGCACGATTCTAGCTCAAGTGACCATACGATTTCCATCCAATGGCCGTAGTGCTTTTCAACCTCTGGTCTTCTTTCTCCAGCCGCCCAAACCAGCGCCGGTCGTGCCTCGCGCTCCTGCCTCCCGTGGCCAGCTGCGATGCGGCGGTGGCTTCACCGCCCCCTACTACTCCCACCGCTGGCAAGGCCATCCCTCTACTCACCCACACCCCCTATTATTCTGCGGCGACGGCAGCCTCACACCGCAGCGAACCAGTGAACCCTCGTACTCCTCTACGCGTGGGCATCCACTGCCGCGTCTTCCCTGGCTCCACGTCGTCCCCTTCCTAGGCCTCGCCGTCGTCCACCGCCCCGGTGCTCTCGGTGCGGCGTGGTCAACGTGGTCAAGGAACGGCTTCCATCGGACGTGCACTGTACATGGAGAGGCTGACAGCTGGGTCCACGGCCGCAGCAAGGAAGTGCCTCCTTATTACGTGCAAAATAATTATTCCTCCACCTGACAGTGGGGACCCACCGGACAGGCCACCATATTTCACGAAAAAATCGTTTCCCCCCTAACTGCTGGGACCCACCAGCTGCACCTTCGCACGCAAGGAAGTGTGTCCAGGCAAAAAAAGAAAACGATTCACCCCCCTGACTGTTGGGACCCACCAGGTACATCTTCGCACGCAAGGAAGTGCCTGACAGTCGGGACCCACCTGGCTGAAGCGTACGTAGCATTGTCATTCTGGTCGCGAATGTGTACGTACATATATACTGGTCAATGTAGAGGCGCGCACGTGTCATAGTAGAGGCGCGCACGTGTCGTAGTAGAGGCGCGCACGTAGCATGTACACGTACATACAGCGGCCAGGGTGCAAGAAAGAAAATACGGCCACATACATACATACGGGCAGGGTCTCGAGCGCCTACTCGCGCATACGTACGGCCAAGGTTCGTGTACATGGCTGGGTCGGAACGGAGAAACATCATAGTCGTCGTGCTCATGGGGAGGCAACGGAATGCGTCGTGTTCATGGGGAGGCAACGGAATGCTCGTGTTCATCGGGAGGCAACGGAACACGTGGGAGCCAACCGGCTGGGTCGGAACGGAATGCGTGGTCGTGTTCATCGGGAGGGCTTGGACGGAACAGGCGATGGAAACGAGGCTTGGCGTACCGCAAAATGGAGGAAACTGACCTCCTATGGTCGAAACGGGGGTCCTGTTGATCGGGAGGGGTGTGGCATACCGCAAAACGGATGAAACGGACCTCCTACGGTCGAAACGGGGGTCCTGTTCATCGGGAGGGGTGTGGCGTACCGCAAGACGGACGAAACGGACCTCCTACGGTCGAAATGGGGGTCCTGTTCATCGGGAGGGGTGTGGCGTACCGCAAAACGGGACTCCATGGGATACTGTTCATCTCCACCGTCAACCTCCTCCAGCCTCCACGGGCTCCTGTTCATCCACCATCCACCGCGTGCTACTCCACCGGCTACTGTTCAACCACCCCTCCATCGTCTACTGTTCATCTAGCCCTCCACCACACCACGGGGTCCTGTTCATCTAGAGGCAACGCCACCGCTCACTGTTCATCCAAACCCCCCGCAACGCTCACTGTTCATCCCAGAGGCAGCATCGATCGGCTTCAGTTAGCAGCAGTAGCGAAGGAATCGCTCGATCGGGTTCAGTTAACAGCCATCGGTCGATTGCTCGGGTTCAGTAACGTGTAGCCTGCAGTGCAATCGCTCGGGTTCAGTTAGAGCCCAACGCCTTGCTCGGGTTCAGTTAGAGCCCAACGCCTTGCTCGGGTTCAGTTAGAGCCAACTCCTCGCACACACGCGTGTACGTTTACGAAAGAAACGCGCATCGCTCGGCCCCCGACCTCCCACCGTAACCGGAAACTCCCCAAAATTTTCCTCGCCCTCGCTTCTACCATGGTTTTTTCCGTCATGGACGGTCCAAAGAATGTCATGCAGCTGTGTCTCTGGCCCGCCCAGGATGAAAAGCCCATTTTCTGTCATGATTTTTTGTCATTGAAGTAGGAGCCCACCACATCTATGATGATACTGGGTTTTGTCACAATTATCGTCATAGAAGTGTCATATGTATGACAGAAAAAAATTCGTTCAGCCCAAAATGTCATGGATGGCAACGGTCAGGCATTCACTCCCTAGTCTTCATGATCATTTATATGTCTTTATTGTTGACATTACCAGTAACGTCCCACCTTAATGTACATTGAACCCCTTGTAACGTGGGCTGGCCGGGGTCCTGGCACACTCTATATAAGCCACCCCCTCCACTGGGACAAGGGTGGGCACCCCCTGTAACTTCATGCATAATCCAGTCGACCAAACCTCCGGGCATCGAGACGTAGGGCTGTTACTTCGTCCTACGTACCCCCTATTCTACTGTCAGACTTACTCCCACGACATGCACCGGTTCCCAATTATATCTTGGGTCAATAGTTGGGTTGCCCCGCTCGTGTGCTTACCTTCTTACGTTCCGCATGTTCGGCTAAGAAGGTAAACGGAGAACCACTGAGATTGCACTTCCGACTAGCTCGGTCAAGTACGTCAGTGGAGAAAGTCGACAACTGACTGTCATAATAAGGTGACAACTGATGGGCAATCCGATGACTGGGAATCAAACAAATAATCGTTAGCGATTGTACCGTGTACTATGAAGGATTCATCTTTGAACAAATCAAGTGAGTAAGGTTCAGCCCTACGGTTCGCCAAACACCTCGCCACTCTGGGCGCTGGTCATCAGCCCCCACAGTCAAGTTCCTATGGCTAAGTGATGGTAATAAAGCCGCATAGTCTAATTGCCTTGTTCCCCTCCTACACTGTCGCCTCCGGGCACCGAGACGTCGGCTAAGGGTTATAGTGCGGAGGATGGAACAACCTTCCTAGCATCTATCTGGGGGCTGAAGCCGACGATTGGCAACCTTCAAGATGAAAATGTCCATAGAGGACTTAAAATTAAACCTAAAATACACATAAGTATGATAAACCATACAAAATACCATTAGCTCATAAAGCATAAGGTTTCATCACAATTTCATACATCCACAACGCAGCTACTCCAGGAATACATCCTTGGAACACTGTGCCTCCACAGCCCGAGCACCGTCCATCACGGTGACGAATTACTGCTTGGGGCGCCTGTGCTCCTTCCCAGCTGGCAGACCGGAGGCCCTCTCAACAGGCTTGATCTTCGACCAATGCACCATTGTCCTAGCAAATGCCATCCGAGCTTCCTCGATGCACACCGAATGCTTGACATCATCAATCCGGGCAGACGCCTACACAACTTAGCCACTAGACCGAAGTAGCTGCTCGGCACGGACTCAGCAGGCCATAGCCAGACACAGAGGTCCTTCTTGGCCGGTTGCTCCATTCGGTGCATCTCCATCACCTACTTCATTTGATTCATAAGTAGAGGAGGGTGCTTGAGCGCCTGGAATTGCGTCCAGAATGTTCGTAGCTTAGCGCCACCCTCCCGGGTAGCATAATACCTTGTGGCGTTGGCCACACTCTTCGGGAGATCCACAATGCCACCTGTGGAACACCGGATACGGGTGAGAAACTTGAATCTTGGGCTGCCAAATACACTCTATAGTAAGTATTGCTTACCATTGGCAATTTGTGTCACTTGCCAGAGCTCCTCCCGAGGGCTCTGTGCCTCCGACCGCGCCTCTTGGATCTCCGTCTTCATGTTTGATAGCGTAGTGGCGCTCTCCCTGTTCTTTTGCTCCAGGTCCCGTTACGTCTCCAACGTATCTATAATTTATGATTATTCCATGCTGTTATATTATCAATCATAGATGATTTATAATCATTTTATAGTCATTTTATATCATTTTTGGTACTAACCTATCGACATAGTGCCAAGTGCCAGTTGCTGTTTTCTGCATGTTTTTACATCGCATGAAATCAATACCAAACGGAGTCTAAATGCAACAAAACTTCACGGAGATTTTTTATGGACCAGAAGACACCCAATGGACCAAGGCAGCACCTGGGGGTGCTCCGAGGGGAGCACAACCAACCAGGACACGCCAGGAGGCCCAGGCAAGCCCTGGTGGGTTGTGCCCACCTCGGGTGCCCCCCGGACCGCCTCTTTGCTCTATAAATACCACAATATTCCAGAAACCCTAGGGGAGTCGACAAAAATCAATTCCAGCAGCCGCAGAGTCCAGAACCACCAGATCCAATCTAGACACCATCATGGAGGGGTTCACCACTTCCATTGGTGCCTCTCCGATGATGCGTGAGTAGTTCTCTATAGACCTTCGGGTCCGTAGTTAGTAGCTAGATGGCTTCCTCTCTCTCGTTTGATTCTCAATACAACAGTCTCTTGGAGATCGATATGATGTAACACTTTTTGCAGTGTGTTTGTTGGGATCGGATGAACTTTGAGTTTATGATCAGATCTATCTTTTTATATCCATGGAAGTTATTTGAATTTCTTTGATCTCTTATATGCATGATTGCTTATAGCCTCGTATTTATTCTCCAATATTTGGGTTTTGTTTGGCCAACTTGATATATTTACCTTGCAATGGGAAGAGGTGCTTTGTAGTGGGTTTGATCTTACGGTGCTTGATCCCAGTGACAGAACGGGAACCCACACGTATGTATCATTGCTACTAAGGATAAAACGATGGGGTCTATCTCTACATAGATAGATCTTGTCTACATCATGTCATCGTTCTTATTGCATTACTCCGTTTCTCCATGAACTTAATACACTAGATGCATGCAGGATAGCGATCGATGTGTGGAGTAATAATAGTAGATGCAGGCAGGAGTCGGTCTACTAGTCTTGGACGTGATGCCTATGTAATGATCATTGCCTGGATATCGTCATGATTATTTGAAGTTCTATCAATTGCCCAACAGTAATTTGTTTACCCGCCGTTTATTATTTTTCTCGAGAGAAGCCACTAGTGAAACCTACGGCCCACGGGTCTCTTCTTCATATTATTTTCCTTTGCTTTTATTTTTTCTCTATTAAACCAAAAATACAAAAATACCTTGCTGCAATTTATTCTTATTTATTTTATTTGGCATTTGATCTATCAACCTACTAGAATTTATCTCATGTCAGTTTGCCTATCTTGGGGCGCCGCTACCCGAAGGGATTGACAACCCCTTTTACACGTCGGGTTGCGAGTATTTGTTATTTGTGTGCAGGTGATGTTTACGTGTTCTTGCTTGGTCCTCCTACTGGTTCGATAACCTTGGTTTCATATCTGAGGGAAATACCTACCGTCGTTGTGCTGCATCATCCCTCCCTCTTTGGGGAAATACCGACGTAGCTTCAAGCCGCATCGAAAGGAATTTCTGGCATCGTTGCCGGGGATGATCTTCAACATATACCAGGTTCCTAATCACAAATCTCATCTCCTCAAAATTTACATTATTTGCCATTTGCCTCTCGTTTTCCTCTCCCCACTTCACAAAAAAATTCCGTTTTATTCGCCCCTCTTTTTTGTTTGTCGTTTTCTTGCCGGATCTGTTTTTCAGTGCAATCTTGTTGTGTAATCATCATGACTCAAGAGAACACCAAGTTGTGTGATTTCTCAAATACCAACAATAATGATTTTATTGGCACTCCGCTTGCTCCTCCCGTCACTAGTGCGGAGTCTTGTGATATTAATACTGCTTTGCTGAATCTTGTTATGAAAGATCAATTTTCCGGTACTCCTAATGAGGATGTTGCGTCCCATCTTAATACCTTTGTGGAATTATGTGATATTAAAAATAAAAAAGATGTGGACAATGATGTTGTTAAGATGAAATTATTTCCGTTTTCGTTGCGTGATTCTGCAAAAATTTGGTTCGCTTCTTTGCCTTGCAATAGTATCAATTCTTGGAATAAGTGCAAAGATGCTTTTATCACTAAGTACTTTCTGCCCGCAAAAATTATTTCCCTTAGAACCCAAACCATGAATATCAAGCAACTTGAACATGAGCATGTTGCACAATCTTGGGAAAGGATGAAAATGATGCTAAGGAATTGCCCAACTCATGGGTTAAATATTTGGATGATCATACAAAAAATTTATGCGGGGTTGAATTTTGTTTCTCGTAATCTTTTAGATTCCACCAAGAGTGGTACTTTTATGGAAATTACTTTGGGTGAAGCCACTAAATTTCTTGATAATATTATGGCAATTTATTCACAATGGCATACCGAAAGAGCTCCTACTGGTAAAAAAGTTAATTCGGTTGAATAAATTTCTTCTTTGAGTAAAAAAGTTGATGCTCTTATGAAATTGGTTTCTAGTAAAAGTGCTCCTATTGATTTCAAGGATATGCCTTTGTCTACTATGATTGAGAAAAATAGTGATGCCATAGATGTGAATTTTATCTGTCGACATAATTTCAATAACAATGATTATAGAGGGAATTTTAATCCTAGGCCTTTTCCTAGTAATTCCTCTAATAATTATATTAATTCCTATGGAAATCAATCTTATAATAATAGGAACACCTTTGATCTTGAGAATAATATTAAATAATTTATCAACACGCAAAAAGTTTTCAACACTACCGTAAAAGAAAAGTTGAATAAGATTGATGATTTATCCAGAAGTATTGATAGAATTTCTCATGATGTGGAAAATCTCAAGATGAAAATTTTTGTGCCTAAAGTTGAGGAATCAATTAAAGCTCTTTATGTTTCTATGGTTGAAAGTAAGAAAAGAACCACTATGCTTAGAGCTAAAAGAGAATTTTTAGAAAAAGCGTTTTCTAGTGATTACTTACGCAAAAGTGATGAAGATCTTAAAATGATTGGCGTTCCTTCTATGGATTCCTTGTGTTGTAAAGATAAGATTGATGAAAAAGGGACTAGAGAAGAGTCAACTTTAGTTAGAAGATATCCCGCTATTTCGGAGGGTGAAAATCTTGTTGAGAAAATTGATTAAAGTGGGTTTGAAGAGGTCAAAACTTTAACTAATGATGTGCCCACTCTTTTGGATTACAAGGACTTTAATTATTATAGTTGCTCTTTGATTGATTGTATTTCTTTGTTGCAATCCATGATAAATTCACCCCATGCTTATAAACAAAATAAAGCTTTTACTAAACATATTATTGATGCTATGATGAAAGCTTTAGAAGAGAACTTGGAATTAGAAGTTTCAATTCCTAGAAATTTGCATGATGAATGGTGGAACCTACTATCAAAGTCAAGATTAAAAATTATGAGTGCTTTTCTTTATGTGACTTGGGTGCTAGTGTTTCTGCAATTCCGAAATCTTTATGTGTTGTGCTTAGTCTTACCGATATTGAAGAATGCTATTTAAATTTGCACTTGGCGGATTCTACTATTAAAAAGCCTATGGGAAGAATTAATGATGTTCTTATTCTTGCAAATAGGAATTATGTGCCCATAAATTTTATTGTTCTTGATATTGATTGCAATC
The DNA here is from genome assembly GCF_003073215.2 of Triticum urartu. Taxonomy (NCBI): domain Eukaryota; kingdom Viridiplantae; phylum Streptophyta; class Magnoliopsida; order Poales; family Poaceae; genus Triticum; species Triticum urartu. The sequence goes on from NC_053024.1 coordinate 104,175,675, forward strand.
CGTCTTGTCCAATTATTCTTGGTAGACCGTTTTTACGCACTATCGGTGTCGTGATTGATATGAAAGAAGGCAATATTAAGTTCCAATTTCCTTTGAGGAATGGTTTGGAACACTACCCTATAACAATAATTAGGCCACCATATGAGTCAATCATGAGGGCATCTTATGGATCTCGAAACAAAGATGACAAAACTTAGATCCTTGCTCTATGCCTAGCTAAGGGCGTAAAACTATAGCGCTTGTTGGGAGGCAATCCAATGAATAAAATTTATTTTTGCTTTTTGCTTTCTGCTATTGAGTGTTTGAACAATTATTCTACTGTTATGACTGTGTTTTTGTGTTTTAATTAGTGTTTGTGCCAACTAAAGCCTTTAGGATCTTCTTGGCTGATAGTTGTTTGATCTTGCTGAAAAAACAGAAACTTTTGCACTCGCGAAAATAATTTTAATTTTTAACTAGAGATAGATAAAATACCAGTTCATTTTTTAGTAGATTAATATACAAATTTCTCAGGTCTTCCTAATTTTTCAAAGTTTTTGGATTTACAGAAGTATTCCTATTATCCAGATTGCTACAGACTGTTCTGTTTTTGACAGATTATGTTTTCTTTGTGTTGTGTGCTTGTTTTGATGGCTCTATGGTTTTATTTGATGAGTTTTTGCCATAGAAAATTTGGAATACAATAGACATAATGCAAGATAAAAATATGAATAGGTTTGGTACAACACTTATAGTAGTGATTTATTTTTCTTTTACTAACGGATCTCATGAAGGTTTTGTTGAGTTTTGTGTGATTGAAGTTTTCAAGTTTTGGGTTATCTTACTATGGATGAAGGAATAAGGAGTAAGAAGAGCCTAAGCTTGGGGATGCCCCGGTATCCCAAGCTATGATCCAAAAATGAGCAAGCAACTAAGCTTGGGGATGGCCCCGAGTGGCATCCCCTCTTTCTTCTAACGACCATCGGTATTTTACTTGAAGCTATATTTTTATTCGTCAGATACTATGTGTTTTTCTTGGAGCGTATTCTATGGTATGAGTCTTTGCTTGTTTTATTTTGTGTTTCAAGTCTTGATTCCTTGCTGGACACACCAATTTGAGAGAGCCAAAATTATGCCATGACTTGTTAGAATTGCTCTTTATGCTTCACTTAAATTTTTATGAGCTATGGACTTGCTTTAGTGCTTCACTTATATATTTTTGAGCACGGTGTGCTTTAGTATTTTCGAAGAAATTCTCTCTTTCTTCACTTAGATTTATTTGAGAGTTCTTAAAATTTTCAAGAAATTCTCTCTTACTTCACTTAAATTAATTTGTGAGAAATAAATATTATGCTCATGATCTTCACTTATATTTGTTTGAGCTTATCAAAAGGAACACATGAAAATTAGTCCCAAAGTGATAGATATCCAAGAAGGATATAATAAAAACTTTCATGAAGATCATTGGACAAAATAAACTTGATTCTTAGTAATAGTTTTGAGATATGATGATGTCATATGTGAGTCATGTTGATGAGTAACTATGCTTTAGTAAGAATATTGGTGTTAAGGTTTGTGATTCCCTATGCAAGCACGAAAGTCAATAATTATGGAATGAAATTATATCCTACTTGTGGTGCATTATTCTGTGTTAATTATGCTTAATGCACGTTTATGATATTATTCGTTTCCTGGTTGGTCACTTCTCAACCTTTTGCTAGCCTTCATTTTGCACTAAGTATGATCACTACTTGTGCATCCAAAAACCTTTAAACCAGTCTAGCCACATGAGTCCACTACATCTACCTATATGTGGTATTCTTTTGGCGTTCTAAGCAAATTTGTATGTGCCATATCTAATTTTCAAAATAAACTTCTCTTTGGTGTGTTCATATCGCTCGCGGGGCAGTGAGGGGTGGCTAATATTTTCCTTGCTAGATGTGTTATTCTCACGATGAGTGTTTATTCACTTGTCATTGCACGAGAGTAAGGCAAAGGTACCAGGGATGCCCATTCCCGAAATGAAAAATTAATTTACTTTATGTTGTCAAATAATAAATTCCTTGGAAAGTTTTGGTATGGGAGGCACCCGTGGATAAGGTTAGCCATGGAAAGTGAAACTATGGTGGAAAAAGGAATAAACTTTATTTTCTGTTTGGGTGGGAAAGTCATTTTCGTTGGTGGGAAAGGCACACCTCCCATAATGTTTTTATCTCTAAGTTTTTCGCTTTGAGCTCTGGCACCTCTACAAATCCCTACTTCCCTCTACGAAGGGCCTTTCTTTTACTTTATGCAATTTTTATTTTTGAATTTGAGTCTCCATCTTCTCATATAAAAGCACCAACTAGGAGGCAATATGATCTTACTTGAGTATTGGGTGTAGTTAATATGCGAGTGTGTTTCATGAATGGATCAATGATTGAGCATGATGGTCTAGGGATAGCTTATTTTAGCATTGCTATTTTGAAAGACATGGTTGCTTGTTGATATGCTTGAGTATTTAAGTTATCATGTCAAAACTAGACTATTGTTTTGAACAAAATAAAAGTCCAAATGTCCATGCTATAAAGAAAAGAATATGATATGACATGTTAGGCAGCATTCCGCATCAAAAATTCTGTTTTTATCACTTCCCTACTCGAGGATGAGTAGGAGTTAAGCTTGGGGATGCTGATACGTCTCCAACGTATCTATAAATTTTGATTGTTCCATGATGTTATATTATCAATCTTGGATGTTTTATAATCATTTTATAGTCATTTTATATCATTTTTTGGTACTAACCTATTGACATAGTGCCAGTTGTTGTTTTTTGCATGTTTTTACATCGCAGGAAATCAATACCAAACGGAGTCCAAATGCAACGGAACTTCACGGAGATTTTTTATGGACAAGAAGACACCCAATGGGCCAAGGCGGTGCCTGGGGGTGCTCCGAGGGGAGCACAACCCACCAGGGCACGCCAGGAGGCCCAGGCGCGCCATGGTGGGTTGTGCCCACCTCGGGTGCCCCCAGACCGCCTCTTTGCTCTATAAATACCTCAATATTCCATAAATCCTAGGGGAGTCGACGAAAATCAATTCCAGCCACCACAGAGTCCAGAACCACCAGATCCAATTTAGACACCATCATGGAGGGTTTCACGACTTCCATTGGTGCCTCTCCGATGATGCGTGATTAGTTCTTTGTATACCTTTGGGTCCATAGTTAGTAGCTAGATGGCTACCTCTCCCTCATTTGATTCTCAATACAATGGTCTCTTGGATATCCATATGATGTAAATCTTTTTGCGGTGTGTTTGTTGGGATCAGTTGAACTTTGAGTTTATGATCAGATCTATCTTTTTTATATCCATGAAATTTATTTGAGTTTCTTTGATCTCTTATATGCATGATTTCTTATAGCCTCGTATTTATTCTCCAATATTTGGGTTTTGTTTGGACAACTTGATCTATTTATCTTGCAATGGGAAGAGGTGCTTTGTAGTGGGTTTGATCTTACAGTGCTTGATCCTAGTGACAGAAGGGGAACCGACATATATGTATCGTTGCTACTAAGGATAAAACGATGGGGTCGACCTCTACATAGATAGATCTTGTCTACATCATGTCATCGTTCTTATTGCATTACTCCATTTCTCCATGAACTTAATACACTAGATGCATGCCGGATAGCGATTGATGTGTGCAGTAATAGTAGTAGATGCAGGCAGGAGTCGGTCTACTAACCTTGGACGTGATGCCTATATAATGATCATTGCGTAGATATCGTCATGATTATTTGTAGTTCTATCAATTTCCCAACATTTACCCGTTGTTTGCTATTTTTCTCAAGAGAAGCCACTAGTGAAACCTACGGCCCTCGGGTCTCTTCTTCATATTATTTGCCTTCGCAATCTACTTATCCTTTGCTCTTATTTTTAGATCTATTAAACCAAAATTACAAAATACCTTGCTGCAATTTATTCTTATTTATTTTATTTGGCGCTCCATCTATCAATCTACTACAATTTATCTCACGTCTGTTTGCCTATGTTGGGGCGCCGCTACCCGAAAGGGATTGACAACCCCTTTTACACATCGGGTTGTGAGTATTTGTTATTTGTGTGCAGGTGTTGTTTACGTGTTGTTGCTTCGTCCTCCTACTGGTTTGATAACCTTGGTTTCATATTTGAGGGAAATACCTACCGTCGCAGTTCTGCATCATCCCTTCCTCTTTGTGGAAATACCGACGTAGCTTCAGGCCGCATTAGGTCCTCACATTTCGTGAGGGCATCCTTGAGCTCTTGTTGCGCTTCGGCCACGCTGGCCTCATGCTTCTCATGTTCGATTTTCACCAAGGCAAGATTAGCATTCGCCTGTACGTCCTCTGATGTCGCTTGAAGCTATGTCGGTATTTCCCCAAAGAGGAAGGAATGATGCAGCACAGCGGCGGTAGGTATTTCCCTCAGATCTGAAACTAAGGTTATCGAACCAGTAGGAGAACCAAGCAACACAACGTAAACAACCCCTGCACACAAATAACAAATACTCGCAACCCGACGTGTTAAAGGGGTTGTCAATCCCTTTTGGGTACGGTGCCAGAAATTGGTGCGTAGACGGTAGAAAGCTGTAAATATTGATAGATAGAACGCCAAATATAATAAATTGCAGCAAGGTATTTTGTATTTTTGGTTTAATAGATGTGAAAATAAAAGCAAAGGAAAATAGATCGCAAAGGCAAATAATATGAGAAAGCGACACGGGGGGCCGTAGGTTTCACTAGTGGATTCTCTCTAGAAAAATAGCAAAAGGTGGGTGAAAAAATTATTGTTGGGCAACTGATAGAACTTCAAATAATCATGACGATATCCAGGCAATGATTATTACATAGGCATCACGTCTAAGATTAGTAGACCCACTCCTGCCTGCATCTACGACTATTACTCCACACATCGACAGCTATCCAGCATGCATCTAGTGTATTAAGTTCATGGAGAAATGGGGTAATGCAATAAGAATGATGACATGATGTAGACAAGATCTATCTATGTAGAGATAGACCCCATTATTTTATCCTTAGTAGCAATGATACATAGGTGTCGGTTCCCCTTCTGTCACTAGGATCAAGCACCGTAAGATCGAACCCACTACAAAGCACCTCTTCCCATTGCAAGATAAATAGATCAAGTTGGCCAAACAAAAACCAAATATCGGAGAAGAAATACGAGGCCATAAGAGATCATGCATAAAAGAGATCAAAGATACTCAAATGCTTGCATGGATATAAAAAGATAGATCTGATCATAAACTCAAATTCATCGATCCCAACAAACACACCGCAAAAGAGTTACATCATATGGATCTCCAAGAGACCATGGTATTGAGAATTCAGAGAGAGAGGAAGCCATCTAGCTACTAACTACGGACCCGAAGGTCTACAAAGAACTACTCACGCATCATCGGAGAGGCACCAATGGAGGTGGTGAACCCCATTCGAGATGGTGTCTAGATTGGATCTGGTGGTTCTAGACTCTGCAGCGGCTGGATGAATATTTTGTCAACTCCCCTAGGGTTTTGGGAATATTAGGGTATTTATAGAGATAAGAGGCGGTCCAGGGGCACACGAGGTGGGCACAACCCACCCGGGCACGCCTGGGCCTCCTGGCGCGCCCTGGTGGGTTGTGCTCTCCTCGGAGCACCCCCCGGGTGTAGCCAGGGCCCATTACGTATCTTCTGGTCCATATAAAATCTCCGTAAAGTTTCATGGCATTTGGACTCCGTTTGGTATTGATTTTCTATGATGTAAAAACATGGAAAAAACAGCAACTGGCACTTGGCACTATGTCAATAGGTTAGTACCAAAAAATGATATAAAATGACTATAACATGATTATAAAATATCCAAGATTGATAATATAACAGCATGGAACAATCAACAATTATAGATACGTTGGAGACGTATCAGCATCCCCAAGCATAACTCCTACTCGTCCTCGAGTAGGTTAGTGATAAAAACAGAATTTTTGATGTGGAATGATTCCTATCATGGCATATCGTATTTATTTTCTGTATAGCATGTACATTTGGACTTTTATATTGTTCAAAGAAATATTCTAGTTTTGACATGATAATTTAAATACTCAAGCATATCAACAAGCAACCATGTCTTTCAAAATATAAATGATAAAATAAGTTATCCCTAGCCCATTATGCTCAATCATTGATCTATTCATGAAACACACTCGCATATTAGCTACACCCAATACTCAAGTACGATCATATTGCCTCCTAGTTGGTGCTTTTATAAGAGAAGATGGAGACTCAAATTCAAAATAAAAATTGCATAAAGTAAAACAAAGGCCCTTCGCAGAGGGAAGTAGAGATTTGTAGAGGTGCCAGAGCTCAAAGTGAAAAATTTAGAGATAAAAACATTTTGGGAGGTGTACCCTTCCCACCAACGAAAACGACTTAGAGTTCCCAACACTTTCCATGCTTAGATATATCATAGGCGGTTCCCAAACAGAAAATAAAGTTTTTTTTCCTTTTTCAACCATACTTTCACTTTCCAAGGCTTGCCGTATCCATGGTTTCCCTCCATACCAACACTTTCCAAGGAATTTATTATTTGACAAGATAAAGTAAATTCATTTCTCATTTTGGGATTGGGCATCCCAAATACCTTTACCTTACTCTCATGCAATGACAAATGAATAAACACTCATCTTGAGAATAACACATCTAGCATGGAAAATATTAGCCGTCCTCACCGCTCTGCGAGCAAAACGAACACACAAAAGAGAAGTTTATTTTGAAAACTAGGGATGGCACATACAAATTTTCTTAGAACGGCAAAAGAATACCGCATATAGGTAGATATAGTGGAATCATGTGGCAAGACTGGTTTAAAGGTTTTTGGATGCACAAGTAGTGATCATACTTAGTGCAAAATGAAGCCTAGCAAAAGGTTGAGAAGCGACCAACCAAGAAATGAATAATCTCATAAGTGAGAATTAAGCATAACTAACACCAAATAATGCACCACAAGTAGGATATAATTTCATTGCATAATTATTGACTTTCGTGCTTGCATAGGGAATCACAAACCTTAACACCAATATTCTTACTAAAGCATAATTACTCATCAACATGACTCACATATGACATCATCATATCTCAAAACTATTATTAAGAATCAAGTTTATTTTGTCTAATGATCTTCATGAAAGTTTTTATTATATCCTTCTTGGATACCTATCACTTTGGGACTAATTTTCATGTGTTGCTTTTGATAAGCTCAAACAAATATAAGTGAAGATCATGAGCATAATATTTCTTTCTCGCAAATTAATTTAAGTGAAGCAAGAGAGAATTTCTTGAAAATTTTAAGAACTATAAAATAAATCTAAGTTAAGCAAGAGAGCATTTCTTCAAAAATACTAAAGCACACCTTGCTCAAAAAGATATAAGTGAAGCACTAGAGCAAATCCATAGCTCATAAAAAATTGAGTGAAGCATAGAGAGCAATTCTAACAAGTCATGGCATAATTTTGGCTCTCTCAAATAGGTGTGTCCAGCAAGGAATCAAGACTTAAAACACAAAATAAAACAAGCAAAGACTCATATCATACAATACGCTCCAAGCAAAACATATAGTTTGTGACAAATAAAAATATAGCTTCGAGTAAAATACCGATGGTCGTTAGAAGAAAGAGGGGATGCCACTCGGGGGCATCCCCAGGCTTAGTTGCTTGCTCATTTTTGGATCATATCTTGGGATGTCAGGGCATCCCCAAGCTTAGGCTCTTCTTACTCCTTATTCCTTCATCCATCGTAAGATAACCCAAAAGTTGAAAACTTCAATCACACAAAACTCAACAAAACCTTCGTGAGATCCGTTAGTAAAAGAAAAATAAATCACTACTATAAGTGTTGTATCAAACCAATTCATATTTTCTCTTGCATTATATCTACTGTATTCCAACTTTTCTATGAAAAAAACCCATCAAAGAAAACCATAGAGCCATCAAAATAGGCACACAACGCAAAGAAAATAGAATCTGTCTAAACAGAACAGTCTGTAGCAATCTGTTTATTTAGAATACTTTTGTAACTCAAAAAATTCTCAAAAATTACGATGGCCTGAGAAATTTCTATATTGATATAATACAAAAGTAATGGGTATTTTATCGCTCTCTGGTAAAAATTGAGAATTATTTTTGTGAGAGCAAAAGTTTCTGCTTTTTCAGCAAGATCAAACAACTATCACCCAAGAAGATCCTAAAGGTTTTATTTGGCACAAACACTAATTAAACCATAAAAACACAATCATAACAGTAGAATAATTGTTCTAACACTCAAGAACAGAAAGCAAAAAGCAAAAATATTTTTTATTCATTGGGTTGCCTACCAACAAGCGCTATAGTTTTACGCCCTTAGCTAGGCATAAAGCAAGGATCTAAGTTTTGTCATCTTTGGTTCGAGATCCATAAGATGCTCTCATGATTGATTCATAAGGTGCCCTAATTCTTGTTCTAGGAAAGAGTTCCGTTCCCTTACTCAAAGGAAACCCGAACTTAATATTGCCTTCTTTCATATCAATCACGGCACCGGTAGTGCATAAAAATGGTCTACCAAGAATAATTGGACAAGACGAATTGCAATCAATATCAAAAACAAGAAAATCTATGGGCACATAATTCCTATTTGCAAGAATAAGAACATCATTAATTCTCCACATAGGATTTTTAATAGTAGAATCCGCCAAGTGCAAATTTAAAGAACATTCTTCAAGATCGGTAAGACCAGGCACCTCACATAAAGATTTCTGAATTGTAGAAACACTAGAACCCAAGTCACACAAAGCAAAGCACTCATAATTTTTAATCTTGACTTTGATAGTAGGTTCCCACTCATCATGAAATTTTCTAGGAATTGAAACTTCTAATTCCAATTTTTCTTCAAAAGCTTTCATCATAGCATCAACAATATGTTTAGTAAAAGCTTTATTTTGTTCATAAGCATGGGGTGAATTTATCATGGATTGCAACAAAGAAATACAATCAATCAGAGAGAATTTATCATAATTAAAGTCTTTGTAATCCAAAAGAGTGGGCACATCACTAGTTAAAGTTTTGACCTCTTCAAGCCCACTTTCATCAATTTTTCTCAACAAGATTTTCACCCTCCGAAATATTGGATGCCTTCTACCTAAAGTTGACTCTTCTCCAGTCCCTTTTTCATCAATCTTAAATTTACTAAACAAGGAATCAATAGAAGAAACACCAATCATTTTAAGATCTTCATCACTTTTGCGAAAGAAATCACTAGAAAATGCTTTTTCTAAAAAATTCTCTTTTAGCTCTAAGCATAGCGGTTCTTTTCTAACTTTCATCCATAGAAACATAAAGAGCTTTAATTGATTCATCTACTTTAGGCACAAAAAATTTCATCTTGAGATTTTCCACATCATGAGCAATTCTATCAACACTTCTAGACAAATCATCAATCTTACTCAACTTTTCTTCTATGGAAGTGTTGAAAACTTTTTGCGTGTTGATAAATTCTTTAATATTATTCTCAAGATCAGAGGTGTTCCTATTATTATTGTATGATTGATTTACGTAGGAATTACCATAATTATTAGAGGTAGGAAAAGGCCTAGGATTAAAATTACCTCTATAAGCATTGTTGTTGAAATTATTTCGAGAAATAAAATTCACATCTATGGCATCACTATTTTGCTCAATCAAAGTAGACAAAGGCATGTCATTAAAACCAATAGGAGCACTTTTATTAGCAACCAATTTCATAAGTGTCGGTGTCCTGGGAACGGGGGTCCCCGGACTTGCCTGCCTGCGGGCCACGGCGTGGCTCCACCAGCGGCCCATCTTCATCAGCGAACACTCAAGACCCTCACGAGGGGCCAAGCCTCGTGAGGCGGATGACGCAAGACCTCCTCGGGGGCGGCCTCACCAGGCTGGCTCGCGAGGGGCAGAGAGATCAAGACGAGGGGCACCTCACGAGGTCCGTGTGACGCAAGCCATGACGACCAAGGCGAGGCGGGCGCCAGCGCGCGCAGTATACTCGTTTCCTCTTTGCTGCTAAAGGGGCAAGCACAGGCGAGGAGTCCCGAGGAATCAGGCAAAGGTTTCCATATCGGTGCAACAAGACCAAGACCAGTAGGACGGCAGGAAGGAGGTCAACATGGATCCCAGGATGGCGTCACCACCAGAACCTTTGGCAGGCGAAGACCACCTTTAGTCAGGATAACTTGTACTGGTTGTCTCCCTTCAAATTTGGCTGTTGTCGGATCCCTTCCCGCCTACATTTGGGAAGAGGACCAGGGCCTCTATAAATAGGACTAGCCACCACAGTAGAAGGCAACTCATCTTGGATCGGATCCATTCCATCCTCACACACACAAGCTCACCAAGCTCAAGAACACCTCTCCTCAGGAGGCTGTTCTTCCCTTGTACTCGTTCATCCTCAGCCCAAGAGGCAATCCACCACACCATACTGGAGTAGGGTATTACACCACATCGGTGGCCCGAACAGTATAAACCTTGTGTCACACGTTCTGCAAGTTCGACGTGCTGAGCTTTGAGATTGTGGTGAGAGAGTGAGCTAGGGGGAGGAGAGACCTTTGTGCGCACCCCAGAGTTCGAACCTCAAGGGTTTTGCCGGAATCCGAAATCCGACATTTGGCGCACCAGGTAGGGGTGCGCCGAAGCCTCTCTCCCATCAGCAGACCCGTCAATGCTCTGCAGTACCGATGTCCGGTGACCCAAGGGCCGACGCCGACCACTGGGCAGCTTGGCCAACCCGGGAGGCATCGTCCGCCCAAGAAGACCTCAACTCCTTGCTCCAAGCGGCACGCGTGCTACCAAATGCCACGGGGCACGGGCGGCGTGGTCCGACGCGTTCCACTCTTACCCTACGACGCGCACGGGCCGCCGCAAGGGCCTCAAGCTATGCCGTGGCGATGACGCCGCACACCCGATGGGAACTAGCGAACATGAGGGCCGCGCTCATAGTGGCGCGGGAGCTGCTGCGGTGCTGACTAATGGAGAGCGGTCGAGATGCATTGCTAGAGCGGGTTGCCGAGCTGTTGGATGCCACAGCCAGGGGTACGCCGCCTTTCTGCTCCTTGCGTATGCCTCAGGTTGCGGCCGGATCGCACAGTGGGCCTCGTCACGCCCGCGCACCCCCGACGCACCAGGAGGTTTCATCGGCATCGGTGCAACCAGCGGCGCCGAACACCCAACCGCACCTGTGCCTCCCCCGATGGGCGCAGGCATAAGCATTGCCACCCATGGTCCTGGCAGGATGCTTCCCTACCATCCTCAGAGTGGCACGTCGGGCCGGGCGACGAGGAGCGCCGGGCACTTCAGCGAGGTTTCCGGGGCGACGACTCCGGAGGCCTATGTGCCCTGCATGGACCAGGAGTACACGCCGGAAGATGACCCTGGCTCATTCCTCGACCCGGGTTGGGAAGAGGAGATGCTGGAAGTTGAGGCCTTCCAGGAGCCACCCGGGAGCCTCGCCGACCACGCCGGCCACAACAGCTACAGGGTACCACTAATCTCTCAGGAGTAGGCTTACGCTAACCATGGGTCGCAAGTGAATCAGGTCACAGCCGTGGATGACGGCCCCAACACGGCAGCCCTCCTTCCACCAGGGGAAGCGCACCGGGGGCTGCGTGGGAGGAGCTGGGAGCAAGCCCCCCTCGCAACGCATGGAGAAAGGCGTCGCCCGGAGGTAGGTCCTCTGCCGGGGTGTCGAAGTAATGGGCCACGGGTAGGCCAACCCGAAGCCCATAACCTTTCAAGACATCGGGGCAGGCTGCGCCCCTCAAGACCACAGGGCGAAGAGCCGCCTCCTGGGGAGTCTACGGCAAGGCGGCCGACTGCCCGCTCACGGCCGAGTCCCAGGGGCGACTTCCAGAGAAGCCAGCTTTGGGGAGTCGGCCGGCGACTCCAACAAACCGTGACCTCATTGAGGGGGACGGGGCAGGGGCGTAGCTACAATGAAGCCCACTCCCCGCCCCTTACCAAGGGCAGGCATGGCTACAGCGCGCCGTACTAGGGAAGATCTCCCTGCAGCGTGGCACTGTTGCCCAGCCGGCCCTGACATCAGCATCACTGTACCTGGTCCTGCGCCCACGACGGCTTGTCTGTACGGCCTGGAGGCAGTGGGGCCCACCAGTCAGCGAGACCTCGGGAGACGGCGAGAGAACCGCCAGTCGGACCCCTACTCACCACAGGCGGGGGGTTGGCGCGGGAGTATGGCTCCTTGCCGAATCGCCAGTCCCCCGGGAGCCTGCTGTCCGAGAGGTAGTTCACCATAAGGGCCACCTCTCCGTGAGGCATGTCCTTGGTGCACATCCGACTCGGGTCATGGCCCCCGCTCATCTGGCATATCATGTGAGGGCGGCCTTGGAGTGGGAGAACTCGGCGTGAGACGAAGGCGGCCAGCAAGTCCGGACCAGTCAGACCCTCCGACTGCGTCAGCACTTGGAGTCGCGTGATGGCGCAGGCTCCCGCAGGCGTCAGCGACCTGGCCCGGTACGACCAGTTGGGTAGTCTGCCAGCCGGCGGGCCGGCTTTGAAAGACGGCAGATTGACCCAGTCGCCCCTCATGGCGACGTTCCTGACGTAGTAGGATCACCCACACCACTTTACAGCGCGATGGAGGGGAAGTGGGTTGTCGGCTCCTGTCCTTCGCACGGCGATGGAAGGCGCCGCACTGAAGCCGGCACGCCCCGCGGCTGGGTGCCGAGCTTGGAGAAGAAGAACTCCCCCAGAGCTCGAGGGTGGGGAGGACTCCGGGAGGACTCCGAGGAAGCCTTCGCACAGAGCCACGAAGGCGGACAGCAACACCACTGTGTTGGGGGTGAGGTGGTGCGGCTAGAGGCCGTAGAACTCCATGAACGACCGAAAGAAGCTGCTCGCCGGTAGCCCCAGCCCGCGCAGGCAGTGCGAGCGGAAGATGACCCACTCGCCCTCCTACAGGGCAGGGGAAATCTCCCCCTCCGGCGTGAGATGCACCTGCACGCGGTCCTCGTCGGGAAGCCGACGGGTCCGGCGGAGGAACTCGATGTGGTCTTCATGGACTTCGGAACCGTCCCAGGTGCCGGAGCGCACCGAGGGAGGCGCGGCCGCAGAGGAAGAGTTCATCGCGAGCTGTCGCTGCGGTGATCGCCGGACCATGGGCGTGCGGTAGGGCGAAGAGGAGAAGAGGAAGCAGGAGAGCGAGGAGCTGCGAGGAGGAAGAAAGCAAGGGGTAGTGGGAAGGAGGGGCACGCGTGCCCCCCTCTTCCCCCTACTTATAGCCCCGTGGGTTGCGAAGCCGAGGGGGCGGACGTGGGGATTTACTATGCCCGCAACCCCACGCCCCCCATGATCCACGTAAAGTTACTGCGCGCAGTAACTTCACGGGAATCCCAACCGTCCACCGGGCCGCAGCGGATCCGCTCGGGCGCCGAGGCGCGGTAGTGGCGGGCCCCGCCTACGGGCCTGTCCCGTCGCGCGCATGGGCTGGCAGGATGGCCTGGCCACGTGCCCTCACGTGACAGGCCAAGAACGGGCGGCGGCCTGGAAGCTTAGCTAGCACGCCACTTGAAATCCCGCCGAGACGTTCGAACTACTGAGCAAGACGGAATTGAGTGAGTCCGAGTTGGGCGAGTCCGACTCCTTCTAGTCAGCCCGGCAGAAGTCAATCAAGACCGTGTGTTGAGCACCCGGAAAGACAAACTGCTGAGGCTTCTCGGCCGATCATCCGCGGCGCCTCACCAGCTTCGGGGACTACTGTCGGAGTAATGGGCCACGGGTAGGCCAACCCGAAGCACATAACCTTTCAAGACATCGGGGCAGGCTATGCCCCTCAAGACCACAGGGCGAAGAGCCGCCTCCTGGGGAGTCTACGGCAAGGCGGCCGACTGCCCACTCACGGCCGAGTCCCAGGGGCGACTTCCAGAGAAGCCGGCTTTGGGGAGTCGGCCGGCGACTCCAACAAACCGTGACCTCATCGAGGGGGACGGGGCAGGGGCGTAGCTACAATGAAGCCCACTCCCCGCCCCTTACCAAGGGCAGGCATGCCTACAGCGCGCCGTACTAGGGAAGATCTCCCTGCGGTGTGGCACTGTTGCCCAGCCGGCTCTAACATCAGCATCACTGTACCTGGTCCTGCGCCCACGATGGCTTGTCTGTACGGCCTGGAGGTAGCGGGGCCCACCAGTCAGCGAGACCTTGGGAGACAGCGGGAGAACCGCCAGTCGGACCCATCGGGAGTCGGCCCGGGGGAGTCGGCCGAGCCCTCCCCCGGGGCCCACGCGCCATTAATCAAGAAGAGATGGGGAGTGGCCATAGTGATCGCCCGCCAGGTGGCGGGGCTGTTTCCATGACCCCATGACCGAGCTTGCGTCATCAGGAGCATGGCTACAGTAATCAGCAGCCGGCAAGACCCGCCCGCGGTGGACGCGGCCTATCGGCTCCGTACCAGACCAGTCGGCGGGGCCCGCCGACTGCAGTCGGCGGAGAAGCCGGAGGTCAGAGGCACTGACGGCTGGGCCCACGCCCAGTCGAATTACCATTGTACCCCTGGGGAGTAGGCCTATATAAACCCCCCAGGGCACCCATGCAAAGGGGGGATCCCAGTAGTTCTATACCACACCAGATAGAGGGAGAGAGCTAGCCTTGCCCTCTCCCACCACCAGACCCAGCTCAAGGAGCAACCGTGTAAACACTTGACCATAGTGATCATGCGGAGACCCCGCAGAGCAGAAGTAGGGGTGTTATCTCCCCGGAGAGCCCCGAAGCTGGGTAAGATTCACCGGCGTGCATATCTACGCCTCATCCCGTTTCCAGGCACCGGCGACGTTCTACTCGCCCCCACCATGATAAGCCATCCGTTGGCATATGTCGCACCCAACCCCCGACATTTGGCGCCCACCGTTGGGCCTGGTGCACCGCCGTCCGGAGATCTGTTCTAGACGGGAACCCTTTTCCTCCCTGGCGAGCGCAGCCAGCCAGGCACGCCAGATGAAGTTTGCGTCGATGCGCTGCGCGACGTTGAGATCGCCTGCGCCGCCAGCTCCTTGGCCGAACTTGTCAGCGAGGTCCGCCTCTCCAATGAACCTGCGTCCGACGCAGGCGCAGGCAGCCCCGAAAACCTCCTCGCGGGCCTCCTCGATCAACTCCACGTTTCCGGCGAGCCTGTCGTAGACTTGGAGTCCGTAGGCTCCACCAACCCGATGCTGGTCGACTCCGACACCGCGTCGGTCGATGTGTTCCCCACCAACGTGGTGGTCTACGACGAACCTCTCCCCCACACGGAGAGCGACGGAAGCACCATCACTGAGGTACTGGTCATCAGTCATGACGAGTCCCCTGGCGGAGGGGCACCCGACTCACTCGGCGCGGCGCAGCAAGACCTAGCTGCGCCCATTCCGAAAGATGCTGACGCAGAGACGTTAGAAGCGCGCCGCCTTCAGCTCGTTGAAGGCGCGAAGAAGCTAGCCAGCATGAGACCCTTGTCAGAAGCTTACCAGCGGGAGATGGATCGCGCTGTTGACGGCTCGCCGGCCCCGGCAGGGCCCAGCCGCCTTGGCACGGTTCAGCAGCGCGGCGTAGCCATCGCCAGCCTGTTTGGGGCTAGCCGCCCCGTGTATGCCACGCCAGCGGAGAACATCCGAGCCGCACAGGCAGCGGCGGATGAGCTGGACAATTTTGAGGGTGAAGAGCGCCGCCTCATGATGGAGCGAGTCCAGCGGCTCCTCGACGCGGCCACCGCGCAGAACGAGGCTGGCTGCCGCACGGAGGCGCCGCAGCGGCCAAACGACGACCCGCACCGAGATCAAGGCACGACGTCTCGGACACCGACTGGCGGTGCCCGAGGAAGAAAGGACAAGGAGACGGCTGTCAGCCATAGTCGAACTTGGATTACCATAGAGCGCGACCGAGACGGCCGCCCGAGAGCAGTGGAACGACGGGACGACTGTCTGCCTCCTCCTCCCCGCAAGGAGAGGCGAGTCTCCCTGCCGCCTGTTGACCATCCGACTCTCGGTGACCGCCTTGGCCGCCGAGAGGGAGTTGGAGAGAATGACGCCCGCCACCGGATCGACCGACTTCACCGGTCCCTGGCGCTGGAAGAAGAAGATGAGCTGGGTCCGCCTGGTTTCGGGCCCCGCATTCGGGACGAGCCCTTTCCCAGAGGGTTCACACTCCCAAGAGACACGCCCAAGTATACCGGCTCCGTGAAGCCGGAAGACTGGCTAGTCGACTACTCCACGGCTGTCAGCATAGCAAACGGCAACAAGCATGTCGCCGTAAAGTACGTTCCGCTCATGCTCCAGGGCACAGCCCGGACATGGCTGAACAGCCTAAAGCCCCGCAGCATCAATAGCTGGGTCGACTTCACTGAAGCACTCGTCCGCAACTTCACCAGCACGTACAAGCGCCCTCCCAAGCCTCGTCAGCTCTCCTTGTGCGTGCAAGGTCCTGACGAGTCGACTCGCGACTACCTCACGCGTTGGGCTAAGCTCCGGAACTCCTGCGAGGGCGTGCACGAGGTGCAGGCCATCGAGTACTTCACAGCCGGGTGCCGAGAAGGCACCCTCCTCAAGCACAAGCTCCTCTGCAACGAGCCAGAAACCCTCGACGAGCTGCTGATCATAGCGGACAAGTACGCTATGGCCGACTCCTCCATGAAGACGGAAATTCAAATTAGCACGACTGGCAAAGTAGCTCCTCCGGCTCCAAGAACTCCGGCGGCAGACGCCGGCCGGCGACAATAGCAGGGTGACAACAAGCGCAAGGCCCTGCAGCCGGCTTCCAGCAGCTGGCAGGTCGCGACTGTTGAAGCCCAGCAGCCAGAAGAGCAGCCTCCGCCCAAGAGGCAGTAAGGCGGCAAGCCGAACTGGTTGCCGGCATTCTCCTACGAGTAGACCTTGGATGGACCTTGCAAGTTCCACAGCGGCGCGAAGCCGTCCAATCACACCACCCGGAAGTGCCACTGGCTCACCAGGATCGCCAAGGGAGACGGCCTCCTGCCACCCCTGCCTGCTGGGCAGCCGCCTCCGCCTTCGCCCCAGCAGCCGGCAGTCAGGCCAGTCGGAGCGGTACAAGACGAATACCCTGAAGAGCACGGAGCCTACGTGGTGTTCACCAGTGTGGCTGATGATCGACGCAGCAGGCGGCTACAGCGACAAGAGGTGAACGTAGTAGCCTCAGAGACGCCAGAGTTCATGCACTGGTCTGAGAGGCCCATCAGCTGGAGCAGGGCTGACCACCCAGAAGTGATGCCGAGTCCGGGCTCCTACGCCTTGGTCCTGGACGCCACCTTTGCCACGGACAAACGGGCCGCACGTTTCTCGCGAGTTCTGATAGATGGGGGCAGCAGCATCAACATCCTGTACAAGGACACCATGGAGGAGTTAGGAATCAAGCAGAGACAGCTTCAGAACAGCCGGACTGTGTTCCACGGCATTGTTCCTGGGCTTTCCTGCTCACCAATCGGCAAGATCCTGATTGACGTCCTCTTTGGGGACAAAGATCACTTCTGAAGAGAGTCTGTTTGGTTTGAGGTAGTGGACCTTGAGAGCCCATACCATGTGCTACTTGGCCGGCCCGCCTTGGCCAAGTTCATGGCGGTCCCCCACTATGCCTACCTCAAGATGAAGATGCCCAGTTCCAGGGGAATTCTGACTGTGGCCGGAGACTACCGGAAGTCGTCCGCTTGCGCGGCCGAGAGCAGTCGGCTGGCCGAGTCCCTGGTGATTGCAGCCGAGAAGCAACTCCTTGAGCGAGTTGTGGCGATGGCCGGCAAGCAGCCGGAGATATCGCCCGACCCGAAGGAGTCGGAAGCCGAAGGTTCGTTCAAGCTGGCCAAAGAGACAAAGAAGATACCCTTGGATCCGGAGCACCCAGAGAGGTACGCCGTCGTAGGTGCAAACCTCGATAGCAAATAGGAAGGCGAGCTCGTCGATTTCCTCCGTGAGAATCGGGACATCTTCGCATGGTCTCCGAAGGACATACCAGGTGTACCGACGGATTTCGCCGAGCACAAGTTACACGTCTGATCTGATGCGAAGCCGGTCAGGCAGCCCCTGCGCCGCTTATCAGAAGAGAAGAGAAGAGTTGTCGGAGAAGAGATAGCCCGACTCCTAGCAGCCGGCTTCATTATGGAAGTTTTCTTCCCAGAGTGGCTGGCAAATCCGGTCTTGGTGCTAAAGAAGAACAAGCAATGGCGAATGTGTATTGACTACACGAGCCTCAACAAGGCCTGCCCCAAGGACCCGTTTGCTCTGCCGAGAATTGATTAGGTGATAGACTCCACAGCAGGATGCGAGCTGCTGAGTTTCTTGGATGCGTACTCAGGATATCACCAGATCAAGCTGAACCCGGCTGACAGATTGAAGACCGCCTTCATCATGCCGTTTGGAGCATTCTGCTACCTTACCATGACGTTCGGCTTGAGGAATGCCGGCGCCACCTTTCAGCGTTGCATGCAGAAGTGCCTCCTCAAGCAGCTCGGCAGGAACGCCCACGTTTACGTGGACGACATGGTGGTGAAGACGGAAAAGCAAGGAACATTGCTGGAAGACCTCAAGGAGACCTTTGAGAACCTGCGTCGGTTCCAGATCAAGCTCAACCCCGAGAAGTGTGTCTTCGGAGTACCAGTCGGCCAGCTGCTAGGTTTCCTGGTCTCTGAACGCGGCATAGAATGCAACCCAGTAAAAATCAAGGCCATCGAGAGAATGGAGGTACCTAGCCGACTGCTGGATGTGCAGAAGTTCACCGGCTGCTTGGCGTCCATCAGCCGATTCATCAGTCGGCTGGGCGAGAAAGCTCTCCCCTTATACCAACTGATGAAGAAGACCACTTTTTTCGAGTGGAACCATAAGGCGGACGAAGCTTTCCACCAGTTGAAGAAGATGCTGACTACTCCACCCGTCCTGGCGGCTCCGACTCCCAAGGAACCTATGCTCCTATACATCGCCGCCACCAGCCGAGTAGTCAGCACAGTCATTGTAGTAGAGCGCAAAGAGGAAGGCAAGGCGCTACCTGTCCAGAGACCAGTATATTACCTGAGCGAGGTACTGTCGACCTCCAAGCAGAACTACCCCCACTACCAGAAGATGTGCTATGGCGTGCACTTTGCTGCCAAGAAATTGAAGCCTTACTTTCAAGAGCATCCAATCACGGTGGTCTGCAAGGCCCCACTTGCCGAGATCATCGGTAGCCGAGATGCCTCTGGTCGAGTGGCCAAGTGGGCCATAGAGCTGGCTCCTTACACCATCTACTACCAGCCCCGCACCGCCATCAAATCACAAGCACTGGCCGACTTCCTCGTCGACTGGGCCGAGACCCAGTACCTGCCTCCAGCGCCTGACTCCACCCATTGGCGGATGCACTTCGACGGCTCCAAGATGCGCACCAGCTTGGGAGCCGGCGTCATCCTCACCTCTCCCAAAGGCGACAAGCTCAAATATGCACTGCAAGTCCATTTTGCCGCCTCCAACAACGTGGCCGAATACGAGGCGCTCATTCACGGGCTCCGACTTGCCAAAGAACTTGGCATCCGCCGGATCTTGTGTTATGGCGACTCGGACGTAGTGGTCCAGCAGTCATCTGGCGACTGGGACGCGAAAGTCGCAAACATGGCGAGCTACCGTTTCCTCGTGCAGCAACTCAGCGGGTATTTCGAAGGGTGTGAGTTCCTCCATGTGCCAAGAAACGACAACGACCAAGCAGACACCTTGGCACGAATCGGCTCTACCCGCCAAGCAATACCATCTAGCGTCACCCTTCAACGCCTCCTCAAGCCGTCTGTCAAGCCTTCACCAGAATCAGACTCCATTTTTGTGCTGGCTCCTCCCGAAGACGGCGGATCCGACTCCAGAGTTCCAGCAGTCGGAACGGGGACTTTGGCCGGCGACTCCAAACCTTCCACAGTCGAGCCCGGCCCGGGGACTGCGGTGACGGACTCAAAGATTCCAGAACTCGGCCCAAGGACCGAGCCAGTCGGCCTGGGGACTTCATCAGCCCAGCAAGCGGTTGTTGACTCCAGCCCGCCGCCTCCCAGCCTAGCCGCCCTCGTCCAAGTCGCAGTTCTGGTAGTCGAAGGAATAGCAGCACCCTCATGGGCCCAGCCCATCCTCAAATTCCTGGTGAACAAAGAGCTACCAACTGATGAGACCTCAGCTCCGCAAGTACAACGCTGGGCAGCAGCCTATACCATAATCAACAGAGAGCTGGTCAGGCGCAGCGTCACTGGTGTCTACCAGCGCTGCGTAGAGCCAGAGCAAGGCCGGGCGATCATCAAAGACATCCATCAAGGCGAATGTGGCCACCATGCGGCTTCAAGAGCACTCATCGCCAAAGCTTTTCGGCACGGTTTCTTCTGGCCGACTGCCTTGGAAGAGGCCAAGGAGTTGGTCCAAAAATGCAAAGGGTGCCAGAAGTTCAGCTCCAAGCCGCACCAGCCGGCTTCCGCGCTCAAGACCATCCCCATTGCTTGGCCTTTCGCAGTTTGGGGTCTAGACATGGTGGGACCATTCAAAACAGCATGAGGTGGCCTAACTCACCTACTTGTCGCAGTGGACAAGTTCACCAAGTGGGTGGAAGTGAAGCCAATTAAGAAACTGAACGGTCCGACTGCCGTGACCTTCATCACCGATATCACAATTCGGTACGGCATACCATACAGCATCATCACCGACAACGGCAAAAATTTTGCCAAAGGCGCCTTGTCCCGTTTCTGTGCAACACAGGGCATCCGACTGGACCTAGCGTCCATCGCCCACCCGCAGTCCAATGGCCAAGTGGAGCGAGAAAACGGCCTCATCCTGTCCGCCATCAAGCCTCGGTTGATCGAGCCTCTGGAGCGCTCGGCTGGCTACTGGCTCGACGAGCTGCCAGCCGTCCTCTGGAGTCTGCGCACGACTCCAAACAAGTCAACCAGCTTCACTCCCTTCTTCCTCGTCTACGGTGCCGAAGCCGTCATCCCAACGGACATAGAGTTCGACTCCCCACGAGTCACCATGTACACCAAGGAGGAAGCAGAAGAAGCACGACAAGACAACGTCGATTTGCTGGAAGAGGGCCGGCTATTGGCACTCAGCCGGTCCAGCATCTACCAGCAGAGCCTGCGCCGATACCACAACAGGAAGGTCAGGCCAAGATCTTTCCAAGAAGGCGACCTTGTACTCCGGCTGATCCAGCAAACAGCCGGCCAGCACAAGTTGTCGCCGCCTTGGGAAGGCCCTTTCATCATCAGCAAAGTACTAGGCAACGACTCCTACTACCTGATCGACGCTCAGAAGCCCCGAGCACGCAAGAGGGACGAGTCCGGCAAGGAGACAGAGCGGCCATGGAATGCAAATCTTCTCCGAAGATTTTACAGTTGATGAAGTATGTACCACGCTACCTTTTGTATTAAAGTACCAAGACTTTGGGCCCCCCGAGACGAGCTCAGGGACTGCCCTCTTTTGTCTGTATGATAAAAATTATGCCTACAAGTATGTTACTCTTTGTCATGCCGCTTGGCACCGGGCTCGACAAGTCAGCCCGGGGACTTGCCGCCTTGCACTATGAAATGCTTCCTGCAGCCGGACAAGTAGTGTGTAACACCTAAGTCGTCTTCTATCAGAAGCCGCAGCTCGCAGAGCGACTGTACGGTGGGTAGAGGTAAGGTAGAATGGGTGCTCGCACGAAAAATGGCTAAGGACTCAAAGCGTAAAACATAGCTCAAGACGGCTTCCAGCCTTTCTCACAAACTGACTCTCTGACAGTCGGATTGTCGTTTTCGATCCAATTTCCTCAAACAATCTTGAAATTGGCTAAGTACTTGCTTTCCCAAAGTATCCTAGCACTTGACCCAGCAATAGTCCGCAGAAGCGGCTGTCCGATTGGCAAGACAGGCAACTAAGAGAAAGCGGCAAAGGAAAACAGCCAAAAGAACAATGAGCAAGAAAAGATAGACAGATATATATATATATATATAACATAGGCCCTTGGCCGAATTGTCGAGTAGAGGTTCAAAATACACCCCGCGGGTGGAATTGTGCGAATTAACAAGTTCTTCAAAAGACTACTGAAGCAGATAAAACAAAAGACACAGCGCCAGCTTAGGAGGCGGCAGACGGATTCGGGGGGTCGGAGGAGGCGCCAACGTCAGGCATCGGGGCGGTCGGCCGGCTAGTCTCGGCTTGATCGCCTCCGGCAGTAGTCGGGTCGGTCGCACGCGGCTCGTTGCTGGAGGCACGGTCGGGCTGAGGCTGGTCGTCCGCTCCGTCTTCTGGTGCCTCCGCCTCGCCCTCATCCTCCGCCTCGTCCTCCCCCTCGACGTTGGAGCCAATCACCTCCGCCGAGTCTTCGCCGTAGTCTGGGTTCATCCCAAACCACTCCGACGGTACCTCCTCGCTGTCTTCAGACCGCTTGGGGACGAAGATGCTCGTGTTAGTGTACTCAGCCATCGCCGCAGCACGCTTGACGAGGGCATCTTCCACAGCCGCCAGCTCCGACTGGGCCTCATACCGAAGCGTGGCCAACCGGTCTAGATCCAGCCCCGGGTACCATGCCTTGATGAACTCCAAAGCCCGGCGCGCTCCAGCCTGAGCCGAAGAGCCCTTCCAGGCCTCGAGGCGACCAGCCGTGACCTCCAACCAGTTGGCCGTCAGGCTGGGGGTGCGCGGAGCCTACATATCTGGCCAAAGGGCGGAAATTGCCTGGGCACCGACGCATTGAAGCCGGCGCAACATCCGGTGAGCTGGCCGAAGGCGAGCCTCGATGCTCAAGATGTGCTCATCAAGAGTCTGGGGGGCATCGGCGGCGATCTCCGCGCCCTCCGCCCTCCGACTTTCGCGATCGGCCTCGATGGCATGGATAGCGGCCTGCGACTTCCCAGGGAAGAAGTCTGCAAAAGACATGAAGAAACGAAGAAGCAAGTCAAAAACCAAGAATCGGCACGATCTAAGTCGGCAGCTCGAAGAAAGAAAATAAAGAGACTCACCATCAACGATGTCTTCAATCTCATGGAAGCCGGAGGACAGCAGCGCCTCCTTCTCAGACCAGGAGGAGCGCTCGCTCGCGAACTCGGCCAAGAGGGCAGTTTCCGTCTCCTCCACCTCCCGCTGCGACTTCGCAAGCAGCTCCTTCTGCTTCGCCAACTGAGTGGCCAGCAGATCACGCTCTGTGGCAAGCCTGCTGCACTCCTCCCCTTTGGCGAGCAGGGCGGAGTTGGCTTCGCTCAGCTGCTGTTGAAGAGCAGCATTGGCTCCTGAAGGAAAGAAAGAAAGACAATAGTCGTCAATAAAGAAGGTCACCGGGGAGATCCGGCCTGACTGCTCAGCAGTCGGCCCGAATCTCGGGGACTACAGCCCGCGGGTGCGCTAGCGCACCCCCGCAGAGAAGAAAAAAGAGGGAAGGACTTACTCCGGCTCTCCGCCAAGTCGGCGGTCCGCTTGCCCAGCTCTTCAACATTACGGTTGAAGGCAGTGACGCGGAGGTTGTGGTAATCCTGCAACAAGCATTTCAGACAAAGTTAGTACCCAGAAGTTCATCAATTGGAGTTCCGGGCCGCCTGCTTAGCAGCCGGCCCAAAACTTGGGGACTACACCCAGTGGGTGCGCTGGCGCGCCCCCACAGAGAGGAACAAGAAAAACAAAGGCCCAAAGAAAAGACATACCCGGACGGCTGCCCGCGACGCTAGGAACGCCTTGGTGCAGCTCTGGAGGGCGTCGCCCTCAGCGCGGAGCTTCGCCTGGACGTCCAGGAGCGCCCGGTTCAGCGGCCCTGTGCCGCCTCCCCGCACCCACCCAACAGGTGTGGCGCTCGTCGCTTCGGCGTCTGGAGCCGCCGAGCTGGCGGTGCTGGCTTCCAGGGGCGGGGTGCCGAAGTCGCCTTCTCCAGACGATGGCGCGCTGGCGAGCCGACCTAGAGGAGTAGCCTCGCCACGGCCTCGTCTTCGGTCGGCGGCACCGGAGGGTCCGCTGGCTGCTCGCCTTGCACGCCTTCAGACGGCGGCGGAGGCGGCGGCGGAAAGTTCGCGCCCGGAGTAGAGGGCTCACTGCCTTCCCTCTCCTCGACGAGGTTCTCCCCGCCGGCTTCTCCAGTCTGCCCCGTGAACTCCGGGGGCGGCGGCGCAGAGTTCAGCGGGGTAATAAGCAAGGCCGACTAGCGGAGTGCGGCTTCCTCAGCCCGCTGCTTCGCCGTGGCGGCGGCTACGACCTCCGCTAGTTTTTTCTTAGCAGAGGCCTCCACCCTGTCGGCCTCCGCTTTCTCCAGGCGGAGGGCTTCGTCTTCGTTGCGCTTGTCCTGCGCATTCTGCTCCGTCGCCTCCCGGAGGTCGGCTGTGGGGTCTATCCGCCGAGTGGTGGCGGGCATCTCCGCTGACCCCATGACGAAGGCGGCGGCAACCCGCTCAAGAGAGTGGGGAGCCCTGAAGAAAGAGGGGCGAGCAGAGACTCAGACAAAACAAGAAGAAAGAATAAACTTTGAAGTCAGAATACTTACGCAGAGACCAACGACGGCTTCTTCACTTCCTTACGGAAGCGGATGGCCTTCGCGGCTGCCTCGTCCCGCCGGGTCGCCGCAGCCGAGCCGTTGGGCTTCTTCGGCCGGCTGCCGAACAAAGTCGGCACAGCCCGGCACTTCTTCCCACCGCCTGGAGCGCCCGACGCGGCAGAAGAGCCCGCGCCCGGCTGGCTGGCTCCTGGCCGATGGCGAGGGGCGACTCCTCCCTCGGCGTCGTCTTCAGGCCAGTCGGCGAAGGTAGCCGAGGGCCTGAAGTCGCATGTCGTCCCTCCTCCTCCCTTGGCGTCATCTTCCAGAGCCGCCGCCCTAGATCAGGGTCGTCGACGTCGCTCTCCGCCCGATCGGTGACGAACTCACGGGCCGGCCCCGAGGTGCAGGCTGGTGGGTGAAGAAGGGGATTCTAACCAAAAGCAGACTGATCAGAACAAAACCCGGCAAGAATAAGGCAATCCAAAGAATGAAAAGAAAGGCTACTCACCACAGGCGGGGGGTTGGCGCGGGAGTATGGCTCCTTGCCGAATCGCCAGTCCCCCGGGAGCCTGCTGTCCGAGAGGTAGTTCACCATAAGGGCCACCTCTCCGTGAGGCATGTCCTTGGTGCACATC